>NC_086448.1:725231145-725546728 GCF_028390025.1 Pseudophryne corroboree | reverse complement strand
TCTAGTTTTAGTTTTTTTTGCAGTCTTAAATTTTTGAACCCTTACAACAAGTGGATATTAAGTTTCTAACTTGGAAAACAGTGTTTCTCCTAACTAGCCTTAGCTTCAGCAAGGCGTGTTTCAGCGTTAGGTGCGTTGTAATGCAAACCACCGTATCTGGTGTTTCATGATGACAGAGCAGAACTTCGGACGAATCCCACTTTTCTACCAAAGGTTGTATCTTCTTTTCACATCAATCAACCAATCGTAGTTCCTGTTTATTCTGAAGGTTCAGGAGCTCCAGCTACTTTGGATGTGGTACGCGCACTCCGCGTTTATGTAGCCCGAACATCAACAGTATGTAAAACGGATACATTGTTTGTTCTCTATGATGCAGTCAAGATAGGTTGGCCAGCTTCCAAACAGGCCTTGGCTAGATGGATTAAGCTGACCATTCGTCAAGCTTACTTTCATCATAGTCTACAGCCTGCATCTGTTTCAGCACATTCCACGCGTTCTGTGGGAATGTCATGGGCAGCAGGTCGTGGAGCTTCTATGGTGCAACTTTGTCGTGCTGCTACATGGACATCAGTGCAGACGTTTGTGCACTTTTACAAGTTTGATACGTTTGCGGCATCCGCATCTAGCTTTGGCCGTCTAATGTTACAGGTGCCAAACAGCTCTCCTGCCCAAGGGGGAAGCTTTGGTACGTCCCAAGAGTACTCCAGTGACCCCTAGTGGATGAAAAAGAAAATAGGATTTTGGTACTTACCAGATGAATCCTTTTCTTTGAATCCACAGGGGGCACTGGACACCCACCCAGAGCAGTTTCACTTGGTTTGTTGTAAGTTCAGTGGATCTTATGGTAACACATTCTCACCTACTTGTTCAACTGTTTAGGTGATTGTTATCTATTGTCGTGTCAACTTCTAGTTGTCCGTTATGTTCTGTGTCAACTTCATTGTTGTCCGTTATGTTATAATGTTATATGTAATTCTCCATTGTTCATCCTCTCCATCTCTCCTGTTCGGCTCAGTAAAAAAACACTGAGGTACCTTTTAATATTTAAATGTGCCTATCCCTGCTAACATCCCGTCCATATCCCAAGAGTACTCCAGTGCCCCCTAGTGGATTCAAAGAAAAGGATTTATCTGGTAAGTACTAAAACACAAACTTCAAACACAGCCTGTGACATGGCAGTTAGGAGCTGATTGGCTGGTACTTTATCTCCTACCAAGGCTTAGTACATAGACCCCAATGTCTCTTCCAGTCTTCTGTGGAAGACTGTGTTTTGATGTACCCTAGGGTGCCACGGCACACAGTTTGAGAACCACTGCCTTAGTCCATTACCCTAACCTCGTCACGCAGCCTCGCTCTACTCCCCACATTCTGAGACTGGTGACCTGTAGCCTGTCAATATTTTAACTTTACATCATAGCTGTCAGCATTGTGGTGTCCTCATCATGATTGTCGACCTAATGCCGACACCACGTAACTCAGCGCACACTTTCCGTCCATGTCCTTTTGTTTATCTGAATGATTCTTTGGCTGTTATGGTCATCTTTGGAGTATCTTCTCCTTTAGAGCACTACGGGTCTACAGTAATTCATGTCTGTACGTAAATGCAATTGCGATATTCTAGGCTACGGAGCTGCTAATGTTAGCAGGAGAAGCTGCCGCCCATCATCACAGACTCATTCGCAATTGCGTGCACATTCGCAGGCCACACGCAGAGTGGCCGCAGCAGTAGCGACTCAGACGTCATGTTATTGCATGTACAACTTGCAGCTCCCAGCGGTCACTTCCTGTCAATCACTTTGCGATGGAATCCTTGGTGCGAGCGAAATGGCGGTGGCACCTTGGCACATGCGTACTGCGGTCGCAGTACATGCTCAGTCTGCCGATAATTGCGTGATAATCTCCATTGCGTACAAACATGAATTACAGATGGAGCCACGCTAATCGTGGCTCCATCTGTGCCTGGGCGTGCCCGCCCCGGGCGCGCCTACCGCCACGCCCCACATGTGCGCGGGTCAGTTACGTGCATGTGCCCCATTAACTTGAATGGTAGCGTCTCTGTGCGATGGTGCCGCATCAGAGGAGCGCGATTCACCGGTATCCTGTCACATGGCTCGGGAAGTGCGTTGTAAATGCCGGCGGCTTTCTATATAGAACATATGCACAGAAGGGCTTCTGCCATGTGCTGCGTGCAATCTGCAGACGTAATAACCCGATAATCGCTGGGTTCCTGAGGCAGATAATACGCTGTGCCTCATACACACATAAGGAGGCATCATTGTGCCTGAGACAGAGGCCGGCGTGTAGCAGCTGCCTGCGGCCAGCAATTTATGACCATGCAGAGCTCTTGTAACACTCATTTAACATTATTGTGCACCACTTTAAAGTGACGGTGGGAGGGGGGGGGGTGAGCAGGAGGACCAATCAGAAGCTGCACTGTCAGTCATTGCTGACTTCTCATTGGTCTTCCTCTTCACACCCCAACTCTGCAGTGTCGTGCAGCTCCGCTACTAGGACTAGTACTGACCACGGAGCAGTAGTTCCATCATGGACCAGTCCCATAGGGGCAACAAGCTGCCAAAAGCATCCCCTCTAAACAGGTTCTATTGTGGAGTAGAGTTGCCGTGATGAGCAGGTAGAAGAGCTGAATTATTCTCAGTTGATTTTGGCAAAACATAAGTGAAATGTTAATAATAGAATTAGTGGCCTATGGGGGTTGTTCAGAGTTGTTAGCAAACCAAAAAAGTAAGCAATTGGGCAAAACCATGTGCACTGCAGGTGGGGCAGATGTAACATGTGCAGAGAGAGTTAGATTTGGGTGGGTTATTTTGTTTCTGTGCAGGGTAAACACTGGCTGCTTAATTTCTACACTGCAATTTAGATTTCAGTTTGAACACACCCCACCTAAATCTAACTCTCTCTGCACATGTTACATCTGCCCCACCTATAGTTTGGCCCAATTGCTAACTGTTTTGGTTTGCTAACAAACCTGAGTGAGGCCCTGTGGCCCAGTTGTGATGCCGGCAGATGTTTACCGCTGTGTACAGTGTATGACTGTGTCCCTGTTTCCAGAGTCCTCTCCTGGTGTGACCGAAGTGAAGTTTGAGGAAATCCCTCCTGCTGAACGTCACATGATTGTCTCCTGGGAGCAGGTAAGTGTGACATCATATTTGTGCGCCCCTGCTTCTGCTTTCAGCAGTCCTTCCCCTGCGTGTGAGGGATGGCCCCCGCCCCTGCGTGTGAGGGATGGCGCCTGCGTGTGAGGGATGGCCCCTGCGTGTGAGGGATTTGAGCAGCAAATTCGGTAGCAGTTGGGCAAAACCATGTGCACTGCAGGTGGGGCAGATGTAACATGTGCAGAGAGAGTTAGATTTGGGTGGGGTGTGTTCAAACTGAAAATTAAACTGCAGTGTAAAAATAAAGCAGCCAGTATTTACCCTGCACAGAAACAATATAACCCACCCAAATCTAACACTCTCTGCACATGTTACATCTGCCCCACCTGCAGTGCACATGGTTTTGCCCATCTGCTAACAAATTTATAACTCTGAATTACCCCCCTGGTGTACAAGGGATGGGATTGTAACTGAAAATAATACATTGGTGGAAGCCGAAAATTGCTTTATTTTCTAAACTAAGAATTATGGGTAGAAAATACTCTTCTCATTGAAGAGCCTCTTTCTTTTTCATCCACTAGGGGTCACTGGAGTACTTTTGGGATATGGACGGTTTCCGTAGAAACAGGGCACTGAATATTTAAATTTAGAACACTCCACCCCTCCATATCCCCGAGTACCTCAGTGTTTTTTCTGTGCTCGAAGTAGCAACAGGTCGTTTGTGGCTGGGTCCACAATTCTTTTGAATTTTTAATTTATTTATTTTTTCACATCCCTTTCCCCCTTCCAAAAGGCAGGGTCAGGGATAGTGCAAGCTGCTGATAGCAGCAGTGGCGTGTCGGTCCTCACTGAATGAGCTCCCTCACAGCCACACACAGATCCTCCTGCACAGGCTGGCCAGCGCTTGTACAGAAGCCCCGTCGGAGCCTCATCACGCGCTGCAGGAGTGAAGGTATGTGAACGGGGCGGTCAGCTCCCGCTGCCGCCCCGAGGTGTGGGGACATTGTTATGCACCGGGATCCCTCTGCAGACGCCCGCCGCCGGCTCCGGCCGCTGCTCTGCCCGCTCACGCTGCTCCGGCCCCCACCGCTGTACTCCCGCTGCTCACAGCACTCGATACCCGGCTCCCGCTGCTCACAGCACTTCACGATCCCCGCTCTCTGTCTTTCTGTCATTGCGCCCGATACCTGGCTCCCGCTGGCGGCCCCACACGCTGCTCTGCCCGCCGCTCTGCATCTGAAAGAGCATGCAGGGGGAAGAGGGGGCATTACCTCACGGAGGGGGGCAGTAAACGGAGATAGATAACAGAGGGGCAATAGAAGGGGGCAATACAGCGGCATAAGATAAACCTGCAGCAACAGCAGATGCTAGGCTGCAGGGGTATTTACACAGGCTTTCATAGTAACTGCACTGTGATTCTATGTGAGAGCATGGCAGCCATTTTTAACCATGCTTCCTGTGTCTTCCTCTGTGATTCCAGAACGTTCCAGTACTACATCTCTACCCCACCGGAGGCGCAGGGGTGTTAGAGGGAATTTGGGATCACATTACATAGTACTGGCCACGTGTACTGCACTTGCCCAGATATATATATATATATATATATATATATATATATATATATATATATATATATATATAGAGACACCTTAGTACTATTTTACTGAGTCGTGCAAGTGTCTGTGTTTTGTGTATTGTATTGTCTGTCGCCATAATGAGTAAGGCACCAGCAAAAACTAAAAAGCATAATTGCAAAGTCTGTAACAGTGTGTTACCGGATGGATCTACCACATGTACAGTATGTTTTGTAGATTCGGTTCAGAATACAATTTCTGCTCCGGTTTTAAAGCCAATTTCCTCCCCGAACCCTCCTTGGGAAATGCTAGCCAATGTACTGGCTGGGTTGCAATCAGAATTGACCGCCGCTCGACAGGAGCGGGAAACGGCAAGATCTGAGTCTAGGGTGAGACCGCCAGAACTACCGGAGGCCTCTCAGCCTTGCGAAAGGTCCAAATCCATTTTGGGTAGAGGGGATAAATTTCATATGTCTTATGATTTACCAGTTTCTGCTATGTTGCATTCTGACGATTCCATGCCAGACCTCACGGCACAAGAGGGTGAGGAGGGCGAAGTGGAGTCAGATGGTGAGGATTTTAACAGCTCCGGCATTGATAATCTCATCAGAGCGGTGCGTCAGTCTCTAAAGTTTACAGAAACTGAAGAGCCTCTCACAAATGATCAGGTTGTCTTTACTAAACGACAAAGAACTCAAATAAGTTTTCCTGTGTCGGAGTCTCTTAATAAGATGTTAGTGGAAACACGACAGGCTCCAGATAAACGGTTTTCTATACCTCGCAGATTTAAGTCTAGTTACCCGTTTCCAGACTCTGTGACATGTACATGGGAGAATCCACCAATAGTTGATTCGTCAGTGTCGAAGCTTACAAAGAAATTAACCATACCAGTGCCAGCGGCTACTACGCTTAAAGACCCTTCAGAAAATAGAAACTATGCTAAAGTCCATGTATGTAGCAGCAGGAGTGCTGCTGAGACCTGGCTTGGTTGGTATCTGGGTCACTAAGGCGCTCATAGTATGGATAACAGAACTTAAGTCTGCCTTACATGACGAACACCTTATACTTCTTGCTGATCAAATGTGTGAGGCTGCAGAGTATCTCTGTACAGCTTCTACTGACGTCTGTCAGCTCACTTCTCGTATTTCATCGTCGCTAGTTACGGCACGACGAGCACTCTGGCTGCGTGCTTGGCAAGCGGAGGCAGAGGTCAAACGAGGTATAGAGGCGTTACCTTACGATGGCAAGAAGTTGTTTGGTCCTGAATTGGACACATGGATTGCTGAGGCTACGGAAGGAAAGTCGGTTTTCTTACCATTGCCTCCACCGGTACCAAGAAGGAGGTACTCTGGACCTTCGTTCAAATCCTTTAGACCTCAGTCCTTTCGAGGACGTGGCAGAGGAACAGCCACGCCTGGTAGACGTGGTCGTGGACGTGGTTTCCAACAAACAAACACAAGTCGTCAGGACGCTAAGGTTACCGACAAGCCAGTGGCATGACGGGCTCCCAGCCCATCTCGGTTCTCCGATTGTGGGAGCACGCCTTCAGACGTTCCAGTTGGCGTGGTTCCAGACATCCGCGGATGGGTGGATCCGCAATTTAGTGTTAAAAGGTTACAAAATAGAGTTCGACTGTCTTCCGCCACTGCGGTTTTTCAAGACAGGATTGCCTCTGTCGGACGACAAGAGGGCGGTTCTGCAAATTGCCATTCAGTCCCTACTGGATTTAGCAGTTTTGATTCCGGTCCCTGTACACCAACAGGGTCAGGGTTATTATTCCAGTCTGTTTGTGGTACCGAAGCCGGATGGCTCAGTCAGACCAATATTGAACTTAAAGGGTCTCAATCGGTACGTAACTTACTACAGATTCAAGATGGAATCTCTCCGTTCCGTGATTGCGGGTTTAGAGCCAAAGGAATTCATGATTGCGCTAGATCTCAAGGATGCGTACTTACACATTCCGATTTGGCAGCCTCATCAGAGATTCTTGCGGTTTGCAATACGCCAGAACCATTACCAGTTTCAGGCTCTACCGTTTGGCCTATCGTCAGCGCCTCGGGTATTCACCAAAGTGATGTCTGTGATGATAGCTCATCTCAGATCCCTGGGAGTGACAATAGTTCCGTATTTAGACGATCTGCTCATCAAAGCCCCGTCTCAACAGATACTTCTCCAACATGCGCTGCTAACGTACAATGTACTGGTTCACCACGGTTGGATTGTCAACTTCAAGAAATCACATCTAATTCCGTCTCAACGCCTTCAATTCCTAGGTATGATTCTCGATACGGTCAATCAAAGAATTTACCTACCACAGCAGAAAGTACAAATTCTACGCCATCTGGTACAATTAGTGCTCAAGCCACGCACAGTGTCGGTACATTTGTGCATTCGCCTCTTAGGCACAATGGTGGCAGCTTTCGAAGCGCTTCAGTTCGGAAGATTTCACTCGCGTTTATTTCAACTGGATGTGCTCGCACAGTGGTCGGGCTCGCATCTGCAGATTCACCACAGGGTGAGGTTGTCGCCAAGGGCAAGGGTGTCTCTGCTCTGGTGGCTCAAGGAACACAATCTAACCGCAGGGAGACTGTTCGGCGGCTGGAATTGGATAATTCTAACGACGGACGCCAGTCTCAGAGGTTGGGGAGCTGTAGTTCAAAATTGTCAGCTCCAGGGTCTCTGGGCGGATCACGAGAGATTGCTGTCTATAAATGTCCTGGAACTCCGCGCAATTTACAATGCGTTACGACAAGCAGTGCACATGCTTCGGTCTCACACTGTCCAGGTGCAGTCAGACAATGCGACGGCGGTCGCATACATCAACAAACAAGGAGGAACGAGAAGCCGCATGGCAATGCGGGAAGTAGTTTGAATCCTCAATTGGGCGGAATACCACCAGGTGATATTGTCGGCAGTGTTCATTCCGGGAGTGGACAACTGGGAAGCGGATTATCTCAGTCGTCGGGATTTTCATCCAGGAGAATGGGTATTAAATCCAGAAGTGTTTCACATGTTGGTTCAGCGGTGGGGTTATCCTCAGGTGGACCTGATGGCGTCTCGACACAATCACCAGACGCTCCAGTATGTGTCCAGAACGAGAGATCCAAAGGC
The DNA here is from genome assembly GCF_028390025.1 of Pseudophryne corroboree. Classification (NCBI taxonomy): domain Eukaryota; kingdom Metazoa; phylum Chordata; class Amphibia; order Anura; family Myobatrachidae; genus Pseudophryne; species Pseudophryne corroboree. The sequence continues at coordinate 725,538,930 of NC_086448.1, read as the reverse complement.
AGTGGCGGTGGATGCTCTCACCGTCGCGTGGCCGTACAGCCTTGTGTATCTGTTTCCACCGTTTCCGTTGCTCCCTCTGGTGCTAAAACGGATCAAAAGAGAGTCTGTCACAGTCATACTAGTGGCGCCTCATTGGCCTCGGAGAGCTTGGTTCTCTGATCTCCGCGGACTACTCGCAGACGAACCTTGGCCGCTCCCTCTACGTCCGGACTTGTTACAACAGGGTCCGTTCCTTTACCCCGATTTAGCGCGGCTGCGTTTGACGGGGTGGCTGTTGAGACCGCCCTCTTAAGAAGAGCGGGCATTCCAGAATCGATTATACCAACAATGTTACGAGCTAGGAAGCCAGTTACGGCAGCTCATTATTACAGAATTTGGCGTGCCTATAGAGGTTGGTGTGAAACTCGTAAGTTTCCGACATCATCTTTCAAGTTATCCCGTCTTCTGTTATTTCTACAGATGGGGTTGGATGGAGGACTGCGTTTATCTACACTAAAAGTGCAGGTATCTGCGTTGTCAATTTATTTTCAAAGACGATTGGCTTTATTGCCGTCGGTACACACTTTTCTGCAGGGTGTCCTCAGAGTACAGCCTCCATTCATTCCACCTACAGCGCCATGGGACTTGAATCTGGTTTTAGATTTCTTACAGTCTTCATATTTTGAACCCTTACAGCAAGTGGATATAAAGTTTCTCACTTGGAAAACAATTTTTCTTCTAGCCTTAGCTTCGGCAAGGCGTGTTTCAGATTTGGGGGCCTTGTCATGCAAGCCACCGTATTTGGTGTTTCATGATGACAGAGCGGAACTTGGGACGAATCCCGCTTTCTTACCAAAGGTAGTGTCATCTTTTCACATCAATCAACCAATAGTGGTTCCTGTGTTGACAGCACATTCTGGAACTCTGGATGTAGTACGCGCATTACGCGTTTATGTATCCCGAACGTCTTCAGTTCGTAAGACGGATACGTTGTTTGTTCTCTATGATGCTGCCAAGATGGGTTGGCCAGCGTCTAAACAAACCTTATCCAGATGGATAAAACTGACCATACGTCAGGCTTACCTTCATGCTAGGTTACAGCCGCCTACATCAGTAACAGCTCATTCCACACGTTCTGTGGGAACTTCATGGGCAGCTGGTCGGGGAGCTTCTACGACGCAGCTTTGCCGTGCGGCTACATGGTCTTCAGTGCACACGTTTGTGCGCTTTTACAAGTTTGATACGTTTGCGGCATCAGCATCTAGCTTTGGCCGCCTAGTGTTACAGGTGCCAAACAGCTCTCCCGCCCACGGGGGAAGCTTTGGTACGTCCCAAGAGTACTCCAGTGACCCCTAGTGGATGAAAAAGAAAATAGGATTTTGGTACTTACCAGGTAAATCCTTTTCTTTGAATCCATAGGGGGCACTGGACGCCCACCCAGAGCAGTTTTACCTGGTTTGTGGTAAGTTCAGGGGATCTTATGGTAACACACTCTCACCGACTGGTTCACATTATCAAGTACTGGTTATGGTGTCAACTGTTTAGTTGTCAGTAAAGTTATGTGTCAACTTTGTTGTTGTCCGTTATGTTATATGTAATACTCCATTGTCAACCTCTCTATAGTTCCTGTTCGGCTCAGTAAAAAACACTGAGGTACTCGGGGATATGGAGGGGTGGAGTGTTCTAAATTTAAATATTCAGTGCCCTGTTCCTACGGAAATCGTCCATATCCCAGGAGTACTCCAGTGCCCCCTATGGATTCAAAGAAAAGGATTTACCTGGTAAGTACCAAAATCCTATTTTTTTATCTACCTGAGAAACCGCGGCCCAACCACGCGGTGTCTCGCTGTGACAGAATATATCCTGGTCAGTAAGAAGACAGGCAGCGGTCGTCTGTTCCTTATGTGTCTTAATGTGACTTGTCCTCTCTATGGGGGTCATTCCGAGTTGTTCGCTCGCAAGCTGCTTTTACCAGCTTTGCACACGCTAAGCCGCCGCCTACTGGGAGTGAATCTTAGCTTATCAAAATTGCGAACAAAAGATTCGCAATATTGCGAAAAGACTTCTCTGTGCAGTTTCTGAGTAGCTCGAGACTTACTCTGCCAGTGCGATCAGTTCAGTGCTTGTCGTTCCTGGTTTGACGTCACAAACACACCCAGCGTTCGCCCAGACACTCCTCCATTTCTCCAGCCACTCCCGCGTTTTACCCAGAAACTGTAGCGTTTTTTCACACACTCCCATAAAATGGCCAGTTTCCGCCCAGAAACACCCACTTCCTGTCAATCACATTACGATCACCAGAACGAAGAAAAAACCTCGTAATGCCGTGAGTAAAATTCCTAACTGCATAGCAAATTTACTTGGCGCAGTCGCACTGCGGACATTGCGCATGCGCATTAGCGACTAATCGCTCCGTTGCGAGAAAAAAATAACGAGCGAACAACTCGGAATGACCCCCCATAGTGTTTAATGTGAGTATATGCCACAGGGGGGCGCAAAAGGCTCACAGTAGAGAATAATCTTGTGCAGAATAATCCATTTTCTTATATGCCTTTTATACAGTCCCCTCACTGCTTACACACTCGGTGTATTTCATACAGTCCCCTCACTACTTACACACCCGGTGTATTTCATGCAGTCTCCTCACTACTTACACACCCGGTGTATTTCATACAGTCCCCTCACTACTCACACACCCGGTGTATTTAATACAGTCTCCTCACTGCTTACACACCCGGTGTATTTCATGCAGTCTCCTCACTGCTTACACACCCGGTGTATTTCATGCAGTCTCCTCACTATTTACACACCAGGTGTACTTCATGCAGTCCCCTCACTGCTTACACACTCAGTGTATTTCATGCAGTCCCCCTCACTGCTTACACACTCGGTGTATTTCATGCAGTCCCCTCACTGCTTACACACTAGGTGTATTTCATACAGTCCCCCTCACTACTTACACACTCGGTGTATTTCATACAGTCCCCTCACTGCTTACACACCCGGTGTATTTCATGCAGTCTCCTCACTGCTTACACACCCGGTGTATTTCATGCAGTCTCCTCACTATTTACACACCAGGTGTACTTCATGCAGTCCCCTCACTGCTTACACACTCAGTGTATTTCATGCAGTCCCCCTCACTGCTTACACACTCGGTGTATTTCATGCAGTCCCCTCACTGCTTACACACTAGGTGTATTTCATACAGTCCCCCTCACTACTTACACACTCGGTGTATTTCATACAGTCCCCTCACTGCTTACACACCCGGTGTATTTCATGCAGTCTCCTCACTGCTTACACACCCGGTGTATTTCATGCAGTCTCCTCACTATTTACACACCAGGTGTACTTCATGCAGTCCCCTCACTGCTTACACACCCGGTGTATTTCATGCAGTCTCCTCACTATTTACACACCAGGTGTACTTCATGCAGTCCCCTCACTGCTTACACACTCAGTGTATTTCATGCAGTCCCCCTCACTGCTTACACACTCGGTGTATTTCATGCAGTCCCCTCACTGCTTACACACTAGGTGTATTTCATACAGTCCCCCTCACTACTTACACACTCGGTGTATTTCATACAGTCCCCTCACTGCTTACACACCCGGTGTATTTCATGCAGTCTCCTCACTGCTTACACACCCGGTGTATTTCATGCAGTCTCCTCACTATTTACACACCAGGTGTACTTCATGCAGTCCCCTCACTGCTTACACACTCAGTGTATTTCATGCAGTCCCCCTCACTGCTTACACACTCGGTGTATTTCATGCAGTCCCCTCACTGCTTACACACTAGGTGTATTTCATACAGTCCCCCTCACTACTTACACACTCGGTGTATTTCATACAGTCCCCTCACTGCTTACACACCCGGTGTATTTCATGCAGTCCCCTCACTACTTACACACCCGGTGTATTTCATGCAGTCCCCTCACTACTTACACACCCGGTGTATTTCATGCAGTCTCCTCACTACTTACACACCCGGTGTATTTCATACAGTCCCCCTCACTGCTTACACACCCGGTGTATTTCATGCAGTCTCCTCACTGCTTACACACCCAATGTATTTCATGCAGTCCCCTCACTGCTTACACACCCGGTGTATTTCATACAGTCCCCCTCACTGCTTACACACCCGGTGTATTTCATGCAGTCCCCTCACTGCTTACACACCCGGTGTATTTCATGCAGTCTCCTCACTTCTTACACACCCGGGGTATTTCATACAGTCCCCTCACTACTTCATGCAACTCCCGTAACACGCCCATGTTAACATCGCCGTTGCGTGCCACTCGGAATAAGCCCCCTGTTGTGTAGATAAACACAAGCTATTGTCCTCTGTTATCAGGAGCTGTGAGCAATCGCCTCTCACAGTGCAGTTAGACATGGCGTCTGTAGTGCGCAGGGACAGAGCTCTTGTTGTTCTGCGTCATCCAGTGCAATCCAGTGACATGTTTGGTGATGAATGTTTCCTGTCTGCGCAGAAGCACTCCTGTATGTTGCCAGAGGACCTGAAGAACTTCTATCTAATGACGGACGGCTTCCAGCTTTCCTGGTCTGTGAAGCTGGACGGTGAGTTTATTGCTTATTCAGTGGAATGATAATTTGATATGACGTCCCAGCCCCCACCTGCAAATAGACGTCCTGTTTGAGAGGCTGACGCAGCGCCGATTTTTGCGCAGTTGAGCACATTTTCTTTGTACGGCGCATGCGGCGCAACGTAAGCAGTTGTAAAGACTCCTGCGTCTTACTGGTGACGCACATTCTGAGCTTGCTTAGATGATCGATGGTACAAGTTATTATTTTTTATTATTATCCTATATATATATATATATATATATATATATATATATATATATATATATTTCTCTTTCGTCCTAGAGGATGCTGGGGACTCCGTAAGGACCATGGGGTATAGACGGGCTCCGCAGGAGATAGGGCACCTAAAAAGAGCTTTGACTATGGGTGTGCACTGGCTCCTCCCTCTATGCCCCTCCTCCAGACCTCAGTTAGATCTTGTGCCCAGAGGAGAATGGGTGCACTGCAGAGAGCTCTCCAGAGTTTTCTGTGGAAAAAGAATTTTGTTAGGTTTTTTATTTTCAGGGAGTCCTGTTGGCAACAGGCTCCCTGCATCGTGGGACCGAGGAGAGAGAAGCAGAGCTGACTTGTCAAGTTGGGCACTGCTTCTAAGGCTACTGGACACCATTAGCTCCAGAGGGAGTCGGAACACAGGTCTCACCTGGGGTTCGTCCCGGAGCCGCGCCGCCGTCCTCCTCACAGATGCCGAAGATAGAAGCCGGATAGAGAAGGCAGAAGACATCTTAGGCGGCAGAAGACATCAGATCTTCATGAGGTAAGGTGCGCAGCGGTAAGCTGCGCGCCATTGCTCCCAGTCACACACACACAAGCAGGCACTGAAGGGTGCAGGGCGCAGGGGGGGGCGCCCTGGGCAGCAATATTCCTCATTTTGGCATGAATAAACATGGATTAGGCTGTGGCACAGTAAATCCGGTAACCCCCGCCATTTTTTCTATACAAAGTTGATGGGACCGAAGCCTGCCGTCAGGTGGGCGGGGCTTGATCCTCAGCACTTACCAGCGCCATTTTCTCCACAGAGACTGCATGAGGAAACGCTGGCTCCCTGTTCTCTCCCCTGCTGAGCTTCACAGGCTGGAAAAAAGAGGAGGGGGGCACATTGGCGACGCAGTGAGTGGAGATTACAATTATATACATATAACAGCGCTATCTGGTCATATATTCCAGTGTTTTTAAGCGCTGGGTGTGTGCTGGCATACTATCTCTCTGTCTCTCCTAAGGGCCTGGTTGGGGTTTTGTCCCCTTATAGGTAACTCCCTGTGTGTGGGGGGTGTCGGTACGTGTGTGTCAACATGTCTGAGGCGGAAGGCTTCTCCAAGGAGGAGGTGGAGCAAATGAGTGGTGTGTCCCCGTCGGTTGTGCCGACTCCAGATTGGATGGATATGTGGCATACGTTGCATGCAAGTGTGACATCTTTACATAAAAGGCTTTATAAGGCTGGTTTAGGGGGGACATCAGGCGGTCAATCCTCAGATTGGACCGACTCACAGGGCCCGTCGGGGTCTCAAAAGCGCCCCTTAACACAAGACACTACTACCGACACGGATTCTGATTCCAGTGTCGACTATGACGAAGTAAAATTGCACCCTAGGGTGACTAAAACCACTCAGTGCATGATTGTGGCAATAAGGGATGTGTTGCATATTGTGGATGAACCCTCGGTCCCCGACACAAGGGTACACATGTTTAAGGAAAAGATACAGATTATTAATTTTCCCACATCTCATGAATTAAATGAGTTCTTTGGAAAAGCTTGGGAGACTCCGGATAAGAGACTGCAGATCCCCAAAAGAATTTTTATGGCATACCCTTTCCCTAAGCAGGACAGGGAGATTTGGGAATCACCCCCCACTGTGGACAAGGCCCTGACGCGCTTGTCCAAGAAAGTGGCGCTACCGTCTCCTGACACAGCGGCCCTTAAGGACCCTGCAGATCGCAGGCAAGAAACTACATTAAAGGGTATTTATTCTCATACGGGTGCTGTGTTAAGACCGACAATTGCGTCGGCATGGGTGTGTAGCGCAATTGCAGCTTGAACAGATGAGCTGACAGATCAATTTGATACTATGGATAAGGATACTATATTCCTAACTCTAGCCCATATAAAAGACGCAGTCTTATTTATGAGGGATGCTCAAAGGGACATTGGATTGCTAGCTTCCAGGGCCAATGCCATGTCTATCTCAGCGAGAAGATCCTTATGGACTCGCCAATGGACGGGTGATGCGGATTCCAAAAAACATATGGAAGTACTACCCTATAAGGGTGATGTATTGTTTGGGGATGGGCTGACGGACCTGGTTTCCACAGCTACAGCAGGTAAATCTAATTTTTTACCATATATTCCCCAACAGCAAAAGAAAGCAACACCCTATCAGATGCAGTCCTTTCGGTCGCACAAGTCCAAAAGAGGTCGGGGATCCTCTTTCCTCGCCAGAGGTAAGGGCAGAGGCAAGAGAGCACCTGCTTCGGCAGGTGCCCAGGAACAAAAGTCCTCCCCGGCTGCTCCAAAACCCACAGCATGACGCTGGGACTCCCCTGAGGGAGTCCGTACCAGTGGGGGCACGTCTTCGACTTTTCAGTCAAGCCTGGGTCAGTTCGGACCTGAATCCCTGGGTGTTGGAAATAGTTTCCCAGGGTTACAAATTGGAATTCGAGGATGTGCCCCCGCGCCGATTTTTCAAATCGGCCCTACCAGCTTCCACATCGGAAAGGGATGTAGTGTTAGCTGCAATTCAAACGCTGTGTATACAGCAAGTGATAATCAAGGTTCCCCTGCACCAGCAGGTAAGAGGTTACTATTTAACCCTATTTGTGGTCCCGAAACCGGATGGTACGGTCAGACCGATTTTAAATCTGAAATCCCTAAACCTGTACATAAAAAGATTCAAATTCAAAATGGAATCCCTCGGAGCAATAATAGCCAACATGGAGGAGGGGGAGTTTATGGTGTCTCTGGACATAAAAGATGCGTACCTTCATGTCCCCAGATATGCCCCCCATCAGGAATACCTGAGATTCGCTGTACAGGATTGTCATTACCAATTTCAGACGTTGCCGTTTGGACTTTCCACGGCCCCGAGGATTTTCACCAAAATAATGGCGGAAATGATGGTGGTCCTGCGCAAGCATGGAGTCACAATTATCCCATACTTGGACGATCTCCTGATAAAAGCGAGATCAATGGAGAAATTGCTGAGCAGTGTGGCGCTCTCTCTGAGAGTGCTCCAGCAACACGGTTGGATTCTAAATCTACCAAAGTCACAGTTGATTCCGACAACTCGACTACCGTTCCTAGGTATGATACTGGAAACGGAACAAATGAAGGTCTTTCTCCCAATAGAGAAGGCCCAAGACATCCAGAACATGGTCAGAGAACTGCTAAAACCGAAAAGGGTGTCAGTTCACCAATGCACTCGAGTTCTGGGAAAAATGGTGGTGGCCTACGAGGCCATTCCCTTCGGAAGGTTCCATGCAAGGACTTTTCAATGGGACCTTCTGGACAAGTGGTCAGGGTCCCATCTGCACTTACATCGGAAAATAACTCTGTCCCCAGGAACCAGAGTGTCCCTCCTGTGGTGGTTGCAAAGTGCTCACCTGCTGGAGGGTCGCCGGTTCGGGATTCAGGACTGGATCCTGGTTACCACGGACGCGAGCCTCCGAGGATGGGGAGCGGTCACACAGGGAAAGACTTTTCAGGGTCTTTGGTCAGACCAGGAGTCCTGTCTACACATCAATGTGTTGGAACTCAGGGCCATTTACAACGGCCTTCGACAAGCGGAGAGTTTTCTTCTAAACCTACCGGTTCTGATTCAATCAGACAATGTCACAGCAGTGGCTCATGTGAACCGCCAAGGCGGGACAAGAAGCAGAGTCGCGATGGCGGAAGCCACAAGGATTCTTCGCTGGGCGGAAAATCATGTAAGCGCTCTGTCGGCTGTCTTCATTCCGGGAGTAGACAACTGGGAAGCAGACTTCCTCAGCAGACACGATCTCCATCCAGGAGAGTGGGGACTTCATCAAGAAGTCTTTGCAGACGTAACACGTCTTTGGGGAACCCCTGAAATAGACATGATGGCATCACGCCTCAACAAAAAACTTCGGAGGTATTGCGCAAGGTCTCGGGACCCTCAGGCAGTAGCAGTAGACGCACTGGTAACACCGTGGGTGTTCGAATCGGTCTACGTGTTTCCTCCTCTTCCTCTCATCACGAAAGTGTTGAGGATCATAAGACGAAGAAGAGTACAGACGATACTCGCTGTCCCAGACTGGCCTCGAAGGGCCTGGTGCTCGGATCTACAAGAGATGCTCACAGGAGACCCCTGGCCTCTTCCTCTGAGGGAAGACCTGTTGCAGCAGGGGCCCTGTGTATTTCAAGACTTACCGCGGTTACGTTTGACGGCATGGCGGTTGAACGCTGAATCCTAGCAAAAAAGGGGATTCCGGAAGAGGTCATCCCTACTTTAATAAAGGCTAGGAAGGAGGTGACGATAAAACATTATCACCGTATCTGGCGAAAGTATGTGTCTTGGTGTGAGACCAAGAATGCACCTACGGAAGATTTTCATCTGGGTCGTTTTCTCCACTTCCTACAGACAAGAGTGGATATGGGCCTGAAATTAGGCTCGGTTAAGGTACAGATTTCGGCCCTCTCGATTTTCTTTCAGAAGGCATTGGCTTCTCTTCCAGAAGTCCAGACGTTTGTAAAGGGAGTGCTGCACATCCAGCCCCCTTTTGTGCCTCCAGTGGCACCATGGGACCTGAACGTGGTGTTGCAGTTCCTAAAATCACACTGGTTTGAACCGCTTAACAAGGTTGAGTTGAAATTTCTTACTTGGAAGGTGGTCATGTTGTTGGCCTTAGCATCAGCAAGGCGAGTGTCAGAATTGGCGGCTCTCTCACACAAGAGCCCCTACTTGATTTATCATGTGGATCACGCTGAATTGAGGACACGTCCGCAATTTTTGCCTAAAGTGGTTTCTTCGTTCCATATGAATCAACCTATTGTGGTGCCTGTGGCTACCGGTGACCTGGAGGATTCCAGATCCCTAGAAGTAGTCAGGGCCTTAAAGATTTATGTAGCCAGGACGGCTAGAATTAGGAAAACAGAGGCTCTGTTTGTCCTGTATGCGGCCAATAAGATTGGCACTCCTGCTTCAAAGCAGACTATTGCTCGCTGGATCTGTAATACGATTCAGCAGGCTCACTCTACGGCTGGATTGCCGGTATCAAATTCGGTTAAGGCCCATTCCACTAGGAAGGTGGGCTCTTCTTGGGCGGCTGCCCGAGGCGTCTCGGCATTACAACTTTGCAGAGCGGCGACTTGGTCGGGGTCAAACACTTTTGCTAAATTCTACAAGTTTGATACCCTGGCTGATGAGGACCTAGCGTTTGCTCAGTCGGTGCTGCAGAGTCATACGCACTCTCCCGCCCGATTGGATGCTTTGGTATAAACCCCATGGTCCTTACGGAGTCCCCAGCATCCTCTAGGACGAAAGAGAAAATAAGATTTTAAACCTACCGGTAAATCTATTTCTCCTAGTCCGTAGAGGATGCTGGGCGCCCGTCCCAGTGCGGAAACTCTGCAAGACTTGTATATAGTTGTTGCTTACATAAGGGTTATGTTACAGTTGACATCGGTCTAGGATCGTTACTGTTATTTTTGTTCATACTGTTAACTGGTTATGTATGTTCCAGGTTACATGGTATGATTGGTGTGGGCTGGTATGAATCTTGCCCTTGGATTGCTAAATCCTGCCTTGTATTGTCCATCTCCTCTGGGCACAGTTCTCTAACTGAGGTCTGGAGGAGGGGCATAGAGGGAGGAGCCAGTGCACACCCATAGTCAAAGTTCTTTTTAGGTGCCCTATCTCCTGCGGAGCCCATCTATACCCCATGGTCCTTACGGAGTCCCCAGCATCCTCTACGGACTAGGAGAAATAGATTTAATATATATATATATATATTTCTCTAACGTCCTAAGTGGATGCTGGGGACTCCGTAAGGACCATGGGGAATAGCGGCTCCGCAGGAGACTGGGCACAAAAGTAAAGCTTTAGAACTACCTGGTGTGCACTGGCTCCTCCCCCTATGACCCTCCTCCAAGCCTCAGTTAGATTTTTGTGCCCGAACGAGAAGGGTGCACACTAGGTGGCTCTCCTGAGCTGCTTAGTGAAAAGTTTAGTTTTAGGTTTTTTATGTTCAGTGAGACCTGCTGGCAACAGGCTCACTGCATCGAGGGACTAAGGGGAGAAGAAGCGAACTCACCTGCGTGCAGAGTGGATTGGGCTTCTTAGGCTACTGGACATTAGCTCCAGAGGGACCGATCACAGGCCCAGCCATGGATAGGTCCCAGAGCCGCGCCGCCGGCCCCCTTACAGAGCCAGAAGACAGAAGAGGTCCGGAAGATCGGCGGCAGAAGACGTCCTGTCTTCAACAAGGTAGCGCACAGCACTGCAGCTGTGCGCCATTGCTCTCAGCACACTTCACACTCCGGTCACTGAGGGTGCAGGGCGCTGGGGGGGGCGCCCTGAGACGCAATAAAAACACCTTGGATGGCAAAAAAATGCATCACATATAGCTCCTGGGCTATATGGATGAATTTAACCCCTACCAGAATACACAGAAAAACGGGAGATAAGGCCGCCGAGAAGGGGGCGGAGCCTATCTCCTCAGCACACTGGCGCCATTTTCCCTCACAGCTCCGTTGGAGGGAAGCTCCCTGGCTCTCCCCTGCAGTCACTACACTACAGAAAGGGTTAAAAAAGAGAGGGGGGCACTAATTACGCGCAGTATTAAAAATACAGCAGCTATAAGGGGAAAAACACTTATATAAGGTTATCCCTGTATATATATATAGCGCTCTGGTGTGTGCTGGCAAACTTTCCCTCTGTCTCCCCAAAGGGCTAGTGGGGTCCTGTCCTCTATCAGAGCATTCCCTGTGTGTGTGCTGTGTGTCGGTACGTTTGTGTCGACATGTATGAGGAGATAAATGATGTGGAGACGGAGCAGATTGCCTGTAATAGTGATGTCACCCCCTAGGGGGTCGACACCTGAGTGGATGAATTGTTGGAAGGAATTACGTGACAGTGTCAGCTCTGTATAAAAGACAGTGGTTGACATGAGACAGCCGGCTACTCAGCTTGTGCCTGTCCAGACGTCTCATAGGCCGTCAGGGGCTCTAAAGCGCCCGTTACCTCAGATGGCAGATATAGACGCCGACACGGATACTGACTCCAGTGTCGACGGTGAAGAGACAAATGTGACTTCCAGTAGGGCCACACGTTACATGATTGAGGCAATGAAAAATGTTTTACACATTTCTGATAATACGAGTACCACCAAAAAGGGGTATTATGTTCGGTGAGGAAAAACTACCTGTAGTTTTCCTGAATCTGAGAAATTAAATGAGGTGTGTGATGATGCGTGGGTTTCCCCCGATAACAACTGATAATTTCTAAAATGTTATTGGCATTATATCCTTTCCCGCCAGAGGTTAGGGTGCGTTGGGAAACACCCCCTAGGGTGGATAAAGCGCTCACACGCTTGTAAGAACAAGGGCTCTACCCTCTCCTGAGATGGCCGCCCTTAAGGATCCTGCTGATAGAAAGCAGGAGGGTATCCTAAAATGTATTTACACACATACTGGTGTTATACTGCGACCAGCAATCGCCTCAGCCTGGATGTGCAGTGCTGGGTTGGCGTGGTCGGATTCCCTGACTGAAAATATTGATACCCTAGATAGGGACAGTATATTATTGCCTATAAAAAGATGCATTTCTATATATGCGTGATGCACAGCGGAATATTTGCCGACTGGCATCAAGTCTAAGTGCGTTGTCCATTTCTGCCAGTAGAGGGTTATGGACACGACAGTGGTCAGGTGATGCGGATTCCAAACGGCATTTGGAAGTATTGCCTTATTAAGGGGAGGAGTTATTTGGGGTCGGTCTTTCAGACCTGGTGGCCACGGCAACAGCTGGGAAATCCACGTTTGTACCCCAGGTCGCCTCTCAACATAAGAAGACGCCGTATTATCAGGCGCAGTCCTTTCGTGGGCAAGCGGGCAAAAGGTTCCTCATTTCTGGCCCGTGACAGAGGGAGAGGAAAAAGGCTGCAGAAATCAGCCAGTTCCCAGGAACAGAAGCCCTCTCCCGCCTCTGCCAAGCCCTCAATATGACGCTGGGGCTTTACAAGCAGAATCAGGCACGGTGGGGGCCCGTCTCAATGAATTTCAGCGCGCAGTGGGCTCACTCGCAAGTAGACCCCTGGATCCTTCAGGTGATATCTCAGGGGTACAAATTGGAATTCGAGACGTCTCCCCCTCGCCGCTTCCTAAAGTCGGCTTTACCGATGTCTCCTTCTGACAGGGAGGCAGTTTTGGAAGCCATTCACAAGCTGTATTCCCAGCAGGTGATAATCAAGGTACCCCTCCTGCAACAGGGAACGGGGTATTATTCCACACTGTTGTGGTACCGAAGCCGGACGGCTCAGTGAGACCGATTCTAAATCTAAAATCTTGAACACTTACATACGGAGGTTCAAATTCAAGATTGAGTCACTCAGAGCAGTGATTGCGAACCTGGAAGAAGGGGAGTACATGATGTCTCGGGACATCAAGGATGCTTACCTTCATGTCTCAATTTACCCTTCTCACCAAGGGTACCTCAGGTTTATGGTACAGAACTGTCACTATCAGTTTCAGACGCTGCCGTATGGATGGTCCACGGCACCCCGGGTCTTTACCAAGGTAATGGCCGAAATGATGATACTCCTTCGAATGAAGGGAATTTTAGTTATCCCTTACTTGGACGATTCCCTGATAAGGGTAAGATCCAGGGAACAGTTGGAGGTCGGTGTAGCACTATCTCAGGTAGTGTTGCGGCAGCACGATTGGATTCTCAATATTCCAAAATCGCAGCTGATTCCGACGACTCGTCTTCTGTTCCTAGGGATGATCCTGGACACAGTCCAGAAAAAGGTGTTTCTCCCGGAGGAGAAAGTCAGGGAGTTATCCGAGCTAGTCGGGAACCTCCTATAACCGAGCCAAGTCTCAGTACATCAATGAAATGGTTCTGGGAAAAATGGTGGCTTCCTACGAAGCAATCCCATTCGGCAGATTCCACGCGAAAACTTTCCAGTGGGACCTGCTGGACAAATGGTCCGGGTCGCATCTTCAGATGCATCAGCGGATAACCCTGTCACCAAGCACAAGGGTGTCTCTCCTGTGGTGGTTGCAGAGTGCTCATCTTCTAGAGGGCCGCACATTCAGGACTGGGTCCTGGTGACCACGGATGCCAGCCTGCGAGGCTGGGGAGCAGTCACACAGGGAAGGAATTTCCAGAGCTTATGGTCAAGCCTGGAGACATCACTTCACATAAATATCCTGAAACTAAGGGCCATTTACAATGCTCTAAGCTCAGCTAGACCTCTGCTTCAAGGTCACCCGGAGTTGATCCATTCGGACAACATCACGGCAGTCACCCACGTAAACAGACAGGGTGACACAAGAAGCAGGAGGGCAATGGCAGAAGCTGCAAGGATTCTTCGCTGGGCGGAAAATCATGTGATAGCACTGTCAGCAGTATTCATTCCGGGAGTGGACAACTGGGAAGCAGACTTCCTCAGCAGACACGACCTCCACCCGGGAGAGTGGGGACTTCACCCAGAAGTCTTCCACATGTTTATAAAACTCGACAAGTATTGCGCCAGGTCAAGGGACCCTCAGGCAATAGCTGTGGACGCTCTGGTAACACAGTGGGTGTACCAGTCAGTGTATGTGTTCCCTCCTCTGCCTCTCATACCCAAGGTACTGAGAATTATAAGATGGAGAGGAGTAAGCACTATATTCGTGGCTCCGGATTGGCCAAGAAGGACTTGGTAACCGGAACTTCAAGAGATGATCACGGAGGATCCGTGGCCTCTACCTCTAAGAAGGGACCTGCTCCAGCAAGGACCCTGTCTGTTCCAAGACTTACCGCGGCTGCGTTTGACGGCATGGCGGTTGAACGCCGGATCCTGAAGGAGAAAGGCATTCCGGATGAAGTCATTCCTATCCTGATCAAAGCCAGGAAAGATATAACCGCAAAACATTATCACCGCATTTGGCGAAAATATGTTGCGTGGTGCGAGGCCAGTAAGGCCCCGACGGAGGAATTTTCAACTAGGTCGATTCCTACATTTCCTGCAAACAGGAGTGTCTATGGGCCTGAAATGGGGGTCCATTAAGGTTCAAATTTCGGCCCTGTCAATTTTCTTCCAAAAAGAACTAGCTTCAGTCCCTGAAGTTCAGACGTTTGTGAAAGGGGTACTGTATATACAGCCTCCTTTTGTGCCTCCAGTGGCACCTTGGGATCTAAATGTAGTTTTTGGGTTCCAAAAGTCACATTGGTTTGAACCACTTAAATATGTGGAGTTAAAATATCTCACATGGAAAGTGGTCATGCTGTTGGCCCTGGCCTGGGCCAGGTGCGTGTCAGAATTGGCGGCTTTATCCTGTAAAAGCCCTCATCTGATTTTCCATTCGGACAGGGCGGAATTGAAGACTTGTCCTCAGTTTCTCCCTAAGGTGGTTTTCAGCGTTTCACCTGAATCAACCTATTGTGGTGCCTGCGGCTACTAGGGACTTGGAGGACTCCAAATTGCTAGACGTTGTCAGAGCCCTGGAAATATAGGTTTCCAGGACGGCTGGAGTCAGAAAATCTGACTCGTTGTTTATTCTGTATGCACCCAACAAGCTGGGTGCTCCTGCTTCTAAGCAGACTATTGCTCGTTGGATTTGTAGTACAATTCAGCTTGCACATTCTGTGGCAGGCCTGCCACAGCCAAAATCTGTAAAAGCCCATTCCACAAGGAAGGTGGGCTCATCTTGGGCGGCTGCCCGAGGGGTCTCGGCTTTACAACTTTGCCGAGCAGCTACTTGGTCAGGAGCAAATACGTTTGTAAAATTCTACAAATTTGATACCCTGGCTGAGGAGTACCTGGAGTTCTCTCATTTGGTGCTGCAGAGTCATCCGCACTCTCCCGCCCATTTGGGAGCTTTGGTATAATCCCCATGGTCCTTACGGAGTCCCCAGCATCCACTTAGGACGTTAGAGAAAATAAGAATTTACTTACCGATAATTCTATTTCTCGTAGTCCGTAGTGGATGCTGGGCGCCCATCCCAAGTGCGGATTGTCTGCAATACTGGTACATAGTTATTGTTACCAAAAAATCGGGTTATTGCTGTAGTGAGCCATCTTTTCTAGAGGCTCCTCTGTTATCATGCTGTTAACTGGGTTTAGATCACAAGTTATATGGTGTGATTGGTGTGGCTGGTATGAGTCTTACCCGGGATTCAAAATCCTTCCTTATTGTGTACGCTCGTCCGGGCACAGTATCCTAACTGATGCTTGGAGGAGGGTCATAGGGGGAGGAGCCAGTGCACACCAGGTAGTTCTAAAGCTTTACTTTTGTGCCCAGTCTCCTGCGGAGCCGCTATTCCCCATGGTCCTTACGGAGTCCCCAGCATCCACTACGGACTACGAGAAATAGAATTATCGGTAAGTAAATTCTTATTATATATATATATATATATATATATATATATATATATATATATATATATATATATATATATATATATATATATATATATATATATACAGGATTATCCACCTAGTGGAGCAGATAGCACTCTCCAGACTTTACTTCAATAAATTAGCAAAAAAAGTTTTTAATGTAAAGGTAATCTCACAGTTCCAATGTAATATCTATTTCCGACGTTTCGGTCCACACCAGGACCTTTGTCAAGGAGTTACAGCGTGGTCACAGCAGTCATCATCACAGCATGGTCAGCATATTTCGTAACTGTTATTACAGAGATGTTGCCTCACCGGCCCCCATTAAGTATCCAGCTAAGGGCGCCAGTCCCGCCGCCACACTTACAGGAAGTGGGGTGGAACGCATGGCTGAGCCGCAAGCATCACTTCCTGATTCTCAGGAAGTGTGCTGCGTCCATGTGTGTGATATCGGTGCATCGGGCGCGCCGTGGAACGCAACCCGGAAGTCTGTGCTGGAGCGCACACGTCACTTCCGGGGGTTGCCGGGAGTGGGCTATAGTTCCATTATCCACAGTAGCGGTCACCGTTAGCACATGGCAATAGTACATAGATTACTTTATTAGTGAAGTGGAATACTGGTTAGCTTATCAATGGTGTATTGCATGGAGTGTAACTACTTGTAACTAATTACTGAGCAGATGTGGTACCAGCGGCGCTGGGGGGATTACCCACCGCGGTTAATTGGAGTGTATCACAGACATCATAGCAATATATAGGGTACCACATCAATAAATTAGTTTATAACACTCATGTGCATTACTGGCTAATGGGCAGATATGAGACCGGCAGTGATGGGCAGATTACCCACCGCAATCCAGCTCATATTCTGCCTCCCGCCATGATATACTTTCACAGGGCATTTAGTAAGTATAATAAGCATAACCAGTGTATCATCAAATTCCGATCTTAGCTGGGTATAATAGAGGCCGGTAAGGTCACTATATTGGTACTGTACCGCAGTACACAAAGACATAAGAAACGGTGGGACAACAGCACGCTAGGTGGGGAAACAAGAAAAATACATAATTATTCCCATAATAATTATATTATCACACACATGGACGCAGCACACTTCCTGTGAATCAGGAAGTGATGCTTGCGGCTCAGCCATGCGTTCCACCCCACTTCCTGTAAGTGTGGGGGCGGGACTGGCGCCCTTAGCTGGATACTTAATGGGTGCCGGTGAGGCAACATCTCTGTAATAACAGTTACCAAATATGCTGACCACACTGTGATGATGACTGCTGTGACCACGCTGTAACTCCTTGACAAAGGTCCTGGTGTGGACCGAAACGTCAGAAATGGATATTACATTGGAACTGTGAGATTACCTTTACATTAAAAACTTTTTTTGCTGATTTATTGAAGTAAAGTCTGGAGAGTGCTATCTGTTCCACTAGGTGGATAATCCTGTATTGTACTATGGGTACCACCTCTATGTGGGTCGGACTCTGATTGGCACCCCAGTTGTTGGCAGAGTTGCGTGAGAGTGCAGGGATTTGTATGTGTGTATGTATATATATATATATATATATATATATATATATATATATATATATATATATATATATATATATATATATATATTGGCACCACAAGGGTTCCGCAGCGTAAACAAATAATCAAAACAGGAAAGCAGCAACTTACAATTGAAGACAATATAGGACAAGTACAATATAGCTACATATCAGCAGGTGATACTGAAATAAGTATCAGATGGCAGAAAGCTGCATGATTTGTAACTAAGAGAAGGATAAGCACATGAGGCAAGAGGGCCCTGCTTGTGAGAGCTTACATTCTAAAGGGGAGGAGCAGACAGACAGGGGTGACACAGATGGGGTAAACAGTGAGCGTGGGCCACAGAGGGCTTAGGATGAAAGACGGCTGGGTTTGGTAAAGAAGTGGGTCTTGAGAGCCCGTTTGAAGTTTTGTAGAGAGGTGGAGAGTCTGATGGAGAGAGGTAAAGAATTCCAGAGAAATGGAGCAGCACGTGAGAAATCTTGGAGGTAGGAGTGGGAAGTAATCAGTCGGCAGGAGAGTCGGCGTACATTAGCAGAGCGAAGAGGACGGGTGGGAGAGTAAAGGGAGATAAGGTCAGAGATGTGAATGAGAGAGGAGTGGGTAAGGGCTTTGTAATTGAGTGTGAGAAGCTTGAATTGGATTCGGGAAGGGAAGGGGAGCCAGTGAGGGGCTAGGAGGAGAGGGGAGGCGGACATAGTATGCGTATGCCATTACAGCAGGAACGCATGTGCGACCACCTTAGAACCACACCCAGTATCTTGCAGTTTATTACTGCTATCCTGTGCAGTGTGACCCATCACCTGCTTACTGAGCAGAAATCCTCCCAGTTGGGGTTTAGTTATTTCTCTAACGTCCTAGTGGATGCTGGGGACTCCGTCAGGACCATGGGGAATAGCGGCTCCGCAGGAGACAGGGCACAAAAGCAAGCTTTTAGGATCACATGGTGTGTACTGGCTCCTCCCCCTATGACCCTCCTCCAAGCCTCAGTTAGGTTTTTGTGCCCGGCCGAGAAGGGTGCAATCTAGGTGGCTCTCTTAAAGAGTTACTTAGAAAAAGTTTTTAGGTTCTTTATTTTCAGTGAGTCCTGCTGGCAACAGGCTCACTGCATCGAGGGACTTAGGGGAGAGATTTTCAACTCACCTGCGTGCAGGATGGATTGGATTCTTAGGCTACTGGACATAGCTGCAGAGGGAGTCGGAACACAGGGCTCGCCCTGGGGTTCGTCCCGGAGCCGCGCCGCCGACCCCCCTTGCAGACGCTGAAGATGAAGAGGTCCGGAACCAGGCGGCAGAAGACTCTCAGTCTTCATCAGGTAGCGCACAGCACTGCAGCTGTGCGCCATTGTTGTCAGCACACTTCACACAGCGGTCACGGAGGGTGCAGGGCGCTGGGGGGGGCGCCCTGGGCAGCAATGTATAATACCTGTATGGCGAAAAATACATCACATATAGCCCTTGAGGCTATATGGCTGTATTTAACCCCTGCCAGATATCTAAAACTCCGGAGAAGAAGCCCGCCGAAAAGGGGGCGGGGCCTATTCTCCTCAGCACACAGCGCCATTTTCCCTCACAGAAAGGCTGGTGGGAAGGCTCCCATGCTCTCCCCTGCACTGCACTACAGAAACAGGGTTAAAACAGAGAGGGGGGGCACTGATTTGGCGATATGTATATATATTAAAATGCTATAAGGGAGGAACACTTATATAAAGGTTGTCCCTGGATAATTATAGCGTTTTGGTGTGTGCTGGCAAACTCTCCCTCTGTCTCCCCAAAGGGCTAGTGGGTCCTGTCCTCTATCAGAGCATTCCCTATGTGTGTGCTGTATGTCGGTACGTGTGTGTCGACATGTATGAGGAAAATATTGGTGAGGAGGCGGAGCAAATTGCCTGTAATGGTGATGTCACTCTCTAGGGAGTCGACACCGGAATGGATGGCTTATTCAGACCCAGACACGGACACTGATTTCAGTGTCGACGGTGAAGAAACAAACGTATTTTCTTTTAGGGCCACACGTTAAGGGCAATGAAGGAGGTGTTACATATTTCTGATACTCCAAGTACCACAAAAAAGGGTATTATGTGTGAGGTGAAAAAACTACCTGTAGTTTTTCCTGAATCAGATAAATTAAATGAAGTGTGTGATGATGCGTGGGTTTCCCCCGATAGAAAATTATTGGCGGTATACCCTTTCCCGCCAGAAGTTAAGGCGCGGTGGGAAACACCCCTCAGGGTGGATAAGGCGCTCACACGCTTATCAGAACAAGTGGCGGTACCATCTACGGATAGGGCCGTACTTAAGGAGCCAGCTGATAGGAGGCTGAAAAATATCCTAAAAAGTATACACACACATGCTGGTGTTATACTGCGACCAGCGATCGCCTCAGCCTGGATGTGCAGAGCTGAGGTGGCTTGGTCGGATTCCCTGACTAAAAATATTGATACCTTTGACAGGGACAGTATTTTATTGACTATAGAGCATTTAAAGGATGCATTTCTATATATGCGAGATGCGCAGAGGGATATTTGCACTCTGGCATCAAGAGTAAATGCGATGTCCATATCTGCAAGAAGATGTTTATGGACACGACAGTGGTCAGGTGATGCAGATTCCAAACGGCACAAAGATGTATTGCCGTATAAAGGGGAGGAGTTATTTGGGGTCGGTCCATGGGACCTGGTGGCCAGGGCAACTGCTGGAAAATCCACCGTTTTTTACCCTAAGTCACATCTCTGCAGAAAAAGACACCGTCTTTTCAGCCTCAGTCCTTTCGTCCCTATAAGAGTCATATCTGCCCAGGGATAGAGGAAAGCGAAGAAGACTGCAGCAGGCAGCCCATTCCCAGGAACAGAAGCCCTCCACCGCTTCTACCAAGTTCTCAGCATGACGCTGGGACCGTACAGGACCCCTGGATCCTACAAGTAGTATCCAAGGGGTACAGATTGGAATGTCGAGAGGTTTCCCCCCTCGCAGGTTCCTGTAGTCTGCTGTACCAATGTCTCCCTCCGACAGGGAGGCAGTATTGAAAACAATTCACAAGCTGTATTCCCAGCAGGTGATAATAAATTTACCCCTCCGACAACAAGGAAAGGGGTATTACTCCACACTATATGGTGGTACTGAAGGCTAGGTGAGACCTATTCTAAATCTGAAAAATTTGAACACTTACAAGGGTTCAAATCCAGATGGAGTCACTCAGAGCAGTGATAGCAAAGAACAAGGGGACTATATGGTGTCCCGGGACATCAGGGATGCTTACCTCCATGTCCCAAAATTTGCCTTTTCTCACCAAGGGTACCTCAGGTTCGTGGTACAGAACTGTCACTATCAGTTTCAAGACGATGCCGTTGGATTGTCCAAGGCACCCCGGGTCCTTACCAAGGTAATGACCGAAAGGAGGATTCGTCTTCAAAGAAAATGGACGACCTCCTGATAAGAACAAGGTCCAGAGAACAGTTGGAGGTCGGAGTAGCACTATCTCAAGTAGTTCTACGACAGCACGGGTGGATTCTAAATATTCCAAAACCGCAGTTGTTCCGACGACACGTCTGCTGGTCCTAGGGATGATTCTGGACACAGTCCAGAAAAAGGTGTTTCTCCCAGAGGAGAAAGCCAGGGAGTTATCCGAGCTAATCGGGATCCTCCTAAAACCAGGAAAAGTGTCAGTGCATCATTGCACAAGAGTCCTGGTAAAAATGGTGGCTTATTACGAAGCGCTTCCATTCGGCAGATTTCACGCAAGAACTCTTCAGTGGGATCTGCTGGACAAATGGTCCGGATCGCATCTTCAGATGCATCAGCGGATAACCCTATATCCAAGGACAAGGGTGTCTCTCCTGTGGTGATTACAGAGTGCTCATCTTCTAGAGGGCCGCAGATTCGGCATTCAGGATTGGATGTTCGTGACCACGGAGGCCAGCCTGAGAGGCTGGGGAGCAGTCACACAAGGAGTGTGATCAAGTCTGGAGAATTCTCTCCACATAAATATACTGGAGCTAAGAGCAAATTTATAATGCTCTAAGCTTAGCAAGACCTCTGCTTCAAGGTCAGCCGGTATTGATCCAGTGGGATAACATCACGGCAGTCGCCCACGTAAACAGAAAGGGCGGCACAAGAAGCAGGAGGGCAGTGGCAAAACTGCAAGGATTTTTCGCTAGGCGGAAAATCATGTGATAGCACTGTCAGCAGTGTTCATTCCGGGAGTGGATGACTGGGAAGCAGACTTCCTCAGCAGGCACGACCTCCACCCGGGAGAGTGGGAACTTCATCGGGAAGTTTTCCGCATGATTGTGAACCGTTGGGAAAGACCAAAGGTGGACATGATGGCGTCCCGCCCGAACAAAAAAATGGGACAGGTATTGCGCCAGGTCACGAGACCTTCAGGCGATAGCTGTGGACGTCCTGGTAACACCGTGGGTGTAACAGTCGGTGTATGTGTTCCCTTCTCTGCTTCTCATAACCAAGGTATTGAGAATTATAAGACATAGAGGAGTAAGAACTATACTCGTGGCTCCGGATTGGCCAAGAGGGACTTGGTAACCGGAACTTCAAGAGATGCTCACAGAGGACTAATGGCCTCGGGAGCTAAGAAGGGATTTGCTTTCAGCAAGTACCATGTCTGTTCCAAGAGAAACCGTGGCATCGGCCTTTAAGAAAGGACCTGCTCCAGCAGGGACCTTGTCTGTTCCAAGACTTACCGCGACTGCATTTGACGGCATGGCGGTTTGAACGCCGGATCCTAAGGGAAAAGGCATTCCGGAAGAGGTCATACCTACCCTGGTCAAAGCCAGGAAGGAGGTGACCGCACAACGTTATCACCACATGTGGTAAAAATATGTTGCGTGGGTGAGGCCAGGAAGGCCCCACGAAAAAATTTCAACTAGGTCGATTTCTGCACTTCCTGCAAACAGGAGTGTCTATGAGCCTCAAATTGGGGTCCATTAAGGTTCAAGTTTCGGCCCTATAGATTTTCTTCCAGAAAAAATTGGCTTCAGTTCCTGAAGTCCAGACGTTTGTCAAGGGAGTATTGCATATACAGCCCTTGTGTGCCTCCAGTGGCACCGTGGGATCTCAACGTAGTGTTGGGATTCCTCAAATCATATTGGTTTGAACCACTCAAATCTGTGGATTTGAAATATCTCACATGGAAAGTGACCATGCTGTTGGCCCTGGCCTCGGCCAGGCGATTGTCAAAATTGGCGGCTTTGTCTTACAAAAGCCCATATTTGATTTTCCATTCGGACAGGGCAGAACTGCGGACTCGTCCCCAGTTTCTTCCTAAGGTGGTGTCAGCGTTTCACCTGAAACAACCTATTGTGGTGCCTGCGGCTACTAGGGACTTGGAGGACTCCAAGTTGCTAGACGTTGTCAGGGCCCTGAAAATATATATATATATATATATATATAATTCCAGGACGGCTGGAGTCAGAAAGTCTGACTTGCTGTTTATATTGTAGGCACCCAAAAAGCTGGGTGCTCCTGCTTCTAAGCAGACTATTGCTCGTTGGATTTGTAGTACAATTCAGCTTGCACATTCTGTGGCAGGCCTGCCACAGCCAAAATCTGTAAATGCCCATTCCACAAGGAAGGTGGGCTCATCTTGGGCGGCTGCCCGAGGGGTCTCGGCTTTACAACTTTGCCGAGCAGCTACTTGGTCAGGGGCAAACACGTTTGCTAAATTCTACAAATTTGATACCCTGGCTGAGGAGGACCTGGAGTTCTCTCATTCGGTGCTGCAGAGTTATCCGCACTCTCCCGCCCGTTTGGGAGCTTTGGTATAATCCCCATGGTCCTGACGGAGTCCCCAGCATCCACTAGGACGTTAGAGAAAATAAGATTTTACTTACCGATAAATCTATTTCTCATAGTCCGTAGTGGATGCTGGGCGCCCATCCCAAGTGCGGATTGTCTGCATTACTTGTACATAGTTATTGTTACAAAAAAATCGGGTTATTTTTGTTGTGAGCCATCTTTTTTAGAGGCTACTTCATTGTTATCATACTGTTAACTGGGTTCAAATCACAAGTTGTACGGTGTGATTGGTGTGGCTGGTATGAGTCTTACCCGGGATTCAAGATCCTTCCTTATTGTGTACGCTCGTCCGGGCACAGTACCTAACTGAGGCTTGGAGGAGGGTCATAGGGGGAGGAGCCAGTACACACCATGTGATCCTAAAAGCTTGCTTTTGTGCCCTGTCTCCTGCGGAGCCGCTATTCCCCATGGTCCTGACGGAGTCCCCAGCATCCACTACGGACTATGAGAAATAGATTTATCGGTAAGTAAAATCTTATTTAAACCGACACCTGGAACTTTAATACCGTTGGCAATTGTACAAACTCTTTTTACCAGGGCTCTCCGCTTTGTGGTGTTTAGGAATAATACAGAAAATAGGGTATATGGTAACTAGAGGAAGAATTATATATTTATGCTGTTTGTAGATGCAATTTCTGCTTGTTAAACTGGGGAAGGGGCGGTCAGCGTGCTGGGCGGCCTTGCTCAGTGATAGATGGTCAGCGTGCTGGACGGCCTTGCTCCGTGATGGGTGGTCAGCGTGCTGGGCGGCCTTGCTCAGTGATGGGTGGTCAGCGTGCTGGGCGGCCTTGCTCAGTGATGGGTGGTCAGCGTGCTGGGCGGCCTTGCTCAGTGATGGATGGTCAGCGTGCTGGACGGCCTTGCTCCGTGATGGGTGGTCAGCGTGCTGGGCGGCCTTGCTCAGTGATGGCTGGTCAGCGTGCTGGGCGGCCTTGCTCAGTGATGGGTGATCAGCGTGCTGGGCGGCCTTGCTCAGTGATGGGTGGTCAGCGTGCTGGGTGGCCTTGCTCAGTGATGGCTGGTCAGCGTGCTGGGCGGCCTTGCTCAGTGATGGGTGGTCAGCGTGCTGGGCGGCCTTGCTCAGTGATGGGTGGTCAGCGTGCTGGGTGGCCTTGCTCAGTGATGGCTGGTCAGCGTGCTGGGCGGCCTTGCTCAGTGATGGCTGGTCAGCGTGCTGGGCGGCCTTGCTCAGTGATGGGTGGTCAGCGTGCTGGGCGGCCTTGCTCAGTGATGGGTGGTCAGCGTGCTGGGCGGCCTTGCTCAGTGATGGGTGGTCAGCGTGCTGGGTGGCCTTGCTCAGTGATGGGTGGTCAGCATGCTAGGAGGATTGCAAATTCTGTTAATTATTAGAATATGCAATCCTTACTGAATCAGGCCCCGTGTTGTGTGTTATCAAGAAGAGTTTTGAAGAGTTGAATCGTACTCTGCCTTTAGCCGTTTTCTGCCGTTGCTGTTAATGGACAGGATCCAGTAAAAGTGGACTTCTTATAGTAATGTAGTAATACTCTCAGGTGTATACTCTGTAAGCACATGCCTGCACAGCTGCCATTTTTCATGCTACGGACTTGCTAGTCATCGCAGGTGACTCTGCCGTCCAACGAAGAATATAGACGACCCCCCCCCCCCCCCCCCCCGGTGCCATCGCAAAGTGCTCAGCAGCTGCGTACGCACATGCAGCACCGACGCAATAACACAGAACATGGAGCCTATGGCTACACAGACTGACTACGGCAGTAGCGACACTGGCACCATGTTTCTCTACATACATGATCGCAGCTGAAGGCACGCGCTGTGCCAATAATCGCGCCGTTGCGTGAACACCGGCTTTGCGTACAAACGTGAACTAGGCCCGATGTTTCAGACGCAATGCCGGAGCTCATGGAGTGTGTACAGAGTCGCAATTGCGATTTCAGGTGCGCACATGGCGAAGTACGTCACGGATGTATTGGGCATTACTGAGCGGTGAACGAAAAAATACTTACCCCCTCCGATGTCGAGATCTTCAGTGACTGAATGCCAGTTTCCAGTGTCGGTCATCTGTCCGCTGGCATCTCAACGAGCGGATCCCAGCAGGTATAGCGTGATGTCTCTGTCGTCTGGTACCTCTTTCTGTGTAGTAGAACGGGTGCAATGCTCAACATTTGCCAGGTGAGGGCGCCTGAGAGCCTCGACATTACTTGTACAACTCCCATTACTGTACTCTTTTTGAGGCCTTTTTTGAATCATAAGTTCACAGGGATTGCTGGCCCTTGTAGCGCCTGCTTTATGGAGGCTTTGGGGTACCAGCTTGTTTCAGTGCAAAATAAAAATAAAAATGCATATATGACGAAATATGGGTACTCTGGTTGTGTAGGGCTCATCCTATTTGCGATGGGGGGGGGGGGCTAATCACGTGTTTGTAAGTGTGTGTAGCTACGATGTCTGCATTGTACATACATAGAGGAGGCTGTTGTATTTAGTCTTCTGTTATTTAATAGCCGCAGCATTCAGGGGAGGGATTTATATAGATTGTGACCTTGCGAGCAGGGCCTTCCTACCTCTATGTCTGTCTGTTTTTACTCAGTTTTGTTCTATTACTGTTATTCTAATTGTAAAGCGCAACGGAATATGCTGCGCTATATAAGAAACTGTTAATAAATAAATAAAATAATCATTTATTGTAAACTTTGTTTAATGCACAAAATGATTAAATATCTTGTATAAAATGACTTTCAGGCTGTGTGTATATGATACATAAATGTGTTCTGTGTTTAGACTTGGGTCCCATCCACGAGATCTCCCTATGGTATGCAAATATTCAAAAATACTGAAAAATCCAATATCCAAAATGTAATGATAAGTTAAATCCACTCTGTCATCTATTTTATGGCCTACACCGTACTGCCCTCTATCAGAGAATAAACGGCACGTTTCCGTAACGATACCGGGAAAGTATGACGTCATATTACCGTTATCTGGTCTGTGTGATCGCATGTACAATGCTGTGCCCTGGTTACACTAGCAAGTGCTAACGGTGTTCTCTGTTTAATTAATACAAATGGATGTTTAATTAGTACACAGGGAAAATGCTGAAGTCGTTCTA
This sequence comes from Pseudophryne corroboree, assembly GCF_028390025.1. NCBI lineage: Eukaryota > Metazoa > Chordata > Amphibia > Anura > Myobatrachidae > Pseudophryne > Pseudophryne corroboree. The sequence continues at coordinate 725,512,329 of NC_086448.1, read as the reverse complement.
ATTATAAATGTAGGCGAATACACTGAATCATGAGATGTTCGGGATAAACACAGTGGGTATTGCTAATATATTGATTAAGCTTCTTTGAGAGGGGGGTGGCAGATTTAGCAAAGCTTGGAGAAAGAGAGATAAAATACCAGTCAATCAGCTCCTGTCCTGTTACAGGCTGTATTTGAAAAATGACAATTAGGAGCTGATTGGTTGGTACTTTATCTCTCTCCGAGGTTTGATACGTCTCCTCCAGGATCTCTTTTTTTTGGGGGGAAACTGCAAAACGTACAAAATCCTGTTTCTTCCTGCAGTTATAGAGGAGCTCTGCTAAACAAGGTAAGCAGGAGGGAAATGCCATGCACAGTGGGTGAAAAGACGGGAATTATTTCAAATGCATTTTGCATCAAATAGCATGAAACCTCCAAGTCCCAGGCATATTTCACATTCTAGATCCCATATATCTGTATGATATTATCGCTGTAATCTATGCCTGATGTGGGCCTGACCGTTGCTGTTGGTCTTTGCTGCTGTCGTTATTTGCTCATGGTTTCTCCAGAACTTTTCTCCTGTGCCTCTTACAGATAATGCCATCCAGGTGGGGACCATGGTGATCAATGGTATTTCCAGTCTCACTCTGCTGAGAAATTCCTCTACTTACGCCTTGCCGAACGCGCCCACGCTCGCCGTCCTGGATGACGACCTGGATGAGAAAGGTACAAAATTCAATCGCCCTCCAAAATATGGAATTTAATTACCCTTTTGGAATGATCTAGGGAATGACTTGGACGCAGTGGAGCTTTGATTTTTGTCTTTGCAATGTGTGTTAGTTGCACCACACAAGCATCCCGATTGGGTCCGTACAGAGTCGCAGTACAGATTTAGATGTAGTAGAGATGTATTGGAAATGTATGGGCACTCCTGGACCGTTACCGCAAAGGAACAGGGAGGTGACTTATCAGATGCACAGAGATGTGTGTTTTATGGGAGTCTTGCAGGCGTGTGACCCGCGTCTCTCCTGTCTTCTTGGTTTCGTTTTGGAGATTCTTAAAGGAATCATGGAGATGCATTTGCCATATTTTTGTTATGTATAAATACATTAAACTCTAAATGTGCAGAACAGAGGACGCTGCATGGTGAATGCAGCGTTCTGTCTGTATATTGGTGGTCATTCCGAGTTGATCGCTCGCTAGCAGTTGTTAGCAGCCGTGCAAACGCTGTGCCGCCTCCCACTGGGAGTGTATTTTAGCTTAGCAGAAGTGCGAACGAAAGGATCGCAGAGCGGCTACGTTTTTATTGTGCAGTTTTAGAGTAGCTCAATACCTACTCAGCGCTTGCGATGACTTCAGACTGCTCAGTTCCTGTTTTGACGTCACAAACACGCCCTGCTTTCGCCCAGTCACACCTGCGTTTTTCCTGGCACGCCTGCATTTTTTCCGAACACTTCCTGAAAACAGTCAGTTGACATCCAGAAACGCCCACTTCATGTCAATCACTCTGCGGCCAGCAGTGCGACTGAAAAGCTTCGCTAGACCCTGTGTGAAACTACACCGTTCGTGGTAATAGTACGTCGCACGTGTGCATTGCGCCGCATACGCATGCGCAGAAGTGCCGGGTTTTTTTGCCTCATCGCTGCACAGCGAACGAATGCAGCTAGCGATCAACTCGGAATGACCCCCATGGTACATACACTTGCACCTTCATCACCCACTGGCACAATGTGCTTTACAAAGGTGACCGGATCTCATTGTCTCTGCTTTCCTGGTCTAATCAGTTATGCTCCTCCTACCCTTTGTCTGGGGTACATGGCCACAAACCTGGGGGTTTCTCCCAATTTACAGGAAAGTTGCTGCAAACAGAGGAAGGAACTGGTCATCTCCTGACTGGTTTTTCCAATATTACCATTAAGGATCCAGTCACGTTCCATTATATTATTGTAGGTGTTGTCTCTGTTGTATTTGGACCAGTATCACCGCCATTGATGCCAGCCTTAGCCCATTAGATTCTCCTACTAGATTTATGTCTAAAAATAAGAATACAGTATACTTTCATTATTAATTCATTTTGATAAGTGGCATGTTTGGACACTTATAAAGGAAAGCTGTGCGAGGAATTGGCTTTTCTGGTCTTACCTGGATTGTATTGTTTCAGGCTGCCCGGAGCATCCGCACTTTGATTCCCGGAACACGATCTTTGAGCTGGACCCATGTAACGGTGACGGGAAAGTCTGTCTGGTTTACAAGAGCTCAAAGCCAGGTTGGTTGAAGATATTTTTTTTATATATTTCCTGGTCTGTGTAACATTGAACCTCAAGCCCGCAGCGTTCATCACCAATTAGAGGGCAATGTCCGATTGTAGTCACTCATATTACAGATGTAACAGGGAAATAGATGGATAATGAGCAGCAATGCCCTGAGGTTATCATTAGTGAACCATGGGTTTTCTGTCTGGTCTGTGCACATTGCAGCTGTAAGGATGATGCAGACAAGCAGCCAGTTCTACCAATGCACAGTCCGCAATCTGGGATTGTGCTGCTGTGACCCATTACACACGGGAAAATGAGGCAAAACTGCTCAGTCCTGCAGTCTGTAATGTGCACATTAATGGTATGCTGGACTGATGTGTGCATGATCCCTCACACACCTTCTGTACAGCCCATTTGTAGACTCTACCTCTGTAGTCACGTTACAGGTCCAGTCCTTGCTTCTTACATTCCAAAAAACTAGAAATAATGGAGAGATCTGATCTTCAGCAAAGGAGAGCTCACATTTATCGCTGGGTGAATGGATTTGTCCCCTTTGGGAACACTCCGATTACTAGTTACTGGTCTCCTGTGCAGTAGATCAGAGATGGGTTCTCTACCATTAGCGGATAGAAACCACCAGGCCAAGCTGTTAGAGTCTCAGGGGCTGGAGACATCCTTAGGATTCAGTCTACTATCATCCCGTATGTGAAGTGACCTGGGCAACTGGTTGGCCAACAGTGGCCAGTGCCCGTTCAGCATACCTCCCGACAGATTTAGTTTAACCCCTTAACTGCTGTGGGTGAGCTGGACATGCCCCGGGGATATACCACATGGCTGCAACAGGCAGGTTCCGCTCAGACTTTGCAGTACACTGGGTTACAGGGAGATAGGAGATACTCGGTAATCATTTAGCTGGTGATCATTTCCTTAATGTGATGGGGGAGATAATTGTCATCCTGATGGCCTACTGATGGGGCAAGCCTCTGAGAGTCCCTTCTTTCATACAGTGGTATACTATGGAAGCTATATTGCCTCATCACAGATCCTAGAACCTCTGTCCTATAGAAGAGACAACTCCTGCACAGTATATGTACAGATAAATACACACGGAGACTAGTGGTCCTAGTCTTTCCTCCCCAAGACCTTCATCTGTTCAGCAAGGCCTGTGAGAGCTTATGGGCATAGGGCTTCCGCAGTGTTACTAGCTCAGAGAAGGTTCAGGCTCACATGTAGCTTCCGCAGTGTTACTAGCTCAGAGAAGGTTCAGGCTCACATGTAGCTTCCGCAGTGTTACTAGCTCAGAGAAGGTTCAGGCTCACATGTAGCTTCCGCAGTGTTACTAGCTCAGAGAAGGTTCAGGCTCACATGTAGCTTCCGCAGTGTTACTAGCTCAGAGAAGGTTCAGGCTCACATGTAGCTTGGAACCCCCCATGTTGCAGCTATCCTGCCAGGTTCCACCAGGAGATTATTCAGCTGGAGCGATAGGATAACAGTGTACACTCTCTCTTGCTTCTTATAGTCTTCAGCAGCTGGAGGACTAATACCTGCATGGGCAGTGCAGTTGGGTATATATAGAGTATAGTGGTGGGGGTTTGGGGGCCCTATTATCCATGATTAGATGCCCAGTGAGTAAGAGGATATCTCCACTCCATTTTACACCAACAGCGGATCCCGCTCTTTTTCTCCCCCTTCCTCATTTTCTTGAACTCTCATCAATGATTCTGGAGAGGAGGCTAATCATACGTTCATGACCTACTATCATACCATACTGCATGTGCCCAACCCCGCCCGATCTTGGAAGCTATACAGCATAGGGCCGTGTCAGTACCTGGTGGGAGACCACCTGGGAATACTCGGTTTAGTAGGTCTGATATAGGATAACTCTGGTCTAACATTGACAGCAGATTCAACCTGTCATTCTATCCTTAGTCCAACCCTTTGGACACAAAATATAGCTCCATATGATGTGTTACCCACCTATATAGACAACTTACCTGTATTTAGTGTAACTAACTGAGTCACAGCACTCTATCTGATGTACAGTCTCTTCTTCACCCAGAATTTGGTGAAGTATACTAATCTCTCTGAGTATACACTGGCAACTTAATAGTTACACTATCACACCTACCTTTGAGCCTACTCATTAGAGCTGGTTCAGGTACCACAATACATCCTATTGCAGGACTTCTTAAGTGAGGTCTATTTCCGTCACCGCTGCCGCCTGTTCTAATAACCGATATTCATCGGAGAATATATGAATTTATTCATGAATATACCCCTATTTTCCTTTTCTTTAGTTTAAGGGACTTTATTCTAAATATATCAATAAAAGTTATATTTTATAGTTTTTCATATATACATTAACATATGTCATTCTTCTAAGAGTGCACCAACCAAGAGTCTTTCTTCTTTTCTTTTTTGTTATACTGATATCTCCATTCCATAAGGCAAATGTTAGCTGCTATTTGGATGTACAAGGATAACGAGCTGTTCACCAATTCTGTGTTTCTCGCCCCCCCCCCCCCCCCCCCAGGACAGGCAATCCCCGATCCAACCATCTGGTTCCTAGACCGGGCACTCTACTGGCACTTCCTTACAGACACCTTCACGGCATATTACCGGCTCCTCTTGTGTCACCGCGGCCTCCCACAGTGGCAGTATGCCTTCACCAGCTACGGGCTCAGCCCGCAGGCCAAGGTCAGCAGCCGGAACCCATGTTACTGCCATAACGATCTTTCTCTGATCATTTTAGGAATGTATTCTGGTGACCGCCGTTTGTTATGCGTAGAAAAAAACAATGCAGTAAAATAAAGAGACAGAATGTTTGGCAGAAGGCCATGATGGGAAGCTGAGATACTGATTGGCTACAGCTCATTCTAACTCCTCCCACATTATCTGCAGATAGTCCATATGTCTCCGGTTGTCAGAAGTGATGACAATAGGTTCTGTGACCCTTGCTAAATGCAGTAAGGGCTGACCATCTTATCTAAGACCACTGGTGTGCTGGTTGATTTAGTGATGTGATTAGGATGGTCTAATTACTCAGTACTGATAGTAATATAATAGCAGCAAATTATATTGCTATGCCAGGCATCAATGGCTGCTAACACAGCAATTGTGTATACTAGCTGTACACCACTCATGTACACCTGGGTACACACCTGTACAGTCATCTCGCAGATCATAAGATTTACAATCCCTTGGTGAGCTGTAAGAGTGTGGACGCACTCATGATCAGCATCATCGCAAGAAATCCGGTCTCGTCTGCTGATCTGGTCTATGGAAGCCCTGAAATTTCTGTGACACACCTGGAAGTGTGTAGGCACCACCGAACATTCTGTCCTGGACCTCTGCCGGTACTTCTCCAGTCACGGTCCTTTCAGCAGGTGGATTTGAGAGACGAGAATTGTGTATGGCATGGTAGATTGTATAGGTGTGCACGCATGAATCATTGGGACTTTCTATCCTACGTGTAATTGTAGGAGGAATTGTAAAAGTGTGTTCCCAGCTTAACACTATGTACTAAGGGGGTCATTCCGAGTTGTTCGCTCGTTATTTTTTTGTCGCAACGTAGCGATTAATCGCTAATGCGCATGCGCAATGTCCGCAGTGCGACTGCGCCAAGTAAATTTGCTATGCAGTTAGGTATTTTACTCACGGCATTACAAGGTTTTTTCTTCGTTCTGGTGATCGTAGTGTGATTGACAGGAAGTGGGTGTTTCTGGGCGGAAACTGGCCGTTTTATGGGTGTGTGCGAAAAAACGCTACCGTTTCTGGGAAAAACGCGGGAGTGGCTGGAGAAACGGAGGAGTGTCTGGGCGAACGCTGGGTGTGTTTGTGATGTCAAACCAGGAACGAAACTGACTGAACTGATCGCAGATGCCGAGTAAGTGTGGAGCTACTCAGAAACTGCTAAGAAGTGTCTATTCGCAATTTTGCTAATCTTTCGTTCGCAATTTTGATAAGCTAAGATTCACTCCCAGTAGGCGGCGGCTTAGCGTGTGCAAAGCTGCTAAAAGCAGCTTGCGAGCGAACAACTCGGAATGACCCCCAAAAGGTATACAGCGCTGCTTTCAGGTACGTAGCAATCTGCACAATACATTTATCTGTCCTGGAGGAGTGATTGAGGCTTACCAAGAGGTTTCTGTCTGGCGATAGTTGCTAGGGTGACAATAGCATTAACAACGGGGATAAAAAGGCCACAACATTGTTTTGGTTCCAAATGTTTAAATAATGTTTGTTTTCATGGTGAAATTGCATAAGCCCGGTGAGTATATTACCATGTGTATCTCTCTACGGCAGCAATGGATGAACATGTACAGTCCCATCACCTTCAACCCCTCTCAGCTGGCGGACGAACAAGATTATTTCATCAACAAGTTGGATCCCAGCAAAATCTTTAAGAGCAAGAATAAAACCCCAGTGACCAAGAAGAAGCTGCCAGCGCCCCCAAGTGGCTACCAGAAAGCCTCCCTCGCGTCCTCCAAAAACCCAGCACCCCCTAGTGGCGTGTCCCGGAAATGAACATTGCCTGCTCCTAGCATACAGGAGTGACTCTGTATATAAATGTATTTATCCACCTACTGTATGTGCGGACATACGCGGTGACTATTGACCATTGTGTAAATGTAAAAAGGCTGGTTCTTGTTTTATGCTTGCTCATATTAAATGCAAATACTGTCTGGATGATTTAGCTGGCCTCTAGCTTTGTGAATTAGGATGGATACACTATATATCAGTGCAGCTACTGTCATTGCAATGACAGAAGAACCAATGAAGGGAACCGATCACTCGGCGAGACATTAATGATCTGTACTCGCCGTCCGTAGACTGTTACATTACTGATATGCCAGGTTGTTGCTGTCCGCTGTTTGTGTGGGAGTCATTGCTTTTGTATCTAGGCGTGGACGCTTGTTTGTGTAAATGAGATTACTAGTGTGGCCTTGGCATATTTTATCTCCTTTGTGATAATAGGTAGCCCTTATTACTGAGTGCATCAGAGTCCTTGCACGAGCACAGCGCATTGGTTGTAGATATCAGTACCTGACTCATACAGTTATATACCACTATTCCTGCCTCAGCCCTGGGCTGCAGCACATGTCCCCACTACACTAGACAGGGGGACGGCAGTTCTGTCTATGGTAAAAGTGACCATGAATGGTCCTAAAACTCCATCCTTCATTAATGCCGGACATTCTGTACAAGGTCTGTGGCAGCCGGAAAGGCGCGCGGTCTCCCATTACTCTGTGTATGTGTAGGCACATTTGAATGTTATAGCTATACTGTGTATATCTATCTATCATCTGATCTATGTATGTGTGTATGTTCCAGCATAACTCTGGAATGCCTGGAGCAATTTACACCAAACTTGGTACACATATGACTTACGATCTGGAAACAAACACTGTGGGGGTAAGACACACCTAGGGGTGGGGATGGGAAAGGGGTGACATTTAAAAATCCACAGTTGTCGGGGTCGCTGAGATGACTAGTGACGAGCCATAAGGGGAGCGAGAAGCTAAGCAAGGAGACCTTACATATTTAACATGCAGGGGGCAGAGCTTGGCCTGTCGTTCCAGCAGTTACAGCTCTGAGCAGGGTAGCATCAGAGGCGGGACGGGGCAGAGAAGGAGGCGGATTATTCTCCTCAGCACCAGCAGTTACAGCACTGAGCAGGGCAGCATCAGAGGCGGGACGGGGCAGAGAAGGAGGCGGATTATTCTCCTCAGCACCAGCAGTTACAGCACTGAGCAGGGTAGCATCAGAGTTGGGACGGGGCAGAGAAGGAGGGGGATTATTCTCCTCAGCACCAGCAGTTACAGCACTGAGCAGGGCAGCATCAGAGGCGGGACAGGGCAGAGAAGGAGGCGGATTATTCTCCTCAGCACCAGCATGTACAGCACTGAGCAGGGCAGCATCAGAGGCGGGACGGGGCAGGGGAGGAGGCGGATTATTCTCCTCAGCACCAGCAGTTACAGCACTGAGCAGGGCAGCATCAGAGGCGGGACGGGGCAGAGAAGGAGGCGGATTATTCTCCTCAGCACCAGCAGTTACAGCACTGAGCAGGACAGCATCAGAGGCGGGACGGGGCAGAGAAGGAGGCGGATTATTCTCCTCAGCACCAGCAGTTACAGCACTGAGCAGGGCAGCATCAGAGGCGGGACGGGGCAGAGAAGGAGGCGGATTATTCTCCTCAGCACCAGCAGTTACAGCACTGAGCAGGGCAGCATCAGAGGCGGGACGGGGCAGAGAAGGAGGTGGATTATTCTCCTCAGCGCCAGCAGTTACAGCACTGAGCAGGGCAGCATCAGAGGCGGGACGGGGCAGAGAAGGAGGCGGATTATTCTCCTCAGCACCAGCAGTTACAGCACTGAGCAGAGCATTATCAGAAGCGGGACGGGGCAGAGGAGGAGGTGGATTATTCTCCTCAGCACCAGCAGTTACAGCACTGAGCAGGGCAGCATCAGAGGCGGGATGGGGTAGAGGAGGAGGAGGATTATTCTCCTTAGCACCAGCAGTTACAGCACTGAGCAGGGCAGCATCAGAGGCGGGACGGGGCAGAGAAGGAGGCAGATTATTCTCCTCAGCACCAGCAGTTACAGCACTGAGCAGGGCAGCATCAGAGGCGGGACGGGGCAGAGAAGGAGGCAGATTATTCTCCTCAGCACCAGCAGTTACAGCACTGAGCAGGGCAGCATCAGAGGCGGGACAGGGGCAGAGAAGGAGGTGGATTATTCTCCTCAGCATCAGCATTTACAGCACTGAGCAGGGCAGTATCAGAGGTGGGACGGACAGAGAAGGAGGCGGAGTATTCTCAGCACCAGCAGTTACAGCACTGAGCAGGGCAGCATCAGAGGCGGGACGGGGCAGAGAAGGAGGTGGATTATTCTCCTCAGCACCAGCAGTTACAGCACTGAGCAGGACAGCATCAGAGGCGGGACGGGGTAGAGGAGGAGGAGGAGGATTATTCTCCTCAGCACCAGCAGTTACAGCACTGAGCAGGGCAGCATCAGAGGTGGGACGGGGCAGAGAAGGAGGAGGATTATTCTCCTCAGCACCAGCAGTTACAGCACTGAGCAGGGCAGCATCAGAGGCGGGACGAGGCAGAGAAGGAGGCAGATTATTCTCCTCAGCACCAGCAGTTACAGCACTGAGCAGGACAGCATCAGAGGCGGGACGGGGCAGAGAAGGAGGTGGATTATTCTCCTCAGCGCCAGCAGTTTCAGCACTGAGCAGAGCAGCATCAGAGGCGGGACGGGGCAGAGAAGGAGGTGGATTATTCTCCTCAGCACCAGCAGTTACAGCACTGAGCAGAGCAGCATCAGAGGCGGGACGGGGCAGAGAAGGAGGAGGATTATTCTCCTCAGCACCAGCAGTTACAGCACTGAGGGGAGCATCAGAGCCGGGACGGGGCAGAGAAGGAGGCGGATTATTCTCATCACTAGCAGTTACAGCACTGAGCAGAGCAGCATCAGAGGCGGGACGGGGCAGAGAAGGAGGTGGATTATTCTCCTCAGCACCAGCAGTTACAGCACTGAGGGGAGCATCAGAGGCGGGACGGGGCAGAGAAGGAGGCGGATTATTCTCCTCAGCACCAGCATTTACAGCACTGAGCAGGGCAGCATCAGAGGCGGGACGGGGCAGAGAAGGAGGAGGATTATTCTCCTCAACACCAGCAGTTACAGCACTGAGCAGGGCAGCATCAGATGCAGGACGGACAGAGAAGGAGGCGGATTATTCTCCTCAGCACCAGCAGTTACAGCACTGAGCAGGGCAGCATCAGAGGTGGGACGGACAGAGAAGGAGGTGGATTATTCTCCTCAGCACCAGCAGTTACAGCACTGAGCAGGGCAGCATCAGAGGCGGGACGGAACAGAGAAGGAGGCGGATTATTCTCCTCAGCACCAGCAGTTACAGCACTGAGCAGGACAGCATCAGAGGTGGGATGGGGCAGAGAAGGAGGCGGCAGATTATTCTCCTCAGCACCAGCATGTACAGCACTGAGCAGGGCAGCATCAGAGGCGGGACGGGGCAGAGAAGGAGGAGTCGCATTATTCTCCTCAGCACCAGCAGTTACAGCGCTGAGCAGGGCAGCATCAGAGGCGGGACGGGGCAGAGAAGGAGGTGGATTATTCTCCTCAGCACCAGCAGTTACAGCACTGAGGGGAGCATCAGAGGCGGGACGGGGCAGAGAAGGAGGCGGATTATTCTCATCACTAGCAGTTACAGCACTGAGCAGAGCAGCATCAGAGGCGGGACGGAACAGAGAAGGAGGCGGATTATTCTCCTCAGCACCAGCAGTTACAGCACTGAGCAGGGCAGCATCAGAGGTGGGATGGGGCAGAGAAGGAGGCGGCAGATTATTCTCCTCAGCACCAGCATGTACAGCACTGAGCAGGGCAGCATCAGAGGCGGGACGGGGCAGAGAAGGAGGAGGCGCATTATTCTCCTCAGCACCAGCAGTTACAGCGCTGAGCAGGGCAGCATCAGAGGCGGGACGGGGCAGAGAAGGAGGTGGATTATTCTCCTCAGCACCAGCAGTTACAGCACTGAGGGGAGCATCAGAGGCGGGACGGGGCAGAGAAGGAGGCGGATTATTCTCATCACTAGCAGTTACAGCACTGAGCAGAGCAGCATCAGAGGCGGGACGGAACAGAGAAGGAGGCGGATTATTCTCCTCAGCACCAGCAGTTACAGCACTGAGCAGGGCAGCATCAGAGGCGGGACGGGGCAGAGAAGGAATCGGATTATTCTCCTCAGCACCAGCAGTTACAGCACTGAGCAGGGCAGCATCAGAGGTGGGATGGGGCAGAGAAGGAGGCGGCAGATTATTCTCCTCAGCACCAGCATGTACAGCACTGAGCAGGGCAGCATCAGAGGCGGGACGGGGCAGAGAAGGAGGCGGATTATTCTCCTCAGCACCAGCAGTTACAGCACTGAGCAGGGCAGCATCAGAGGCGGGACGGGGCAGAGAAGGAGGCGCATTATTCTCCTCAGCACCAGCAGTTACAGCGCTGAGCAGGGCAGCATCAGAGGCAGGATGGGGCAGAGAAGGAGGCGGATTATTCTCCTCAGCACCAGCAGTTACAGCACTGAGCAGGGCAGCATCAGAGGCGGGACGGGGCAGAGAAGGAATCGGATTATTCTCCTCAGCACCAGCAGTTACAGCACTGAGCAGGGCAGCATCAGAGGTGGGATGGGGCAGAGAAGGAGGCGGCAGATTATTCTCCTCAGCACCAGCATGTACAGCACTGAGCAGGGCAGCATCAGAGGCGGGACGGGGCAGAGAAGGAGGAGGATTATTGTCCTCTGCACCAGCAGTTACAGCACTGAGCAGGGCAGCATCAGAGGAGGGACGGGGCAGAGAAGGAATCGGATTATTCTCCTCTGCACCAGCGGGTATATCCCGTTGTGAAATAAGACACAGAGACTACAGATTTTCTTACAATTAAATCTTTGTGATTATACTTGAAATTCCGTAGCGAAGCACGGGTATTAAGTTAGCGGACAATCAGGTCATAACAGCGCGTGTACTGCAATGTGCACGCGTGTCTGACAACAACAACGCCGTTTAACCCCATCCGTAACCTAACCTAAACCCCTCTAACCTAACCCTAATTCTCCCCTTCCACAGCCTAACCCTAACCTCCCTCTAGTGCCTGACCTTATAACCCCACCCATAAAATAACTAAATATTCCGTACCTGATCCGCTCACCATTTTCCTGAGTACACTTGCTTCCCCCTATCCCTGTTCTGCCTGATCAGGCTGTAATTAGGCACTCACTGCAGCCACCGCATATAGGGCCTGGTTCAGAGGTGGGCGCAGCTGAGCAAACGCATGTTAGAAGCCAAACATATTTCCAGAAAGTTACAAGGGACAGACGGGCTGCTCAAGGAATCGATATAGCGACCGATGGTGGAGACATCGGATCTGCCAGAGCACTTGAGCATCGCTCAGATAAGAAAAGTGGGTGTGGCAGGACTTACTCCGTGCGTCGCGCAATTTTGGGGAAGGGGAAGGCTGACACTGGCGTTTGCGGATTTTCGCACTTGAGCATCCATGAGTAATCGCATCTGCGCATGAACTGCACGCACCACTGAGTCAGGCCCATAATCTCCGCCGAGCCTCACACATAACACGCAGACTCGCTGTCCGCAATGTGCTCCCTCACTGCTAAGCGCCACCGGAGGAACTCGCGCTACACTATGCATCCTTTCATCTTGCTGCGCTGCCCGTCACTTGCCAAGCAAGCGTTCTTGCCTTCTCAAATACCATCCAGTCTCCGAACACCCATCGCCACTGTGCGACCATCAGCGCATCTCTCTGCCACCTGCACTTCCACCCACACAGACCACCATTTTGCCACGCACTTTAAAGTAACAAAATGAGTCCAATTTGACAAGACATTTCCTTGTGCCAAATCCCACATGCCCACCCACCTCCTGCTGCCATCCCCAACCCACCTTCACTTAATGTTCTCCAGTAATGGAAGACTAAGGGGGTTATGTAATAGGTTCTGAGATTCCGCTACCGGTGTGACTTCACTGAGTTTGCTGCTAAACCGGCCTTATAGCAACTCGCTGCTTTATATTTAGTAGAGAACTCACACCCTCACTGCCCCCTTCATATCACTCTAACTGCCCCTCCCCTCTCTCACTGCCCCCTTCATATCACTCTAACTGCCCCTCCCCGCTCTCACTGCCCCAGACATATCACTATAAGTGCACGCCCCCCTATATCCCTCACTGTGTCCATTCACGTCACTCTCACTGCCCCTCTCCGTGTCACTCTCACTACCCCCTCCATGTCACTCTCACTACCCCCTCCGTGTCACTCTCACTGCCCCTCTCCGTGTCACTCTCACTGCCCCCTCTGTGTCATTCTCACTGCCCCTCTCCGTGTCACTCTCACTACCCCCTCCATGTCACTCTCACTGCCCCCCTCCGTGTCACTCTCACTACCCCCTCCGTGTCATTCTCACTGCCCCCCTCCGTGTCACTCTCACTACCCCCTCCGTGTCATTCTCACTGCCCCACTCCGTGTCACTCACTACCCCCTCTGTGTCACTCTCACTACCCCCTCCGTGTCATTCTCACTGCCCCCCTCCGTGTCACTCACTGCCCCCTCCGTGTCACTCTCACTGCCCCCCTCCGTGTCACTCTCACTGCCCCCCTCCGTGTCATTCTCACTGCCCCCCTCCGTGTCACTCTCACTACCCCCTCCATGTCATTCTCACTGCCCCTCTCCGTGTCACTCTCACTACCCCCCTCCGTCTACCCCCCTCCGTGTCATTCTCACTGCCCCTCTCCGTGTCACTCTCACTACCCCCTCCGTGTCATTGTCACTGCCCCTCTCCGTGTCACTCTCACTACCCCCCTCCGTCTACCCCCCTCCGTGTCACTCTCACTGCCCCCCTCCGTGTCACTCTCACTGCCCCCCTCCGTGTCACTCTCACTGCCCCTCTCCGTGTCACTCTCACTGCCCCCCTCCGTGTCACTTTCACTACCCCCTCCGTGTCACTCTCACTACCCCTCTCTGTGTCATTCTCACTGCCCCCCTCCGTGTCATTCTCACTACCCCCTCCGTGTCACTCTCACTGCCCCCCCTCCGTGTCACTTTCACTACCCCCTCCGTGTCACTCTCACTACGCCTCTCCGTGTCATTCTCACTGCCCCTCTCCGTGTCATTCTCACTGCCCCTCTCTGTGTCATTCTCACTGCCCCTCTCCGTGTCACTCTCACTACCCCCTCTGTGTCACTCTCACTGCCCCTCTCCGTGTCACTCTCACTGCCCCCTCCGTGTCACTCTCACTACCCCCTCTCCATCTTTCACTGCCCCTCTCCGTGTCACTCTCACTGCCCCTCTCCGTGTCACTCTCACTGCCCCTCTCCGTGTCACTCTCACTGCCCCTCTCCGTGTCACTCTCACTGCCCCCTCCGTGTCACTCTCACTACCCCCTCTCCATATCTTTCACTGCCCCTCTCCGTGTCACTCTCACTGCCCCTCTCCATATCTCTCACTGCCCCTCTCCGTGTCACTCACTGCCCCCCCTCCCTCCGTGTCACTCTCACTACCCCCTCTCCGTGTCACTCTCACTACCCCCTCTCCGTGTCACTTTCACTACCCCCCTCCGTGTCACTCTCACTGCCCCCCACCGTGTCATTTTCACTGCCCCTCTCCATATCTCTCACTGCCCCCCTCCGTGTCACTTTCACTGCCCCCCTCCGTGTCACTCTCACTGCCCCCCTCCGTGTTACTTTCACTGCCCCTCTCCATATCTCTCACTGCCCCCCTCCGTGTCACTCTCACTGCCCCTCTCCATATCTCTCACTGCCCCTCTGTGTCACTCACTGCCCCCCCCCTCCCTCTGTGTCACTTTCACTGCCCCTCTCATATCTCTCACTGCCCCTCTCTGTGTCACTCACTGCCCCCCCTCCCTCTGTCACTTTCACTGCCCCTCTCCGTGTCACTCTCACTACCCCCTCTCCGTGTCACTTTCACTACCCCCCTTCGTGTCACTCTCACTGCCCCCCACCGTGTCACTTTCACTGCCCCTCTCCATATCTCTCACTGCCCCCCTCCGTGTCACTTTCACTACCCCCCTCCGTGTCACTCTCACTGCCCCCTCCGTGTCACTTTCACTGCCCCTCTCCATATCTCTCACTGCCCCCCTCCATGTCACTCTCACTGCCCCTCTCCGTGTCACTCTCACTGCCCCTTTCCGTGTCACTCTCACTGCCCCTCTCCATATCTCTCACTGCCCCCCTCCATGTCACTCTCACTGCCCCTCTCCGTGTCACTCTCACTGCCCCTTTCCGTGTCACTCTCACTGCCCCTCTCCATATCTTTCACTGCCCCTCTCCATGTCACTCACTGCCCCCCCTCCCTCTGTGTCACTTACACTGCCCCTCTCCATATCTCTCACTGCCCCTCTCCATATCTCTCACTGCCCCCCTCCGTGTCACTTTCACTGCCCCTCTCCGTGTCACTCTCACTGCCCCCTCCGTGTCACTTTCACTACCCCCCTCCGTGTCACTCTCACTGCCCCCCTCTGTGTCACTTTCACTGCCCCTCTCTGTGTCAGTCTCACTGCCCCTCTCCATGTCACTCTCACTGCCCTCTCCATGTCATTCTCACTGCCCCTCTCTGTGTCACTCTCACTACCCCCCTCCGTGTCACTCTCACTGCCCCCCTCCGTGTCACTTTCACTGCCCTTCTCCATATCTTTCACTGCACTCCTCCATGTCACTTTCACTGCCCCTCTCCGTGTCACTTTCACTGCCCCTCTCCGTGTCACTCACCGCCCCCCCCCCCCTGTGTCACTTTCACTGCCCCTCTCCGTGTAACTCACTGCCCCCCCTCTGTGTAATCACTGCCCCTCTCCATGTCACTCTCACTGCCCCCCTCCGTGTCACTCTCACTGCCCCCCTCCGTGTCATTCACACTGCCCCCCTCCGTGTCACTCTCACTGCCCCCCTCCGTGTCATTCTCACTGCCCCTTTCCGTGTCACTCTCACTGCCCCTTTCCGTGTCAGTCTCACTGCCCCCCTCCGTGTCACTCTCGCTGCCCCTCTCCATATCTCTCACTGCCCCTCTCTGTGTCACTCACTGCCCCCCCTCCCTCTGTGTCACTTTCACTGCCCCTCTCATATCTCTCACTGCCCCTCTCTGTGTCACTCACTGCCCCCCCCTCCCTCTGTGTCACTTTCACTGCCCCTCTCCGTGTCACTCTCACTACCCCCTCTCCGTGTCACTTTCACTACCCCCCTCCGTGTCACTCTCACTGCCCCCCACCGTTTCACTTTCACTGCCCCTCTCCATATCTCTCACTGCCCCCCTCCGTGTCACTTTCACTACCCCCCTCCGTGTCACTTTCACTGCCCCTCTCCATATCTCTCACTGCCCCCCTCCGTGTCACTCTCACTGCCCCTCTCCGTGTCACTCTCGCTGCCCCTCTCCATATCTTTCACTGCCCCTCTCCATGTCACTCACTGCCCCCCCTCCCTCTGTGTCACTTTCACTGCCCCTCTCCATATTTCTCACTGCTCCTCTCCATATCTCTCACTGCCCCCCTCCATGTCACTTTCACTGCCCCTCTCCGTGTCACTCTCACTGCCCCCCTCCGTGTCACTTTCACTACCCCCCTCCGTGTCACTCTCACTGCCCCCCTACGTGTCACTTTCACTACCCCCCTCCGTGTCACTCTCACTGCCCCCCTCTGTGTCACTTTCACTGCCCCTCTCCGTGTCAGTCTCACTGCCCCTCTCCATGTCATTCTCACTGCCCCTCTCTGTGTCACTCTCATTGCCCCTTTCCGTGTTAGTCTCACTGCCCCCCTCCGTGTCACTCTCACTGCCCCTCTCCGTGTCACTTTCACTGCCCCTCTCCGTGTCACTCTCACTGCCCCTCTCCATATCTTTCACTGCCCCTCTCCATATCTTTCACTGCCCCTCTCTGTGTCACTTTCACTGCCCCTCTCCGTGTCACTCACCGCCCCCCCCCCTCTGTGTCACTTTCACTGCCCCTCTCCGTGTCACTCACTGCCCCCCCTCCGTGTAATCACTGCCCCTCTCCATGTCACGCTCACTGCCCCCCTCCGTGTCACTCTCACTGCCCCCCTCCGTGTCATTCACACTGCCCCCCTCCGTGTCACTCTCACTGCCCCCCTCCGTGTCACTCTCACTGCCCCTTTCCGTGTCACTCTCACTGCCCATTTCCGTGTCAGTCTCACTGCCCCCCTCCGTGTCACTCTCACTGCCCCTTTCCGTGTCACTCTCACTGCCCCTTTCCGTGTCACTCTCACTGCCCCTTTCCGTGTCACTCTCACTGCCCCTTTCCGTGTCACTCTCACTGCCCCTTTCCGTGTTAGTCTCACTGCCCCCTCCGTGTCACTCTCACTGCCCCTTTCCGTGTCAGTCTCACTGCCCTCCTCCGTGTCACTTTCACTGCCCCTCCCCTCTCTCACTGCCCCTCTCCATATCTCTCACTGCCCCTCTCCATGTCACTGTCACTGCCCCTCTCCGTGTCATTCTCACTGCCCCTCTCCGTGTCATTCTCACTGCCCCTCTCCGTGTCATTCTCACTGCCCCTCTCCGTGTCATTCTCACTGCCCCTCTCTCCGTGTCATTCTCACTGCCCCTCTCCGTGTCACTCTCATTGCCCCTTTCCGTGTCAGTCTCACTGCCCCCCTCCGTGTCACTCTCACTGCCCCCCTCCGTGTCACTCTCACTGCCCCTCTCCATATCTTTCACTGCACTCCTCCATGTCACTTTCACTGCCCCTCACCGTGTCACTCTCACTGCCCCTCTCCATATCTTTCACTGCCCTCCTCCATGTCACTTTCACTGCCCCTTTCCGTGTCACTTTCACTGCCCCTCTCCGTGTCACTCACCGCCCCCCCCCCCCCCCTGTGTCACTTTCACTGCCCCTCTCCGTGTCACTCACTGCCCCCCCTCCGTGTAATCACTGCCCCTCTCCATGTCACTCTCACTTCCCCCATCCATATAATTTTCACTGCCCCCCTCCGTGTCACTCTCACTGCCCCCCTCCGTGTCACTCACACTGCTCCCCTCCGTGTCACTCTCACTGCCCCTTTCCGTGTCAGTCTCACTGCCCCCCTCCGTGTCACTCTCACTGCCCCCCTCCATGTCACTCTCACTGCCCCTTTCCGTGTCAGTCTCACTGCCCTCCTCCGTGTCACTTTCACTGCCCCTCCCCTCTCTCACTGCCCCATCCATATCACTATAAGTGCCCGCCCCCTATATCCCTCACTGTATCCATTCAAGTCACTCTCACTCCATCTCCATCTCTCTCCCTGCCCACCTCCGTGTCATTCTCACTGCCCCCCTCCGTGTCATTCTCACTGCCCCCCTCCATGTCATTCTCACTGCCCCCCTCCGTGTCATTCTCACTGCCCCCCTCCATGTCATTCTCACTGCCCCCCTCCGTGTCATTCACACTGCCCTCTCAAAGCTCTATTTGCCCCTCCACTTAGTCTTGTTGTTCCCTCAGTCCCAAGACGTATGTTATACAGAAAGTCCTGGTGACCCCTCACTCTCAGGACACGTGTAATACAGACAGTCCCGGTGTCCCCTCACTCTCAGGAAACGTGTAATACAGACAGTCCCGGTGTCCCCTCACTCTCGGGAAACGTGTAATACAGACAGTCCTGGTGTCTCCTCACTCTCAGGACACATGTAATACAGACAGTCCCGGTGTCCCCTCACTCTCAGGACACGTGTTATCCAGACAGTCCCGATGTCCCTTCACTCTCAGGACACATGTAATACAGACAGTCCCGGTGTCCCCTCACTCTCAGAACACGTGTAATACAGACAGTCCTGGTGTCTCCTCACTCCCAGGACACGTGTAATACAGACAGTCGCGGTGTCTCCTCACTCTCAGGGCACATGTAGTACAGACAGCCCCGGTGTCCCCTCACTCTCAGGACACGTGTAATACAGACAGTCCTGGTGTCTCCTCACTCTCAGGACACGTGTAATACAGACAGTTTCGGTGTCCCCTCACTCTCAGGACACGTGTAATACAAACAGTTCCGGTGTCCCCTCACTCTCAGGACACGTGTAATAAAGACAGTCCCGGTGTCCCCTCACACTCAGCACACGTGTAATACAGACAGTCCCGGTGTCCCCTCCCTCTCAGGACACGTGTTATACAGACAGGCCCGGTGTCCCCTCCCTCTCAGGACACGTGTTATACAGACGGTCCCGGTGTCCCCTCACTCTCAGGACACGTGTTATACAGACGGTCCCGGTGTCCCCTCACTCTCAGAACACGTGTAATACAGACAGTCCCGGTGTCTCCTCACTCCCAGGACACGTGTAATACAGACAGTCGCGGTGTCTCCTCACTCTCAGGGCACATGTAGTACAGACAGCCCCGGTGTCCCCTCACTCTCAGGACACGTGTAATACAGACAGTCCTGGTGTCTCCTCACTCTCAGGACACGTGTAATACAGACAGTTTCGGTGTCCCCTCACTCTCAGGACACGTGTAATACAAACAGTTCCGGTGTCCCCTCACTCTCAGGACACGTGTAATAAAGACAGTCCCGGTGTCCCCTCACTCTCAGCACACGTGTAATACAGACAGTCCCGGTGTCCCCTCCCTCTCAGGACACGTGTTATACAGACAGGCCCGGTGTCCCCTCCCTCTCAGGACACGTGTTATACAGACGGTCCCGGTGTCCCCTCACTCTCAGGACACGTGTTATACAGACGGTCCCGGTGTCCCCTCACTCTCAGCACACGTGTAATACAGACAGTCCAGGTGTCCTCTCACTCTCAGGACACGTGTAATACAGACAGTCCCGGTGTCCCCTCACTCTCAGGACAAGTGTAATACAGACAGTCCCGGTGTCCCCTCACTCTCAGGACACGTGTAATACAGACAGTCCCGGTGTCCTCTCACTCTCAGGACACGTGTAATACAGACAGTCCCGGTGTCCTCTCACTCTCAGGACACGTGTAATACAGACAGTCCTGGTGTCCTCTCACTCTCAGGACACGTGTTATACAGACGGTCCCGGTGTCCCCTCACTCTCAGGACACGTGTTATACAGACGGTCCCGGTGTCCCCTCACTCTCAGGACACGTGTAATACAGACAGTCCCTGTGTCCTCTCACTCTCAGGACACGTGTAATACAGACAGTCCCGGTGTCCCCTCACTCTCAGCACACGTGTAATACAGACAGTCCCGGTGTCCTCTCACTCTCAGGACACGTGTAATACAGACAGTCCCGGTGTCCCCTCACTCTCAGGACACGTGTAATACAGACAGTCCCGGTGTCCCCTCACTCTCAGGACACATCTAATATAGACAGTCCTGGTGTCCCCTCACTCTCAGAACATGTGTAATACAGACAGTCCCGGTGTCCCCTCACTCTCAGGACACGTGTAATACAGACAGTCCCGGTGTCCTCTCACTCTCAGGACACGTGTAATACAGACAGTCCCGGTGTCCCCTCACTCTCTGG
The DNA here is from genome assembly GCF_028390025.1 of Pseudophryne corroboree. Lineage (NCBI taxonomy): Eukaryota > Metazoa > Chordata > Amphibia > Anura > Myobatrachidae > Pseudophryne > Pseudophryne corroboree. Next base: position 725,492,098 of record NC_086448.1, on the reverse strand, counting down.
ACACGTAATACAGACAGTCTTGGTGTCCCCTCACTCTCAGGACACGTAATACAGACAGTCTTGGTGTCCCCTCACTCTCAGGACATGTGTAATACAGACAGTCCTGGTGTCCACTCACTCTCAGGACACGTGTAATACAGACAGTCCCGGTGTCCTCTCACTCTCAGGACACGTGTAATACAGACAGTCCCGGTGTCCCCTCACTCTCAGGACACGTGTAATACAGACAGTCCCGGTGTCCCCTCACTCTCAGGACACGTGTAATACAGACAGTCCCGGTGTCCCCTCACTCTCAGGACACGTGTAATACAGACAATCCCGGTGTCCCCTTACTCTCAGGACACGTGTAATACAGACAGTCCCGGTATCCTCTCACTCTCAGGACACGTGTAATACAGACAGTCTTGGTGTCCCCTCACTCTCAGGACACGTGTAATACAGACAGTCCCAGTATCCTCTCACTCTCAGGACACGTGTAATACAGACAGTCTTGGTGTCCCCTCACTCTCAGGACACGTGTAATACAGACAGTCCCGGTATCCCCTCACTCTCAGGACACGTGTAATATAGACAGTCCCGGTGTCCCCTCACTCTCAGGACACGTGTAATACAGACAGTCCCTGTGTCCTCTCACTCTCAGGACACGTGTAATACAGACAGTCCCGGTGTCCCCTCACTCTCAGGACACGTGTAATACAGACGGTCCCGGTGTCCCCTCACTCTCAGCACACGTGTAATACAGACGGTCCCGGTGTCCCCTCACTCTCAGGACACGTGTAATACAGACAGTCCTGGTGTCCTCTCACTCTCAGGACACGTGTTATACAGACGGTCCCGGTGTCCCCTCACTCTCAGGACACGTGTTATACAGACGGTCCCGGTGTCCCCTCACTCTCAGGACACGTGTAATACAGACAGTCCCTGTGTCCTCTCACTCTCAGGACACGTGTAATACAGACAGTCCCGGTGTCCCCTCACTCTCAGGACACGTGTAATACAGACGGTCCCGGTGTCCCCTCACTCTCAGCACACGTGTAATACAGACGGTCCCGGTGTCCCCTCACTCTCAGGACACGTGTAATACAGACGTCCCGGTGTCCCCTCACTCTCAGGACACGTGTAATACAGACGGTCCCGGTGTCCCCTCACTCCCAGGACATGTGTAATACAGACGGTCCCGGTGTCCCCTCACTCTCAGGACACGTAATACAGACAGTCCCGGTGTCCCCTCACTCTCAGGACACGTGTAATACAGACAGTCCCGGTGTCCTCTCACTCTCTCAGGACACGTGTAATACAGACAGTCCCGGTGTCCCCTCACTCTCAGGACACGTAATACAGACAGTCCCGGTGTCCCCTCACTCTCAGGACATGTGTAATACAGACAGTCCCGGTGTCCACTCACTCTCAGTACATGTGTAATACAGACAGTCCCGGTGTCCTCTCACTCTCAGGACACGTGTAATACAGACAGTCCTGGTGTCCTCTCACTCTCAGGACACGTGTAATACAGACAGTCCTGGTGTCCTCTCACTCTCAGGACACGTGTAATACAGACAGTCCCGGTGTCCCCTCACTCTCAGGACACGTGTAATACAGACAGTCCCGGTGTCCCCTCACTCTCAGGACACGTGTAATACAGACAGTCCCGGTGTCCCCTCACTCTCAGGACACGTGTAATACAGACAGTCCCGGTGTCCCCTCACTCTCAGCACACGTGTAATACAGACGGTCCCGGTGTCCCCTCACTCTCAGGACACGTGTAATTCAGACGGTCCCGGTGTCCCCTCACTCTCAGGACACGTGTAATACAGACAGTCCCGGTGTCCCCTCACTCTCAGCACACGTGTAATACAGACAGTCCAGGTGTCCTCTCACTCTCAGGACACGTGTAATACAGACAGTCCCGGTGTCCCCTCACTCTCAGGACACGTGTAATACAGACAGTCCCGGTGTCCTCTCACTCTCAGGACACGTGTAATACAGACAGTCTTGGTGTCCCCTCACTCTCAGGACACGTGTAATACAGACAGTCCCGGTGTCCCCTCACTCTCAGGACACGTCTAATATAGACAGTCCCGGTGTCCCCTCACTCTCAGAACATGTGTAATACAGACAGTCCCGGTGTCCCCTCACTCTCAGGACACGTGTAATACAGACAGTCCCGGTGTCCTCTCACTCTCAGGACACGTGTAATACAGAGAGTCCCGGTGTCCCCTCACTCTCAGGACACGTAATACAGACAGTCTTGGTGCCCCTCACTCTCAGGACATGTGTAATACAGACAGTCCTGGTGTCCACTCACTCTCAGGACACGTGTAATACAGACAGTCCTGGTGTCCTCTCACTCTCAGGACACGTGTAATACAGACAGTCCCGGTGTCCCCTCACTCTCAGGACACGTGTAATACAGACAGTCCCGGTGTCCCCTCACTCTCAGGACACGTGTAATACAGACAGTCCCGGTGTCCCCTCACTCTCAGGACACGTGTAATACAGACAGTCCCGGTGTCCCCTCACTCTCAGGACACGTGTAATACAGACAGTCCCGGTGTCCCCTCACTCTCAGGACACGTGTAATACAGACAGTCCCGGTGTCCCCTCACTCTCAGGACACTTGTAATACAGACAGTCCCGGTGTCACCTCACTCTCAGGACACGTGTAATACAGACAGTCCCGGTGTCCCCTCACTCTCAGGACACGTGTAATACAGACAGTCCCGGTATCCTCTCACTCTTAGGACACGTGTAATACAGACAGTCTTGGTGTCCCCTCACTCTCAGGACACGTGTAATACAGACAGTCCCAGTATCCTCTCACTCTCAGTACACGTGTAATACAGACAGTCTTGGTGTCCCCTCACTCTCAGGACACGTGTAATACAGACAGTCCCGGTATCCCCTCACTCTCAGGACACGTGTAATATAGACAGTCCCGGTGTCCCCTCACTCTCAGGACACGTGTAATACAGACAGTCCCGGTGTCCCCTCACTCTCGGGACACGTGTAATACAGACGGCCCCGGTGTCCTTTCACTCTCAGGACACGTGTAATACAGACAGTCCCGGTGTCTCCTCACTCTCAGGACACGTGTAATACAGACAGTCCCGGTGTCCCCTCACTCTCAGGACACGTGTAATACAGACAGTCCCGGTGTCCTCTCACTCTCAGGACACATGTAATACAGACAGTCCCGGTGTCCCCTCACTCTCAGGACACGTAATACAGACAGTCCTGGTGTCCCCTCAATCTCAGGACACGTGTAATACAGACAGTCTTGGTGTCCCCTTACTTCTGGACACGTGTAATACAGACAGTCCCTGTGTCCCCTCACTCTCAGGACACGTGTAATATAGACAGTCCCGGTGTCCCCTCACTCTCAGGACTCGTGTAATACAGACAGTCCCGGTGTCCCCTCACTCTCGGGACACGTGTAATACAGACAGCCCCGGTGTCCTTTCACTCTCAGGACACGTGTAATACAGACAGTCCCAGTGTCTCCTCACTCTCAGGACACGTGTAATACAGACAGTCCCGGTGTCCACTCACTCTCAGTACATGTGTAATACAGACAGTCCCGGTGTCCCCTCACTCTCGGGACACGTGTAATACAGACGGCCCCGGTGTCCTTTCACTCTCAGGACACGTGTAATACAGACAGTCCCAGTGTCTCCTCACTCTCAGGACACGTGTAATACAGACAGTCCCGGTGTCCACTCACTCTCAGGACACGTGTAATACAGACAGTCCCGGAATCCCCTCACTCTCAGGACACGTGTAATACAGAAAGTCCCGGCATCCCCTCACTCTCAGTACATGTGTAATACAGACAGTCCCGGTGTCCCCTCACTCTCAGGACACATGTAATACAGACAGCCCCGGTGTCCTCTCACTCTCAGGACACGTGTAATACAGACAGTCCCGGTGTCTCCTCATTCTCAGGACACGTGTAATACAGACAGTCCCGGTGTCCCATCACTCTCAGGACACGTGTAATACAGACAGTCCCAGTGTCCCCTCACTCTCAGGACACATGTAATACAGACAGTCCCGGTGTCCCCTCACTCTCAGGACACGTGTAATACAGACAGTCCCGGTGTCTCCTCATTCTCAGGACATGTGTAATACAGACAGTCCCGGTGTCCCCTCACTCTCAGGACACATGTAATACAGACAGTCCCGGTGTCCCCTCACTCTCAGGACACGTGTTATACAGACAGTCCCGGTGTCCCCTCACTCTCAGGACACGTGTTATACAGACAGTCCCGGTGTCCCCTCACACTCAGGACACATGTAATACAGACAGTCCCGGTGTCCCCTCACTCTCAGGACACGTGTAATACAGACAGTCCCGGTGTCTCCTCATTCTCAGGACATGTGTAATACAGACAGTCCCGGTGTCCCCTCACTCTCAGGACACATGTAATACAGACAGTCCCGGTGTCCCCTCACTCTCAGGACACGTGTTATACAGACAGTCCCGGTGTCCCCTCACTCTCAGGACACGTGTTATACAGACAGTCCCGGTGTCCCCTCACACTCAGGACACATGTAATACAGACAGTCCCGGTGTCCCCTCACTCTCAGGACACGTGTAATACAGACAGTCCCGGTGTCTCCTCATTCTCAGGACATGTGTAATACAGACAGTCCCGGTGTCCCCTCACTCTCAGGACACATGTAATACAGACAGTCCCAGTGTCCCCTCACTCTCAGGACATGTGTAATACAGACAGTCCCGGTGTCCCCTCACTCTCAGGACACATGTAATACAGACAGTCCCGGTGTCCCCTCACTCTCAGGACACATGTAATACAGACAGTCCCGGTGTCCCCTCACTCTCAGGACACGTGTTATACAGACAGTCCCGGTGTCCCCTCACTCTCAGGACACGTGTTATACAGACAGTCCCGGTGTCCCCTCACTCTCAGGACACGTGTTATACAGACAGTCCCGGTGTCCCCTCACTCTCAGGACACGTGTAATACAGACAGTCCCGGTGTCCCCTCACTCTCAGGACACGTGTAATACAGACAGTCCCGGTGTCCCCTCACTCTCAGGACACATGTAATACAGACAGTCCCAGTGTCCCCTCACACTCAGGACACATGTAATACAGACAGTCTTGGTGTCCCCTCACTCTCAGGACACGTGTTATACAGACAGTCCCGGTGTCCCCTCACTCTCAGGACACGTGTTATACAGACAGTCCCGGTGTCCCCTCACACTCAGGACACATGTAATACAGACAGTCTTGGTGTCCCCTCACTCTCAGGACACGTGTAATACAGACAGTCCCAGTGTCCCCTCACACTCAGGACACGTGTAATACAGACAGTCCCGGTGTCCCCTCACTCTCAGGACACATGTAATACAGACAGTCCCAGTGTCCCCTCACACTCAGGACACGTGTAATACAGACAGTCCCGGTGTCCCCTCACTCTCAGGACACATGTAATACGGATGGTCCCGGTGTCTTTCTCCAAACTATCAGTGGTTAGGGCTGTGATCAGAGTGTTTCCGTCCAGCATATTCGCCAGCCTGCAAAACTACACTGATTAGTTACTGCAACAGCCACATAAGTGTGCTCTTGTCCAGTGGTTTGGTTTGTTCTGCATGCGGCACGGGTAGATTAGGGGCCGCGATGGTGACTGGCATGTGCGCAGGAATACTTGTCCTGAGTCTGTAGTGTGTAATATTCTGTTTTATTTTATAAAATGCATGAACAAACACATAAAGGAAAATGACACCTACAGAATGTATTTTCTTTGCCGCAAAGAGTAAAAGACTCAAACAGAGATCTTAGAGGCCTTCTATTACAACGGCACTGCAGCTGCTGTGGAACTACACAGCCCAGCATGCACTGAGACAGGTCTGCTGTTAGGCTGTGCTATAACTGTGGGAGGGCATGCTGGGATGTGTATTCCCTCAGCAGCTGGAGTACGCATGTTGCCTAGCCTTGTTCTATCAGCTATTTTATAGACTGCACCAATATTCAGGAACTACAGACAACAGGGAGGCAAAAAGTAAAGGTCACGTGTCCCAGTTTTCCTAGGAAAGGGCAAAGTTACTCACAATGGGGGTCATCCCATCCTGTTCGCACACAGTGGTTCTTCGCTGCGGTGTGAACGGGTCGGAACTGTGCATGCACGGCGTGCGCGCTGTTGCCGTCGCTGGGCAACGGCGCGCACAGCGAAAAAAAGAAGACGCATCGCCGACCGCAAGAAGATTGACAGCGGAGAGGCGTTCCGGGGCGGATACTCATCGTTGAATGCCGTTTTCGAGGAGTGGTCGTCCGAACACAGGCGGATGTCTGATGTCAAAGCCGGGAGGAACGTCGCTGGATCCATCGCACAGGGTAAGTAGATCCAGCCTTACTCTTCCACAGCACAAAACTTTTTTAGCTTAGCAGAGCTGCACAAGTGATCGCAGCCCTGCTATGCTAAAATACACTCCCCCATAGGCCGGGATTAGTTGATCGCACCAGCAGCAAAAAGTTACTGGCTGCGATCAACTCGGAATGACCACCTATGCTTGTTTCTCTAATAGTCAACCTGTAAATGCCCCAGGTAGATGGTAATATGGTAATAGGCTGCCGTAACTAATTCCTAAACAATGATTATGGGGTCCATTTATAATTAATCACATTTACGGTGCGATCTGGGGGCCATATTAACGCCCAACATTGCATTGCAAAATGTGTTACATCGCCAGGATGCGGGATGGAGCTCCCGCAGGGGAAGCCTGTCCCTGCCACGTGCTCCAAGTGCTGCGCATGCGTGGCCAGGCCGACTGCCATGTACAGCGCCACTTTCAGCAGAGGGTCCCAGGGGAACCTTCCTGAAATACTTCTGGGAAACGTACCCCATGGGCTACAACCGGCTATCGCCATCTGAAGATGGTGTTAGCTACAGGGGCCAATTTTGGGAATGCTTCGCGTTCCGGATATTGATAAGTCGGGCAGCATCCGCCATAGAAACGGGTGTGGATCATTAGATCGACAGTGTCTAGGTCGACCGCTATAGATCGACAGGGTTTCTAGGTTGACGTGCTAGGTCGACAGGTCAAAAGGTCGACATTCGTTTTTTGGGGGGGTTTCTTCACTTTTTCATACTTAACGATCCACGTGGACTACGATTGGAACGGTAAAGTATGAAAAAGTTCAAATAAAACACCTCATGTCGACCTTTTGACCTGTCAACCTAGCACATGTCGACCTAGAAACCCTGTCGACCTAGTGACTGTCGACCTATAGTGGTCGACCTAAACATTGTCGACCTAGACAGTGTCGATCTTCAGACTGGATCCCCATAGAAACCTATGGGGGGTGCTGCTGCGGGTGGGAATGGATGGATCTCCGATACCTGCTGCAGCCCCTCCTGCATGCATTCAGGGGATACGTAATATTTGCGGCTATATCCCAAAAACTGGTGTTTTCGGGGCTCTAGCTGTAAATATTTTTCTTATAAATGAGCCCCTTTAAGTGCCCCAGACACAAGGAACAAGGAAGATGTTAATATGTGCTCTCCATAAACATATCACTATTAAAAAGAAAATAACTATAATAGGGATGTAGTTGGCATCCCGACTCTTGAGATGTCGGCGGTCAGAAGACTGGTGCTGGAACCTCAACACCGCGCAGAATCCCAACAGTCAGAATTAAGTATGCCAGTGAGGGTTAGGGTTAGGCTGCGGAGGGGAAGGTTAGGATTAGGCACTAGGGTTAGGCTGCGGGTAAGGAGGGTAAGGGTGAGGTTTTGCCCACTTACCTACATGTGTTGTGATTCCGCTGGCATCCTGTCAGATCCTGTACCCGACCACTATAAAACCATTGAATTTGACAGTATACAAGGACTACTTGTTCTGTCTCGTCTGCCTTTATCTTGTGCCCAGCTGAGTAGTATGCATATTGTGCTCCTGATTTAAAGCGTGATGGCGCAGCCATGACACAGCAAAATTCTGCAGAAGCCGCAGAAACTGTCTTAACTAAAGAGACACCCAACGCCGGCCTTTCCGATCCACTGCTGCGTACGAAGAGGCAGCATTGGATCAATTTCGTGAACATCGGCCATCTGCAAAGTTACGCCGCCGAGACCAGCGAAGCTGCATACGAGGATGCAGCCATTGGTTTTGGCGCGCTTAGAGAAACTCTCCCCGTCGCTGCCAGCAGCGTGTGGATGATGCTGCTACTTTTGGGGCCCTGCAAGCAACGTCGCAAGACCAGATCTCAGTGATCATTGGCCCTCATTCCGAGTTGTTCGCTCGCTGGCCGCTTTTAGCAGCATCGCACACGCTAGGCCGCCGCCCTCTGCGAGTGTATCTTAGCTTAGCAGAATAGCGAAAGAAAGATTAGCAGAACTGCTACTAAATAATTCCCTGCAGTTTCTGAGTAGCTCCAGACCTACTCCTAGACTGCGATCACCTCAGTCCGTTTAGTTCCTGGTTTGACGTCACAAACACGCCCTGCGTTCGCCCAGCCACTCCCCGTTTCTCCAGCCACTCCCGCGTTTTTCCCTGACACGCCTGCGTTTTTTAGCAAACGCCGGGAAAACGCTGAGTTGCCGCCCAGAAACACCCACTTCCTGTCAATCATTTACCGAACAGCAGTGCAACTGAAAAGCACCACAGACGCTACAGCAAAACAGCTAAGTTTTTAGTAAAATAACTAAGCGCATGCGCTCTGCGTACCATGCGCATGCGCATTTAGCAACTAATCACAACATAGCGAAAATCGGCAACGAGCGAACAACTCGGAATGAGCGCCATTGAACGTTGAAGATTTACAGAAATATCGGATGTGCGTAAATCTCTGACTCAGGGCCCAGTGTGTGTTTTGCAAATCTACAAGGGATAAATCCATTTGGTACCTGTGCTTTCCATTCTCTGAATATTGGTTTCGCTCACATACTGGCTGCAGCCTGATTGGCTGGAAGTAAAATAATGACATCATAATGAAAAAAGTAAAAATGATAAGAGGCAATTACAGTATATTACAGCTCACATCGCACGTGACCTCATTCCTGCTGAGTCCTTATGCGATGCAGATTGTGCTTTTCGGTTTATAGGATTGAATACTTTGTGTAATGTATTGTGCAAACATATTAAAATAAACTGAAAGCAAATGACATTAATATTTAAATACAATAAAAGCACACTCCATTATAAATACAGTAACGCACAGACTTTCCAGAATCCAGTACGCCAAAGGTTCTCAAACTCGGTCCTCAGGACCCCACACGGTGCATGTTTTGTAGGTCTCCTCACAGAATTACAAGTGAAATAATTAGTTCCACCTGTGGACCTTTAAAAATGTGTCAGTGAGTAATTAATTCACCTGTGCACCTGCTGGGTTACCTGCAAAACATGCACTGTGTGGGGTCCTGAGGACCGAGCTTGAGAACCTATGCCGTACGCCATGCACAGCGCAGCACTACCTGTTCTGCACCACTAGGGGCGCTGGCGTTTACATTCTGTGCTGTTCTCACGGGAGAGGAGATGACTGACAGTATACAGAGAGAAATGATAAATTAATGACAGGTAAACAAATAATAAAAGTAATGTCCAGACAATGGCCGTCATTTTCTCCCAGACGTTTGTACATATCAATGTAGTTATATGTCTCTGGTGAGCAGCCCAGTATGTGAGCATTGTACATTGTTACACGTCTCTCTGCGTTTCATAGTCCCTGGCTGCAGGGCTGTGCCGTCCCCAGCTATCACATGTATTCACATATTTGTTTCCATGTCTGGGTTCCCTTTCTCCATCTCATCTAGCATCTTCTCCTCCGTGGGCTGATGGTGTAGTCCCACTAGCAGCTGGTACAGGAAGGCGCCGGTCACACTGCCCACCATGGGGGCCACAATCGGCACCCAACACCAGTAATTCCCAGCCCTGGAATGGATGACAAGAAGTGGAAATTACGTGCTGTTTACTGATTAATACACAGAAGTACTTTTCTCAGTGTTGTATGTTTAGTTTATAGACATTTGCCACCACAGTTCTCAAGCATCAGTGTGACAGAAACATGGCACTCTGCTCCTTCCACCATTTACCACTATGACCTCCTGTTGCCTCCATTCCCCTCCTTGCATGATGTCACCGCCCCTGGCACGTCAGCCATATCCTGATATACTCTGTACTGCTGGGGACCCTGCTCCTCCCACTATATAACTCTCAGTCTGTGGCTTCCTGCTGCCTCCATTCCCCTCCTATCATCATGTCACTGCCCCTGTCACATGCAGCCCTGTCCTCACTGACACATCACTCATCTCCTGATATACTCTGTGCTGCTGGGGACCCTGCTCCTCCCACTATATAACTGTCAGTCTGTGGCTTCCTGCTGCCTCCATTCCCCTCCTCACATCATGTCGCTGCCCCTGTCACATGCAGCCCTGTCCTCACTGACACATCACTCATCTCCTGATATACTCTGTGCTGCTGGGGCCCCTACTCCTCCCACTATATAACTCTCAGTCTGTGTCTTCCTGCTGCCTCCATTCCCCTCCTCACATCATGTCACTGCCCCTGTCACATGCAGCCCTGTCCTCAGTGTCACATCACTCATCTCCTGATATACTCTGTGCTGCTGGGGACCCTGCTCCTCCCACTATATAACTCTCAGTCTGTGTCTTCCTGCTGCCTCCATTCCCCTCCTCACATCATGTCACTGCCCCTGTCACATGCAGCCCTGTCCTCACTGACACATCACTCATCTCCTGATATACTCTGTGCTGCTGGGGCCCCTACTCCTCCCACTATATAACTATCAGTCTGTGTCTTCCTGCTGCCTCCATTCCCCTCCTCACATCACATCATTGCTCCTGTGACATGCAGCCCTGTCCTCACTGACACATCACTCATCTCCTGATATACTCTGTGCTGCTGGGGACCCTGCTCCTCCCACTATATAACTCTCAATCTGTGTCTTAGTGCTGCCTCCATTCCCCTCCTCACATCACATCATTGCTCCTGTGACATGCAGCCCTGTCCTCACTGACACATCACTCATCTCCTGATATACTCTGTGCTGCTGGGGACCCTACTCCTCCCACTATATAACTCTCAGTCTGTGGCTTCCTGCTGCCTCCATTCCCCCCCTCACTTCATGTCACTGCCCCTGTCACATGCTGCCCTGTCCTCACTGACACATCCCTCATCTCCTGATATACTCTGTGCTGCTGGGGACCCTGCTCCTCCCACTATATAACTCTCAGTCTGTGGCTTCCTGCTGCCTCCATTCCTCTCCTCACATCATCTCACTGCCCCTGTCACATGCAGCCCTGTCCTCACTGACACATCCCTCATCTCCTGATATACTCTGTGCTGCTGGGGACCCTGCTCCTCCCACTATATAACTCTCAGTCTGTGGCTTCCTGCTGCCTCCATTCCCCTCCTCACATCATGTCACTGCCCCTGTCACATGCAGCCCTGTCCTCACTGACACATCACTCATCTCCTGATATACTCTGTGCTGCTGGGGACACTGCTCCTCCCACTATATAACGCTCAGTCTGTGGCTTCCTGCTGCCTCCATTCCCCTCCTCACATCATGTCACTGCCCCTGTCACATACAGCCCTGTCCTCACTGACACATCACTCATCTCCTGATATACTCTGTGCTGCTGGGGACCCTACTCCTCCCACTATATAACTCTCAGTCTGTGGCTTCCTGCTGCCTCCATTCCCCTCCTCACATCATGTCACTGCCCCTGTCACACGCAGCCCTGTCCTCACTGACACATCACTCCTCTCCTGATATACTCTGTGCTGCTGGGGATCCTGCTCCACCCACTATATAACTCTCAGTCTGTGGCTTCCTGCTGCCTCCATTCCCCTCCTCACATCATGTCACTGCCCCTATCACATGCAGCCCTGTCCTCACTGACACATCACTCATCTCCTGATATACTCTGTGCTGCTGGGGACCCTGCTCCTCCCACTATATAACTCTCAGTCTGTGGCTTCCTGCTGCCTCCATTCCCCTCCTCACATCATGTCACTGCCCCTGTCACATGCAGCCCTGTCCTCACTGACACATCACTCATCTCCTGATATACTCTGTGCTGCTGGGGACACTGCTCCTCCCACTATATAACGCTCAGTCTGTGGCTTCCTGCTGCCTCCATTCCCCTCCTCACATCATGTCACTGCCCCTGTCACATACAGCCCTGTCCTCACTGACACATCACTCATCTCCTGATATACTCTGTGCTGCTGGGGACCCTACTCCTCCCACTATATAACTCTCAGTCTGTGGCTTCCTGCTGCCTCCATTCCCCTCCTCACATCATGTCACTGCCCCTGTCACACGCAGCCCTGTCCTCACTGACACATCACTCCTCTCCTGATATACTCTGTGCTGCTGGGGATCCTGCTCCACCCACTATATAACTCTCAGTCTGTGGCTTCCTGCTGCCTCCATTCCCCTCCTCACATCATGTCACTGCCCCTATCACATGCAGCCCTGTCCTCACTGACACATCACTCATCTCCTGATATACTCTGTGCTGCTGGGGACCCTACTCCTCCCACTAAATAACTCTCAGTCTGTGGCCTCCTGCTGCCTCCATTCCTCTCCTCACATCATGTCACTGCCCCTGTCACATGCAGCCCTGTCCTCACTGACACATCACTCATCTCCTGATATACTCTGTGCTGCTGGTGACCCTGCTCCTCCCACTATATAACTCTCAGTCTGTGGCTTCCTGCTGCCTCCATTCCGCTCCTCACATCATGTCACTGCCCCTGTCACATGCAGCCCTGTCCTCACTGACACATCACTCATCTCCTGATATACTCTGTGCTGCTGGGGACCCTGCTCCTCCCACTATATAACTCTCAGTCTGTGGCTTCCTGCTGCCTCCATTCCCCTCCTCACATCATGTCACTGCCCCTGTCACATGCAGCCCTGTCCTCACTGACACATCACTCATCTCCTGATATACTCTGTGCTGCTGGTGACCCTGCTCCTCCCACTATATAACACTCAGTCTGTGAGTTCCTAAACAATGAGAGTGAAAGTCCTAGGCTCCAATCCTGTAGTCACCACCAAATGCCCTGTACAAGGCACAAGTCTCATACAGGACTATACTGTAAATCCATGTATAATACTATATAACAATTCTATGTGATCATATACAGACAACTCTGAGCTAACGTTATGGGGTCATACTAATTGTGCAGTCATACAGCAATTGTGGTAGAACACTGGACCATGAATTACTTATTGCAGACATTACACTGATGACCTTATGCAGCCTTGCTTTGGGTCACACAGTGCCGCCAGCCCTGATATCTAAACTTCTGCATACACCTCTATTATCAGAAAGCCGTACCATTGGCTGAATCCGTGAAGGAACGCGTTCCATGTGATGTGGGAACCTGCCTCCTTAAAGTAAATCTTTGTCAAACTTTCTGCTGTAATTGGGCACAATATCTCGCTGGCAGTGTCTAATCACACATGTCTGATAACACAGGCGTGACCGCAAATTCACGGAACACGCAGAGAGCAGGCATGGAGTCTGGTTATCTGGTCACCGTGTGTCGGGTGTATGACATCTGTCATCCTGTGTACTCAGATAATTGTTATTAACTACCCAATAAACAGAATGCAAAGTCATGATTTACTAAGTGCAAATCCTGACGAGATCTGGGAGTACGGCTCTTCCCGGTGACTGCTGATACTGCAGCCGGAATGTTACGCTCCCGGAGACTTTCTGACAACTTTAGGGGATATTCAGCCGTGATGAGCAAAATTATTTGGAAAATTTTATGGTTCTTTATCTGTGTTTCGTTGTTTGTAGAAAAATGTTTACATTTCTTTTTACATAATTCTATAAAAATCATCCAAAATTCTAGAAACTGAAGAAATGAACATCATATACAGTATATATATATATATATATATATATATATATATATAGAGAGAGAGAGAGAGAAATAGATATGCGGTATGCCGGCATTCAGAATACCAACTATGGCATCCTAACAGGGGAAGGTAAGTATACTTACCTTCCCCCCTTGGCCTCCTGACCCCCCTCTCTGCCTAAACCTAACCCCACTGGGGCGCAGCCTAATCCCTAACACCAACCCCCTTACCCCCATGACTTACCTCTCCTGTGGGCCGGTGTGTGCTTGTTTGGCATCTCTGCTGATTCCAGCACCGGGATAGTGAACCTATTTTGGGTACCGGTGTCGGCATTCCCAATAGTATGGGGATTCCCAAGCCGAAATCCCGACAGCCAGGATCCTGTTTGGATCCCATAGATATACTGTGTATAGTATATTGTAGGTGTCATTTACAGGGACACCCATATCTAGAAGGATATAGCTTCTTTTACCTAAAGACCTCCACGCCCCATCCAGCAGCCGCTGTGAAGAGCCGCGGCCCCAGGTCACGGGCTGGGTTGATGGCGTATCCAGAATTCATTCCCATTGACATTCCAATGACCGTCACAAGGAGCCCAACCACAACGGCTTGTGTCCCATCCAAGGCTGCGTTATTCCTCCTATCATTGATAGCCAGGATACATAATAACAGGGCGGCTGTACCAATCACCTACAGCAACAACAGGAACACAACATTCACTTGTCAGGGGCATTTAAAAACAAATTGTATTGTAATATTGAATCTGCTGATGCTATATAATAATAATTATAATGTTGGGAGTCACACTACTTCCAGCGACACTTTGCTGCTGCAATAGTTAGATGGGGAACACCAATAAATACTGGCATGTAATTAAAGTCATTATGTAATTTACTGGAACCTCTCTCCATACTTGAAATAGAACTTCTGTCTGATATTCCCTCTTGAAAACTCACAAATGCACTGTTGCTGCCATTTGATATGAGAATACTTGATACCTTTATTTTGTATTTTAAACTGCAACTTTGAGTCTTATTGAGTGAACAGTTCTAGTGCTTTGCTACATTTGTAACCACAGGTGTTTCCATAGTTACAAATATTGTAAAACTCACTTCTTCACAGCATAGCTGTCAAATGGCAGCAATAGTGTTTTTCTGAGATTACAGCAGACAATTTCAGGCAGAATTCATAAGTTATTAATGAGAGTGGTAATATCAGCATTTTGTTGGCTGATGCGTGGATTTGTATCCGCATAAATCTGTTTATCAAACACCAGAGTAAGAACATCAAGTGATTTAGTTGCTATGGTCACAGTTCTCAAATCATCATTATTAGGTAGAAATGCTGAAATATGCAAATGTACACATTCACTCATACACAAGCAATAGGAGACATTACATACGGCTTGGAAACAGTTAATGGTACTTAGACGATGTCACAATATAAAAACCTTATACCATTGTTTTCCTCAATTAGTCATGCTAATTATATGTTCCTGTTACTATTTATTTATCTAGCACTGGCCTATGGCTGAGGTTAGCGCCAATAGGAGACGAGACTGCGCCTCTTGTGAGTTACCTCCGGGAATGAGCATTAGGGGGCAGCAAAATGAGGGGAACATTTTCTTGTGCATGAAGTGTATACAGGTGTTAGATATAATAG
This sequence comes from Pseudophryne corroboree, assembly GCF_028390025.1. Classification (NCBI taxonomy): domain Eukaryota; kingdom Metazoa; phylum Chordata; class Amphibia; order Anura; family Myobatrachidae; genus Pseudophryne; species Pseudophryne corroboree. Next base: position 725,476,569 of record NC_086448.1, on the reverse strand, counting down.
TACTTAGCATAATAGTGTTTCATTTTTAGCACGTATATAGTAGTTAATTTAAGGGATGAAAAGGACATTTAAAATTCCATTTAATTTATTTTTCTATTCTAGGATATTTTTGCAGACCTGTTACCACTGTACAGAACTGTATTTTATTCCGTCTGTGCCAGAACTTCCTACAGAGTGTGTGTGTGTGTGTGTGCGTGCGTGCGTGCGTGCGTGCGTGCGCGCGCGTAGTTGTGTATTTATGGCAGCACACCATGTTATTATGGATTGCTGTTATCTCCTAGTGAGACCATATACTGTTATCTCCTAGTGAGACCATATACAGTGTATTATGGACTGTTCTTGTAGCATGCACTCTGCGGAGTTCCCCTTGATCGCGTGGTGCTGCAAATTCATCTAATCATCTTCGCTGTTTAGTACAGCACTCAATGGGTCTCAGACGCGGATAATGGTTAGTGCCACTGAAGACATACCCAGCGGTACCTGAGTGTCTGAAGCGTCTGACGCACGCTTGTACACCAGGGGAGGATTTATAGTGGTATTGGCATAAAGTTCCAGAAGCTATACCAGCAAAAGACGCACACACACACGGGCACTGCACAGTCCAACTCACAAGCTCGCTCAAAGGCCCTCATTCCAAGTTGATCGTACGCTGCCGATTTTCGCAGCGCAGCGTTCAGGTTACTACGCGCGTCATACGGGTACAAACAGCAATGTTGCTGTGCAATGCTTCTAGCGATGATTCCATTCGCACAGACGTTCACAAGGAGATTGACAGAAAGAGGGCGTTTATGGGTGTCAACTGACCGTTTTCTGGGAGTGGTTGGAAAAAACGCAGGCATGGCCAGGCATTTGCAGGGCGGGTGTCTGACGTCACTTCCGGGACCGGACAGGCTGAAGTGATCGCAGCGGCTGAGTAAGTTCAGACCTACTCAGAAACTGCAAAAAACTTTTTCGTCCCGCTCGGCTGCACATGCGATCGCACACTTGCAAAGCGAAAATACACTCCTCTATAGGTGGCGACTATGAGTTTGCATGGCTGCAAAAAGTAGCTAGCGAGCGATCAACACGGAATGCCCCCAATATGTACATTAAAACAGATTTAAAAATGCAAACATGGCCCCATGGTATCCGGTTGATAGATCTACATTAAAAATTTCAACCGCAAATGGTCGATTTGTATTAGGTCGATAGGTAGAAAAGATCGACGTGTTCGACGCCGCTTTTTTAATTATTTTCAACTTTTTCATCCATTATTAGCCACATGGACTTCAACTGGGAATAGTAACCTTGACCAAAGCCAAATGAGGGGGCACGCGACACTAATTTGGGTTGACGTATTGACTTTAGACAATTACCATGTAGGTCCAATGATCCACACTCAGCCCTATAGGTATTGCACTGTCATATAGGGGGGGGTCACCTTACTTACTTTTTAACTCTACTAACTATGGTGGTCATTCCGAGTTGATAGTAGATGTGCTAAATTTAGCACAGCTACGATCATTCACACTGACGTGCAGGGGGACGCCCAGCACAGGTCTAGCCCGCCCCGCATGTCAGTGCCGCCCCCCCCCCCCCCCACCGCAGAAGTGCAAAGGCATCGCACAGCGGCCTTTGCACTTCAAGAGTAGCTTTAGCGTGCTGGCCAGGAGCTACTCATTGCTCCCCGGGCCGCAGTGGCTGCGTGTGACGTCACGCAGCCGCTGCGGACTTCCCCTGTTCGGTCCGGCCACGCCTGCGTTGGCCGGACCGCTCCCACGAAACGGCGGCCAAACGCCGCCGTTCTGCCCCCTCCCACCCAGTGACCGCCTCTGCCTGGCGATCGCAGCCCTGCTACGGCCATCAGGCACGTGCCGGCGCACTATGGCACCGGCACATGTGCAGTAGGGACCCGTTCGCTTGGCTGTGACAAAAAGCAGCAAGTGAACGGGTCAGAATGACCCCCTAAGTTAACACCTAATTCTGTGCATGTAAAGTGTGTGCGTTTAGGGTCTTACATCCGGATTCGCACTATGCGTTTGCTAATGCTACAAATCCCAGTGCATAGTGGAAACACAGTACAGTAATGCCTGGATAGAGATGGCAGTAAGTACTCAGGTGGATTAAAGCCTGTTTATTGGTGTAAAACGAGTGTGCACTCCAGTGTAAAGTCACTTCTAAAGCACGGTCACAGCAGTTTCAGATGTTTTGCACAAATAGGCGTATTTTCACCATTTGTAATCAATTGCAGTCATCATCATCATCATCATCGTTACACTTACACCAGGAGGTTTTGTCTGAGACTTTTGGGCGGCCATGTTAGTTTCAAATTGCAAATACACACCCACATCACGCCCTTATGCTGGGTACACGCCGTCGTTCACAGACATATCACGTCGGCCCTGCAGCCAGGGACGGATCTAGACTTTTCTTTAGGGGGGGCGGTTTACTGTTTAATCTTGACTCCTCCCTCTACAGTCCCAACTCCTCCCATCTGCAATCCTAACTCCTCCTCTCTCAATTCTGACTGAACTTTTTGAGTGAGACTGAGATAGAGCTTTGTGATTGTTCTATGTACATGTGACTGTGCTATGGGGTAATTGTATTTATTAGCCCTAGTACCCACACACCAGCAAGTGAGGGGCAAATGCTCTGTAACCCTTGCTCTCCTGGCTCCTCTGTGCTGCTGTGGTATAAGCTGCAGCACATCGTTCTTCCTCAGGCTCTCCCCGGAGAGCTCTCTTCTGCTCAAAAGTGGGCGTGGCTATGACTGTGTTAGGGGGGGCGGTCGCCCCCTTCGCCCCCCCCCCCCCCCCCTAGATCCGGCCCTGCCTGCAGCACACACAATGACCAATATATCTACAGCTATGTTGGTGCATCGTTGTCTGTGTGTGTACGGGCGGGCAGCCCGATTGACGGCTGAACTGGGCCGGCGCGTGTAATTGCCCGCCCAGTTTGTGACATCAGTAACGACGGATCTGGCAGTGTGTATGCACAACACACTGACCGATCCGGCTATAGATTTATCTGCAGATCCATTGATCTGCAGATATATCTACCAGTGTGTACCCACAATTAGTGTACTTTCGCTGTGACTGCATGCCCACTGCAATCGTACGCCCACGTCTCACGACTCTACGCCCATTCCTGACCCGGTCTCACACCCCGAGATGTACACAGTCTCACCTCACGTTTCAGGTGTGTTTTTTTCTTATCTACCTGGGTATGAGAAAACTGGCATATTACGTGATGTAATAACATGAGAGTTCTCCACTCACCTGGTCCAGAAATCCACCCCCGATGGACAGGTACGGCTGGGGGTACGTGGCAAATATACTGGCTGTCTCATTAGGACCGGTCACTACAAGGTTTCCTCCGCAGTATTTGTATAGCGCCTCTGTCAGACAAGACGTCACATTTCACTCATTTACCGGTGACAAGTTTTTGTTTCGAGATTTGTAATATTGTAAAATTAAAGCAGCTGAAAGTCACGTTGGGCAGCACGGATGGAGTAGTGGTTAGCATTACTGCCTCACAGCACTGAGGTCATGGGTTCAATCCCACCGTGGCCCTAACTGTGTGGAGTTTGTATATTCTCCCCGTACTTGTGTGGGTTTCCTCCGGGTTTTCCAGTTTCCTCCCACACTCCAAAAATAAACTGGTGGGTTAATTGGCTCCTGGCAACAGTGTACACGTGGTAAGCTTGTAAGTGATTTATGTGAATGACCAAATATTCTGTGTACAGCGCTGCAAAACATGTGTGCGCTATATAAATATCTGTTCCTATTTACTGACACATTCACACGATTCATTATATAATACTACAGAGGACTTGTTTTTAGTTATATATAATATAGATCCAGTGGTGTACTAGCTCCAAATGCCAGATACATTCTCTCTAGAACACAAGTTCTCAAACTCGGTCCTCAGGACCCCACACAGTGCATGTTTTCCAGGTAACCCAGCAGGTGCACAGGTGTATTAATTACTCACTGACACATTTTAAAAGATCCACAGATGGAGCTAATTAATTATTTCACTTGCGATTCTGTGAGGAGACCTGCAAAACATGCACCGTGTGAGGACCTGAGGACCGAGTTTGAGAACCTATGCTCTAGATTCTAGAGCATAGGTTCTCAAACTCGGTCCTCAGGACCCCACACGGTCCATGTTTTGCAGGTCATCTGTAGGTTTTTAAAATGTGGCAGTTGGTGATACACAGTGCAGCTGCCGGGTAACCTGGAAAACGTGAACCGTGTGTGGGGTCCTGAGGGCCGAGTTTGAGAACCACTGATCTAGAACATATATTGGTCAAATCACAGCGTCCTCTCTGTGTCATGTACATAGAAGTGTTATTAAAGTATGTAACGTGCTTTCTTATTTATCCCCTGGAATTCTTCTTGTCCAAAGGGGCATAAAAGACAATAATGAAAACGTTCATTTTTATATTTTGTATAATGAATTTACTTTGTGTTTGCCAATTTTTGAACGCATTCTCCAGGGACACAGCCAGTCCTCAGAGGATTGTAATGCCAGCATGCCATGTTTTCTGAATGTGCATATTATTCTAGTTAAAAATACTAATTTCTGTAACTGGTAAATTCTAAACGCCCAGAGAATAAGAAAGGAGGGAGTGAGGTCATTTATTGTAATGTAAGAATCAGGACATTTCCTGGAGCAACGATATCTCTTTCAGCAAATAATGACTGAATAGCAAGAGCAGAGATAATGAAGAAACATTGCTAAGAAGCACTGCAAATGCCTTTAATTCTGCCAAGTTCCTGAAATGCCTGCCTACAGTGGAGATGGCCATTTTGAGGGTGAGTAGGGATCATTTCACTGGTCAGTAGGGAGTCGGGACTAATGATATTACTGGGAAGTGAACCATTCCTCAGTGATTTGACTAGCCCCGAGTGGTGTGTACACACGGTGAGATAAATCTGTGAGATTTTGACTATATAGTCAAAATCTTATGAAAAGTTAGTGCATATCTCATGGTGCTAGGCAGCTTGCGATACAGATTCCATCCCGATGCGCGCTCCCGTGGGGTCGGTATCGTAAGGCTAGATAGACTGTGCAGGCAAGTCAATCTTGACTATCTAGTGTACAATCTAGTACAAAGTATAGTCAAAATTGGCACTTAGTCAAAATCGTACATAGACAAAATCTCAAGCACAGATAGTCAAAATCTGTACAATCTGTACAATCTGTGCTATCTGGCCTCTGGGGGAGTTCAAGGGAAATCGCATAGTAAAAATCGAACATAGCAGGGATCTCACCGTGTGTACACACCCGTAAGACCTTTGTCCGCTTTCCTTTTAAAATTGTCTCAGCCACCAATATGGCGGTCCCCGCTGTGTGCAGGTGGCGGGTACGCTATAAGTATTGCAGATACCGTAAAGTGGGTTCAGTACCGTAGTATAGAAAGTAGACCACCATCGCTGCCAGAAAGGCGCCGACGATTTGGGACAACATGTAAACAGGAAGTTTTCTCCACGGAAGCTTTCCCAAGATGCAGTTTGTTAGCGACACAGCGCAATTCATGTGGGCACCTGCAAGAGACCATACGTTACCAGTGACATAGACCATTAATCTCCTCCTGACTGGCATTCCTGACAAATACCTCTCTCCACTCCAATCTATCCTCAATGCTGCTGCCCGGCTCATCTTCCTCACCAAACGCACTTCGTCCACCTCTCCTCTCTTACTAGACCTTCACTGGCTCCCCTTCCCTTTCAGAATCCATTTCAAGCTTCTCACACTCGCTTACAAAGCACTCACCCACTCCTCTCCCATCTACATCTCTGACCTTATCTCCCTTTACACTCCCACTCGTCCTCTTCGCTCTGCTAATGCACGCTGACTCTCCTGCCTACGGATTACTTCCTCCCACTCCTACCTCCAAGATTTTTCACGTGCTGCACCACTTCTTTGGAATTCCCTACCTCTCCACCTCAGACTTTCCACCTCTCTACAAAACTTCAAACGGGCTCTCAAGACCCACTTCTTCACCAAACCCAGCCAAATCTCAACCTAACCCTCTGTTCTACGCTCTCTATGTACCCCATCTGTGTCACCCCTGTCTGTCTACCCCACCCCTTTAGAATGTAAGCTCTCACGAGCAGGGCCCTCTTCCCTCATGTGCTTATCCTTTATTACTTTAATAATCTTCAACTGCACCAATTCCATCAGTCTTCTGCCACCTGATACTTATTCCAGTGTCATCTGCTGATGTAACTATGTTTATTTACCCTGTACTTGTCCTATACTGTCATCAACTGTAAGTTGCTGTTTTCCTGTTTGATTATTTGTTTATGTACTCTGTAATTGGGCGCTGCGGTACCCTTGTGGCGCCATATAAAATAAGAATTTACTTACCGATAATTCTATTTCTCGGAGTCCGTAGTGGATGCTGGGGTTCCTGAAAGGACCATGGGGAATAGCGGCTCCGCAGGAGACAGGGCACAAAAAGTAAAGCTTTAGGATCAGGTGGTGTGCACTGGCTCCTCCCCCTATGACCCTCCTCCAAGCCTCAGTTAGGATACTGTGCCCGGACGAGCGTACACAATAAGGAAGGATTTTGAATCCCGGGTAAGACTCATACCAGCCACACCAATCACACTGTACAACCTGTGATCTGAACCCAGTTAACAGTATGATAACAGCGGAGCCTCTGAAAAGATGGCTCACAACAATAATAACCCGATTTTTGTAACTATGTACAAGTAATGCAGATAATCCGCACTTGGGATGGGCGCCCAGCATCCACTACGGACTCCGAGAAATAGAATTATCGGTAAGTAAATTCTTATTTTCTCTATCGTCCTAGTGGATGCTGGGGTTCCTGAAAGGACCATGGGGATTATACCAAAGCTCCCAAACGGGCGGGAGAGTGCGGATGACTCTGCAGCACCGAATGAGAGAACTCCAGGTCCTCCTTAGCCAGGGTATCAAATTTGTAGGATTTTACAAACGTGTTTGCCCCTGACTAAATAGCCGCTCGGCAAAGTTGTAAAGCCGAGACCCCTCGGGCAGCCGCCCAAGATGAGCCCACCTTCCTTGTGGAATGGGCATTTACATATTTTGGCTGTGGCAGGCCTGCCACAGAATGTGCAAGCTGAATTGTATTACACATCCAACTAGCAATAGTCTGCTTAGAAGCAAGAGCACCCAGTTTGTTGGGTGCATACAGGATAACAGCAAGTCAGTTTTCCTGACTCCAGCCGTCCTGGAACCTATACTTTCAGGGCCCTGACAACATCCAGCAACTTGGAGTCCTCCAAGTCCCTAGTAGGCGCAAGGCACCACAATAAGCTGGTTCAGGTGAAACACTGACACCACCTTAGGGAGAGAACTGGGGACGAGTCCGCAGCTCTGCCCTGTCCGAATGGACAAACAGATATGGGCTTTTTTGAGAAAAAACCCACCAATTTGACACTCGCCTGGCCCAGGCCAGGGCCAAGAGCATGGTCACTTTTCATGTGAGATGCTTCAAATCCACAGATTTGACTGGTTTTAAACCAATGTGATTTGAGGAATCCCAGAACTACGTTGAGATCCCACAGTGCCACTGGAGGCACAAAAGGGGGTTGTATATGCAATACTCCCTTGACAAACTTCTGGACTTCAGGAACTGAAGCCAATTCTTTCTGGAAGAAAATCGACAGGGCCGAAATTTGAACCTTAATGGGCCCCAATTTGAGGCCCATAGACACTCCTGTTTGCAGGAAATGCAGGAATCGACCGAGTTGAAATTTCTTCGTGGGGCCTTCCTGGCCTCACACCACGCAACATATTTTCGCCACATGTGGTGATAATGTTGTGCGGTCACCTCCTTCCTGGCTTTGACCAGGGTAGGAATGACCTCTTCCGGAATGCCTTTTTCCCTTAGGATCCGGCGTTCCACCGCCATGCCGTCAAACGCAGCTGCGGTAAGTCTTGGAACAGACATGGTACTTGCTGAAGCAAGTCCCTTCTTAGCGGCAGAGGCCATAAGTCCTCTGTGAGCATCTCTTGAAGTTCCGGGTACCAAGTCCTTCTTGGCCAATCCGGAGCCATGAGTATAGTTCTTACTCCTCTACGTCTTATAATTCTCAGTACCTTAGGTATGAGAAGCAGAGGAGGGAACACATACACCGACTGGTACACCCACGGTGTTACCAGAACGTCCACAGCTATTGCCTGAGGGTCTCTTGACCTGGCGCAATACCTGTCCCGTTTTTTGTTCAGACGGGACGCCATCATGTCCACCTTTGGTATTTCCCAACGGTTCACAATCATGTGGAAAAACTTCCCGATGAAGTTTCCACTCTCCCGGGTGGAGGTCGTGCCTGCTGAGGAAGTCTGCTTCCCAGTTTCCACTCCCGGAATGAAACACTGCTGACAGTGCTATCACATGATTTTCCGCCCAGCGAAAAGTCCTTGCAGTTTTTGCCATTGCCCTCCTGCTTCTTGTGCCGCCCTGTCTGTTTACGTGGGCGACTGCCGTGATGTTTTTCCCACTGGATCAATACCGGCTGACCTTGAAGCAGAGGTCTTGCTAAGCTTAGAGCATTATAAATTTACCCTTAGCTCCAGTATATTTATGTGGAGAAAAGTCTCCAGACTTGATCACACTCCCTGGAAATTTTTTCCTTGTGTGACTGCTCCCCAGCCTCTCGGGCTGGCCTCCGTGGTCACCAGCATCCAATCCTGAATGCCGAATCTGCGGCCCTCTAGAAGATGAGCACTCTGTAACCACCACAGGAGAGACACCCTTGTCCTTGGATATAGGGTTATCCGCTGATGCATCTGAAGATGCGATCCGGACCATTTGTCCAGCAGATCCCACTGAAAAGTTCTTGCGTGAAATCTGCCGAATGGAATTGCTTCGTAGGAAGCCACCATTTTTACCAGGACCCTTGTGCAATGATGCACTGACACTTTTCCTGGTTTTAGGAGGTTATTGACTAGCTCGGATAACTCCCTGGCTTTCTCTTCCGGGAGAAACACCTTTTTCTGGACTGTGTCCAGAATCATCCCTAGGCACAGCAGACGTGTCGTCAGGATCAGCTGCGATTTTGGAATATTTAGAATCCATCCGTGCTGTTGTAGCAGTATCCGAGATAGTGCTACTCCGACCTCCAACTGTTCCCTGGACTTTGCCCTTATCAGGAGATCGTCCAAGTAAGGGGTAATTAAGACGCCTTTTCTTCGAAGAAGAATCATCATTTCGGCCATTACCTTGGTAAAGACCCGGGGTGCCGTGGACAATCCAAATGGCAGCGTCTGAAACTGACAGTGACAGTTCTATACCACGAACCTGAGGTACCCTTAGTGAGAAGGGCAAATTTGGGACATGGAGGTAAGCATCCCTGATGTCCCGGGACACTATATAGTCCCCTTCTTCCTGGTTCGTTATCACTGCTCTGAGTGACTCCATCTTGATTTGAACCTTTGTAAGTGTTCAAATTTTTTTAGATTTAGAATAGGTCTCACCTAGCCTTCTGGCTTCAGTACCACAATATAGTGTGGAATAATACCCCTTTCCTTGTTGTAGGAGGGGTAATTTGATTATCACCTGCTGGGAATACAGCTTGTGAATTTTTTCCCATACTGCCTCCTTGTCGGAGGGATACCTTGGTAAAGCAGACTTCAGGAGCCTGCGAGGGGGAAACGTTTCGACATTCCAATCTGTACCCCTGGGATACTACTTGTAGGATCCAGGGGTCCTGTACGGTCCCAGCGTCATGCTGAGAGCTTGGCAGAAGCGGTGGAAGGCTTCTGTTCCTGGGAATGGGCTGCCTGCTGCAGTCTTCTTCCCTTTCCTCTATCCCTGGGCAAATATGACTCTTATAGGGACGAAAGGACTGAAGCTGAAAAGACGGTGTCTTTTTCTGCAGAGATGTGACTTAGGGTAAAAACGGTGGATTTTCCAGCAGTTGCCGTGGCCACCAGGTCCGATGGACCGACCCCAAATAACTCCTCTTCCTTTATACGGCAATACACCTTTGTGCCGTTTGGAATCTGCATCACCTGACCACTGTCGTGTCCATAAACATCTTCTGGCAGATATGGACATCGCACTTACTCTTGATGCCAGAGTGCAAATATCCCTCTGTGCATCTCGCATATATAGAAATGCATCCTTTAAATGCTCTATAGTCAATAAAATACTGTCCCTGTCAAGGGTATCAATATTTTTAGTCAGGGAATCCGACCAAGCCACCCCAGCTCTGCACATCCAGGCTGAGGCGATCGCTGGTCGCAGTATAACACCAGTATGTGTGTATATACTTTTATATGATATTTTCCAGCCTCCTGTCAGCTGGCTCCTTGAGGACGGCCCTATCTATAGACGGTACCGCCACTTGTTTTGATAAGCGTGTGAGCGCCTTATCCACCCTAAGGGGTGTTTCCCAACGCGCCCTAACTTCTGGCGGGAAAGGGTATACCGCCAATAATTTTCTATCGGGGGGAACCCACGCATCATCACACACTTCATTTAATTTATCTGATTCAGGAAAAACTACAGGTAGTTTTTTCACATCCCACATAATACCCTCTTTTGCGGTACTTGTAGTATCAGAAATATGTAACACCTCCTTCATTGCCCTTAACGTGTGGCCCTAATAAGGAATACGTTTGTTTATTCACCGTCGACACTGGATTCAGTGTCCGTGTCTGTGTCTGTGTCGACCGACTAAGGTAAACGGGCGTTTTAAAACCCCTGACGGTGTTTTTGAGACGTCTGGACCGGTACTAATTGTTTGTCGGCCGTCTCATGTCGTCAACCGACCTTGCAGCGTGTTGACATTATCACGTAATTCCCTAAATAAGCCATCCATTCCGGTGTCGACTCCCTAGAGAGTGACATCACCATTACAGGCAATTGCTCCGCCTCCTCACCAACATCGTCCTCATACATGTCGACACACACGTACCGACACACAGCACACACACAGGGAATGCTCTGATAGAGGACAGGACCCACTAGCCCTTTGGAGAGACAGAGGGAGAGTTTGCCAGCACACACCAAAAAACGCTATAATTATATAGGGACAACCTTATATAAGTGTTTTCCCTTATAGCATCTTTTTATATATTTCTAACGCCAAATTAGTGCCCCCCCTCTCTGTTTTAACCCTGTTTCTGTAGTGCAGTGCAGGGGAGAGCCTGGGAGCCTTCCCTCCAGCCTTTCTGTGAGGGAAAATGGCGCTGTGTGCTGAGGAGATAGGCCCCGCCCCTTTTTCGGCGGGCTCGTCTCCCGCTCTTCAACGGATTCTGGCAGGGGTTAAATATCTCCATATAGCCCCCGGAGGCTATATGTGAGGTATTTTTAGCCAAAATAGGTTTTCATTTGCCTCCCAGGGCGCCCCCCTCCCAGCGCCCTGCACCCTCAGTGACTGCCGTGTGAAGTGTGCTGAGAGGAAAATGGCGCACAGCTGCAGTGCTGTGCGCTACCTTAAGAAGACTGAGGAGTCTTCTGCCGCCGATTCTGGACCTTCTTCTCTTTTCAGCATCTGCAAGGGGGCCGGCGGCGAGGCTCCGGTGACCATCCAGGCTGTACCTGTGATCGTCCCTCTGGAGCTAATGTCCAGTAGCCAAGAAGCCAATCCATCCTGCACGCAGGTGAGTTCACTTCTTCTCCCCTAAGTCCCTCGTTGCAGTGATCCTGTTGCCAGCAGGACTCACTGTAAAATAAAAAACCTAAGCTAAACTTTTCTAAGCAGCTCTTTAGGAGAGCCACCTAGATTGCACCCTTCTCGGCCGGGCACAAAAATCTAACTGAGGCTTGGAGGAGGGTCATAGGGGGAGGAGCCAGTGCACACCACCTGATCCTAAAGCTTTACTTTTTGTGCCCTGTCTCCTGCGGAGCCGCTATTCCCCATGGTCCTTTCAGGAACCCCAGCATCCACTAGGACGATAGAGAAATAAAGGATAATAATAATAATAATAATACATTCAGGGACACCGAGAGTGGAGAGGGGGAGGGGGTACTAGTAATTACCCGGACCTAGGTTTCTTGGTGGGGCTGGGTCAGCTGCTAAGGGGGACACTGTACCCCTTTGCTGCGTTCCTATGTGGGGCAAGTAATAAGAATGCCCCTGTGCAGCAGCCAGGAAAACATTTTGTTATTTTTTTTAGGGGACGTGGCCATGCATCCCCAGATTTTGCCACGCCCCTTAAGTACCCGAGCCCGTGGCTGCTCTCGGTGGCCCTGCATACACTACCAGTGATACAGGCCATAAATTACCAATGAAACTGACCATGCATTACTGTTAATATGTGCAGGGCAATAGGAAGGTGCACAGAGGCAGCACAGAAAGGGTATATTGGCCGGTTTCTCTACCCTAATATCTGGAAGGAAACCCAGGACTCAATGGCAGGATGTTGGGGATTAAGGGGATAATTCTGAGTTGATTGCAGCAGCAAATTTGTTAGTAGTTGGGCAAAACAATGTGCACTGCAGGTGGGGCAGATGTAACGTGCAGAGAGAGTTAGATTTTGGGTGGGTTATTTTGCTTCTGTGCAGGGTATTATTATTATTATTACATTTTATTTATAAGGCGCCACATGTGTTTCGCAGCGCCGTACAAAGGACAGTACAGGGGACAGAACATTGCATTACAGTAAATAAATAACAGAAATAGAGTACAGGTAACAGAGCACCACACATTCTCAAGACATAATACAGCTAAGATGTAAGTATTGAGGGAGTGATCATCGTACTACTAGAGGCTGGTGGCCATAGATGGAGATGAGCCTTTACTAGCAGGATAAAGATGGTCGTTGAGTGGGGGAGAGCTGTGAGTGAAATGTGTTGAGACGAGGGCTTAGATAACAAGAGGAAAGAGGGCCCTGCTCTGAAGAGCTAACAATCTATTGGGGAGGGGCGACAGACAGATGACAAGAGGTGCAGGCAAGCGGGAGGTAGCCTGATGGCAGTATGTAAGCAAAGCTGAGATGTTCATGAGGCAGGGGGTGGAGGCGCGGCTTAAGTACTGGGTTATGCATCGGGAGGGTATGCTTTGATGAATAGGTGGGTTTTTAGTGCCCGTTTGAAGCTTTGCAGGGTCGGGGAGAGTCTAATGGAGCGGGGGAGTGCGTTCCACTGAAGGGGTGCAGCACGGCCAAAACCTGAACTCGTGCATGGGAAGCAGTGACCAGGGCGGTGGAGAGGCGACGGTCATTAGTCGACCGTAGGGGGCGGGAGGGAGTATGAAGGGAAAGGAGGTTGGAGATGTAGGGAGCAGTGGAATTAGAGATGGCCTTGTATGTGAGGGTGAGGAGTTTGAAGAGGATTCTGTAGGGGAATGGGAGCCAGTGTAGATTTTGTTGAAGGGGAGTGGCAGATGTGGTGCGGCGGGAGAGGAAGATAAGCCTAGCTGCGGAGTTCAGGACAGATTGGAGGGGAGCAAGATGGGAGCAAGCGAGGCCAGTGAGGAGGACATTGCAGTAGTCAAGTCGTGAGATGACCAGTGAGTGGATGATGAGTTTAGTTGCACTCTGGGAGAGATATGGCCTGATACGAGCAATGTTACGTAGCTGGAAACGACAGGATTGTGCCAGAGCTTGGATGTGGGGTGCAAAGGAGAGGGAGGAGTCAAGAGTGATGCCCAGGCAGCGGAGTTGGGGAACGGGGGAGATGGTGGTGTTGTCAACAATGATGGAGATATTGGTCGGGGGTGTTGCTCTGGATGGGGGGAAGGTGATGAGTTCCGTTTTGTCCATGTTGAGCTTTAGAGAGCGTTCAGACATCCAGGAGGAGATTGCAGAGAGGCAGCTGAAAACCTGAGAGAGGACAGAGGGGGACAGATCAGGAGATGAGAGGTAGAGTTGTGTGTCATCAGCATAGAGGTGGTATTGAAGGCCAAATGAGTTAATGAGCGCACCCAGGGAAGAGGTATACAGGGAGAACAGAACCAAGGACAGAACCCTGAGGGACACCAACAGGAAGGATGGAAGGGTGTGAGGTGGTGCCGGAGGCAGACACAGAGAAGGAGCGGTTAGTGAGGTAAGAAGAAAACCAGTCAAGGAGAGTGCTAGAGAGGCCAGCGTTTTGGAGTGTGCCGAGGAGGAGAGGATGATCTACGGTGTCAAAGGCAGCAGAGAGGTCCAGAAGGATGAGCAGAGAGAAGTGGCCCCTGGATTTGGCCGAAAGCAGGTCATTGGTGACTTTCACCAGGGCAGTCTCAGTTGAGTGGAGTGGGCGAAAGCCAGATTGTAGTGGATCGAGGATGGAGTTGTCAGAGAGGTAGCTTGTGAGACGGCTGTAGACTAGTCGTTCAAGTAATTTGGAGGCGAAAGGGAGAAGAGAGATGGGGCGGTAGTTAGTGGGTGATGAGGGGTCGAGGTTGGGTTTTTTGAGAATAGGCGAGACCAGAGCATGTTTGAATGGTGAGGGGAAGATGCCGGTGGAGAGGGACAGGTTAAAGAGGTGAGCAAGGTGGGAGCAGGCAGTGGGGGAGAGGGAGCGGAGAAGACTGGAGGGAAGGGGGTCCAGGGGGCAGGTGGTGGGGGGGGAGGATAAGATGAGGGAGTGGACTTCCTTTTCTGAAGTGGGATGGAAGGAGGACAGGGTGGGATAGATGGAGGGGAGGGATAACGGGGGCAGGGGGGTAGCAGAGGGGTGACGGCGGGAGATGTCGTGTCGGATATCCTCAATAAAGCAGCCAGGGTAAATACTGGCTGCTTTATTTTTACACTGCAATTTAGATTTCAGTTTGAACACACCCCACCCAAATCTAACTCTCTCTGCACATGTTACATCTGCCCCCCCTGCAGTGCACATGGTTTTGCCCAATTGCTAACAAACTTCCTGCTGCGATCATCTCAGAATTACCCCCTAGGTTTGGGCCTATCTGGCCTGATAATTGCCTGCAGCCCTAGGGCCCTTACAAAGGCTGGGACTGTCAGGAACTCTCTCTGAAGACGACAGTTTATGTTGACCTAAGAGAGCAATTTGTAATCCGGGGACTGTGAGTACCAGGAGAGAAGCTTTTGGTTAGCTGCAGCCGCAGGCTTTTGTTATGTTTCTTCTTGCTCATTCCTTGTGTGGGATAATCTCCTCCTGTTTCTTACATCATATATGAATAGCACTGAGTATAACCTGGTTACACAGCGCTGAGTACATCTTCTACCCCTGGAGATGGCAAAGACCGTACCATCCCTTTATACCGGGACGCTCATGAATTACACAGGTTCTGTGGCTGATTAAAACCAGGTGAAATGCAGGTATGAAGTCAGCCAGCCACGGAACCTGTATAATTCATTAGTGTCCCGGTTTAAAGGGACAGTTTGGTCAGCCTACACCTATACCTCATGCCGCATTTTCATACCATTCTATATAATAATGTACATACCGGCGACTGACAACAAGCTTACCGGAAACTTGTATCTTTTAATAATTTGTCAAGAGGACTCAGATTTAGCTCCAAAGTGAA
This sequence comes from Pseudophryne corroboree, assembly GCF_028390025.1. Taxonomy (NCBI): domain Eukaryota; kingdom Metazoa; phylum Chordata; class Amphibia; order Anura; family Myobatrachidae; genus Pseudophryne; species Pseudophryne corroboree. The sequence continues at coordinate 725,461,165 of NC_086448.1, read as the reverse complement.
AGGGTTAAATGTAACCGCCATGATTGGGGGGGAAATACAACAAATGCTGAACGGAAGAATTATTTAAGCTCCCTTCACCCGGTGTCCGTGCACGTCTTACACAATAAGTGAGAGTTTAACAGCATGTTACAGCGATGTAGGATTATATTATTTATACTTCCGGCTGGAATACTCACCAGTCACTCCTCCAGCCACGTGGATCCCCATTGTCACACCGATTCCAAAGGACAAGTTTATACTCAGGTATTGTCCAAATGCATTCTTACCCAGAACCACCTGCGCCACGGCGCCCAAGCCAAACGTCTGGGGAGAGAATATGAAAGGTCTATATATCATGGCTTTGATTACAATGCACAATTCACATAGCATTCAGCTAATGCAGGGTTCTGCCAGCGTACAGTGCTTTCACATATTACACCCACTGGATGAACACCACAGATAAAAATACTAAAAGCTGTTATCAAATACTCTTTGTGTTCACAAACATACTGTACGTGTAACTGTATCTACAATCTGACCTGCCTGAAATGGAACATTCAGTTTCCAAACAACGTTACCTCGCTTCCTGGAGTCCTGGTGTCGGCTGCTGACATTTTCAAATATTTTCCAAGGGCTGTACTGTGCTGAGCAGGCGTTCCTAGGGGCGGCATGTGTGTATCACATGTGGATGGACTACTGCACCCAGCATGGCATATTCATATCCCAACCTGATTACAAGGTCACCAGCCAGCAAGTGCTTTACAACAAGTAAATGTAACACTGAGGTGTGACACCAATGTTATTCATGAAGCAGAAACGCTGCGAAGATAGGAAAAGGAGGAAGCCACACAGACCTCTGCTTCTAGAATACATAATAGGGAATACAAGGAGATAGTCTGTGTGCTGGACACAATTCCCTCCCAGAGAAGTTATACTGCGGATAGCCAGAGAAGTTATACTGTGCGGATAGCCAGAGAAGTTATACTGTGAGGAGAGTCAGAGAAGTTATACTGTGCGGATAGCCAGAGCAGTTATACTGTGAGGAGAGTCAGAGAAGTTATACTGTGCGGATAGCCAGAGCAGTTATACTGTGAGGAGAGTCAGAGAAGTTATACTGTGCGGATAGCCAGGGCAGTTATACTGTGAGGAGAGTCAGAGCAGTTATACTGTGCGGATAGCCAGAGAAGTTATACTGTGCGGATAGCCAGAGCAGTTATACTGGCCCTCATTCCGAGTTGATCACTAGCTGCCGATGTTCGCTGCGTAGCGATCATTTCAAAAAATGGCAAAACTGCGCATGCGTATGGGGCGCAATGCGCATGTGCGGCGTACGGGTACAAAGAGCATCGTGGTTTTGCACTGCTTCTAGCGACGATTCCATTCGCACAGCCGATCGCAAGGAGATTGACTGGGTGTGTTTGGAAAAACGCAGGCGTGTCCAGGCGTTTGCAGGGCGGGTGTCTGACGTCAATTCCGGGACCTTCGTCGCAGCAATCATCGCACAGAATAAGTAACTACAGGGCTGGTCTTGTTTTGCACAAAATGTTTTTTTGTACCCGCTCAGAGAGTCAGAGAAGTTATACTGTGCGGCTAGCCAGAGAAATTATACTGTGTGGATAGCCAGAGAAGTTATACTGTGCAGATAACCAGAGAAGTTATACTGTGCGGTGAGTCAGAGAAGTTATACTGTGTGTATAGCCAGAGAAGTTATACTGTGCAGATAACCAAAGAAGTTAAACTGTGCGGTGAGTCAGAGAAGTTATACTGTGTGTATAGCCAGAGAAGTTATACTGAGCGGACAGTCAGAGAAGTTATACTGTGAGGATAGCCAGAGAAGTTATACTGTGCGGATAGCCTGAGAAGTTATACTGTGTGGATAGCCAGAGAAGTTATACTGTGCGGATAGCCAGATAAGTTATACTGTGCTGATAGCCAGAGAAGTTATACTGTGCGGATAGCCAGAGAAATTACACTGTGCGGACAAAGAAGTTATACTGTGCGGATAGCCAGAGAAGTTATACTGTGCGGATAGCCAGAGAAGTTACACTGTGCGGATAGCCAGAGAAGTGATACTGTGCAGATAGCAAGAGAAGTTATACTGTGCGTGCGGACAGAGAAGTTATACTGTGCGGATAGCCAGAGAAGTTATACTGTGCGGATAGCCAGAGAAGTTATACTGTGCGGATAGCCAGATAAGTTATACTGTGCAGATAGCCTGAGAAGTTATACTGTGTGGATAGACAGAGAAGTTATACTGTGCTGATAGCCAGAGAAGTTATACTGTGCGGACAGCCAGAGAAGTTACACTGTGCAGATATACAGAGAAGTTATATTGTGCGGCCAGCCAGAGAAGTTACACTGTGCGGAGAGTCAGTTGTGGAGCTGGGAGACTCTAGACCGGGATACTGTCAATTTACTTACAATCAAAATCCCAATGGTCAAAATACCGACAACCATTGACCGATGGTCAAAATATCGACAAGGCCAAAATACCAACATTTAAAATGTCGGCAGGTCAAAAAGTTAACATGAATCTTTCATGATTTATTAATTGAAACTGACTTGTTTATACTTTACCATCCCAGTGGACATGGCGGGGGATTATAACAGTGGGCCGAGCGCACTGAGGCACCGTACCCAAAACATGGCGAGCGCAGCGGTACACTTATATGGTGTCCATGTCGACCTATGTTGACATACACCTCAAAAAACAATGAAAAACTTGTGTCGACTTTTTGACATTTCAAATGACGGCATTTTGACCTTGTCGGTATTTTAAATGTTGGTATTTTGACCTTATCGATATTTTGACGCTGTCTGTATTTTGACCATCGACCAATTGTTGTCGGCATTTTGACCTCCGGGATTTTGATTGCAGGTAAATCATACCAAATCCCTCTAGCCCATAATGCAAAGTGGTTAGATTTCATCCAATCCGCAAGTTATCTCATTATGGTCTGCAAACACTGGCTGACCTATAATGGGTGCACCACACATCCTGCCTGCACCCATTGGGCCTCACCTCTCCGGGTCCGACATCTGCTGCAGCAGCGCTGTAAAAGCACCGTGCAGCAGCCATTTTCCCATGTGCAGTAGGGAGAATCACGCCATTTTCTCGGAGCCCTGCACATAAATAGTAGACTGTAGGACAGCGCTAGTCTACTAGCGCGCCATCACACAGAGAGAACACTGCCGGCAAGAGAGAGGAGGAGGCCTGGATGGAGTTTGCACACGGGCCCCCTCCTCTCATAATACGCCGCTGTACGCAAATATTCCAAACTGTGGAAAAATCCGAAATCCAAAATACTTCTGGTTGAGGAGAGGAGAGGGCCCGTGTGCACATTCTGTATTATTATACACTTTATGGGAAGACTTTCTGCTGTATACAGAGTGACTACTATTTGCCATTTCAGTCATCGTTTGCTCACCATTGCAAGTTTTCAAGCAACTCAGCAGTGCAGTGTGGAACGTATTCACCATGTGGCCATGTAATAACTACCCGGGCTATGCAGGAGCAGAGCGGACTAACCCCCCTTTAAGGACTATCCAGCTAATAGCTATCCAGGTCTGCATAAGTTTGGGCATTACACATGCTTTAGAGCAGGCATGTCCAAACTGCGGCCCTCCAGCTGTTGTGAAACTACAGATCCCAGCATGCCCTGACACAGTTTTGCTGTCAGAGAATGATAAAGCTGTGTCAGCGCATGCTGGGATGTGTAGTTTCTCAACAGCTGGAGGGCCGCAGTTTGAACATGCCTGCTCTAGAGTCTATACATGTATGTGAGACTACAAGGTCATTAAAGTTTCACATCAGTCTACTTTGTATTTTTTTCCTTTTATTTTTCCATATATTTTATTTTATATGTAGGTTATATGTGTATTTACTATTGATGTGTTTCTGTAATAAACGTAATTACATCTTTTCTCTCTCTCTCTCTCTCAGTATTCAATTACCCATGATCACTGATTGCAGGTAATTGCATCACCAGGAGCTATTCATTTAGCCCCGATAAGCCGATGCGAGCCGCGGCTTATCAGGGAGTTTGTTTCACCTGCCTCAGGCAGGCGAAGCAAAATCCCTGAAAATAGCTCAGTTTTCATCCATTCGTTTTCGGCTGCCCTAATTGGATAGCCCCCCCCAAAAAAAATATTGAAGAAACATCATGGAAAATAGCAAAAAAAAACACGTTTTTTATGCTCCTGTTATCTCTTCGTGGGTAATTGAATTCCGTCCTATATATAGGGGGGGGAAAACAGATGGATATGAACCATGCATTGTGACGACCACTGCAAGTTCCCTCCGCCATATAGGGGGTAATTCTGAGTTGATTGCTAGCTGCCGTTGTTCGCAGCGCAGCGATCAGGCTAAAAAGCGGCATTTCTGTGCATGCGTATGCACCGCAATGCGCACGCGCAATGTACGGGTACAAAGTCCTTTGTGGTTTTGCACAGGTTCTAGCGACATTTTTATTCGCACTGGCGGCCGCAAGGAAGGGAATGTTTCTGGGTGTCAACTGACCGTTTTCAGGGAGTGCTTCAAAAAACGCAGGCATGTCGGGGAAAACGCAGGCGCGGCTGGGCGAACGCTGGGCGGGTGTGTGAGGTCAAAAGCCGTCTCTCCATCGTTAGAATCGCACACGAAGAGTAAGTTCAGGGCTGGTCTTGTTTTGCACAAAATGATTTTGTAGCCGCTCGGCTGCACAGGCATTCGCACTTCTGCAAAGCTAAAATACACTCCCAGTGGGCGGCGACAATGCGTTTGCACGGCTGCTAAAAACTGCTAGTGAGCGATCAACTCGGAATGACCCCCATAGACTGTATTACAAGAGTCTGTAGTGCGCCCGCTCTGCCTTGCCTGTAGTGCTGTAGACACAAGGGGGGCACAGTCACCGTATACACAGACAAGCCTGACCTGAACACATGGGCAGACTGCTATCCTCAGCTGCGTCTATGTCCCCGTGTCATGGGTCAGACAGAGCCGGTGATGCGAGGCGGGGGTAATGAGCACAGTGTTAAATATCAGCAAACATGCTCCACTCAGGAGGCCGGGTCCTAACAAGGACTAAATATTGTCATTTAATGAAGAAAAATGTCAGGAAACGACACAACTCGGGGAAAGGTTAATGGACTCAATCAGCAGAGATAACGCGCAAATCCAAACACCTGTGACATTCGCTGTTCAGCTGCACAAGCTGCAACAATACCAGAAGTTGCAGCATCTCAGTGCCAGAGATACAGCGGCTCTTGTGTATGATAAGCTGGGCAATGCGCCTTGGTGTAGTACCGGAGCGCCCTGGACGTCAGCAGAGTAGCCGGGACGGATGCCTAAGGACCCCCGCACACTGCCCCCCCACGCACACACACAGTATATCACCAACATGGGGGAACTGTGGCATAATGTGAACTGGGGGCACTACAGTGTGTTTAATACATTTGTGGTTTTACACATTATACTTTTTTCTTTTAAATAACACCCCCAGTATATTTTATAGGTGGGGTCCCTCACCAGTTACTTGCCCAGGGGCCTCCAAATGTTAATCTTGTCCTGATGGTCAGCCCAGTGCATATAAAGGGGCACCCTGACGTTTTGCCCTTGGGAGACGCCTAGGTGTCAGAGATTTCCAACCTTTTACAACTTGCAGCACACTGAACAAGATCTAAATATTGCCAAGGCACACTCAAATATAATGGTGATGCATGGTGCAGTTGTGTGTCCTAGGATGTCATGTCGTAGCTACTCCATAGGTAACTCACAATACTAGGCATACCATCCCCCTCACTCTCCCCGCAATACTAGGCGTACCATCCCCCTCACTCTCCCCGCAATACTAGGCATACCATCCCCCTCACTCTCCCCGCAATACTAGGCGTACCATCCCCCTCACTCTCCCCGCAATACTAGGCGTACCATCCCCCTCACTCTCCCCGCAATACTAGGAGTACCATCGCTCCCACTCTGCCCGCAATACTAGGCGTACTATCCCCTCACTCTCCCCGCAATACTAGGCGTACCATCCCCCTCACTCTCCCCGCAATACTAGGCGTACCATCCCCCTCACTCTCCCCGCAATACTAGGCGTACCATCGCTCCCACTCTGCCCGCAATACTAGGCATATTATCCCCTCACTCTCCCCACAATACTAGGTGTACCATCCCCCTCACTCTCCCCGCAATACTAGGCATACCATCCCCTCTCACTCCCCGCAATACTAGGCGTACCATCCCCCCTCACTCCCCGCAATACTAGGCGTACCATCCCCCTCACTCTCCCCACAATACTAGGTGTACCATCCCCCTCACTCTCCCCGCAATACTAGGCGTACCATCCCCCCTCACTCCCCGCAATACTAGGCGTACCATCCCCCTCACTCTGCCCCCAATACTAGGCGTACCATCCCCCTCACTCTCCCCGCAATACTAGGCGTACCATCCCCCTCACTCTCCCCGCAATACTAGGCGTACCATCGCTCCCACTCTGCCCGCAATACTAGGCGTACCATCCCCCTCACTCTCCCCACAATACTAGGTGTACCATCCCCCTCACTCTCCCCGCAATACTAGGCGTACCATCCCCCCTCACTCCCCGCAATACTAGGCGTACCATCCCCCTCACTCTGCCCCCAATACTAGGCGTACCATCCCCCTCACTCTCCCCGCAATACTAGGCGTACCATCCCCCTCACTCTCCCCCCAATACTAGGCGTACCATCCCCCTCACTCTCCCCGCAATACTAGGCGTACCATCCCCCTCACTCTCCCCGCAATACTAGGCGTACCATCGCTCCCACTCTGCCCGCAATACTAGGCGTACTATCCCCTCACTCTCCCCGCAATACTAGGCGTACCATCCCCCTCACTCTCCCCGCAATACTAGGCGTACCATCGCTCCCACTCTGCCCGCAATACTAGGCGTACTATCCCCTCACTCTCCCCGCAATACTAGGCGTACCATCCCCCTCACTCTCCCCGCAATACTAGGCGTACCATCGCTCCCACTCTGCCCGCAATACTAGGCGTACTATCCCCTCACTCTCCCCGCAATACTAGGCGTACCATCCAGGGCCAGCGCTACCCGCTCAGCAAAGGGATGCAGTGCAGCTGAGGCGGAACTACCGCCAGTGCAACCAGTGCGTTGCACTGGGTCCTGCCTCTGTCCAGGGGCCCAAAGCATGTAATGAGTCAAACTGACTCATTACATGCCGCTGTGCGCTGCGGGCAACCGCTGCCCGCAGCGCACAGCCGCCCAGAGAGAGGAGAGGAGCAGCGGTACGGGTGAAGGAGGAGGAGGGAGGTGAAGGAGGGAGCCGCAGCAGCGCTTTGTTACTAGTGGAGGCGCTGCTGCCCCTCTGCTTCACTATAGGCTGTCTTCCGAGAACAGCCTATAGTGAAGCAGAGGGGCAGCAGCAGCAGCGCCTCCACCAATAACACAGCGCTGCTGCAGCTCCCTCCTTCACCTCCCTCCTCCTCCTTCTCTCCTGCCCGGGAATCGTCTGACGCTGCACCGAGGAGCCTGAGCCAGCGGAGAGGGTAAGTATAATTCTTTCTTTCTTTCTTTCTTTCTTTCTTTCTTTCTTTCTTTCTTTCTTTCTTTCTTTCTTTCTTTCTTTCTTTCTTTCTTTCTTTTCTTTTCTTTCTTTCTTTCTTTCTTTCTTTCTTTTCTTTCTACAAAAAAGGGGGACTGTCTGCCACAATGTGTAAAAAGGGGGAATCTGCCTGCCGCAATGTGTAAAAAGGGGGAATCTGCCTGCCGTAGTGTGTAAAAAGGGGGAATCTGCCTGCCGCAATGTGTAAAAACGGGGAATCTGCCTACCGCAATGTGTAAAAAGGGGGGGAATCTGCCTGCCGTAGTGTGTAAAAAGGGGGATTCTGCTTGCCGCAATGTGTAAAAAGGGGGAATCTGCCTGCCGCGATGTGTAAAAAGGGGGAATCTGCCTGCCGTAATGTGTAAAAACGGGGATGCTGTCTGCCGTAATGTGTAACAAGGGCACGCTGTCTGCCGTAATGTGTAACAAGGGCACGCTGTCTGCCGTAATGTGTAACAAGGGCACGCTGTCTGCCGTAATGTGTAACAAGGGCACGCTGTCTGCCGTAATGTGTAACAAGGGCACGCTGTCTGCCGTAATGTGTAAAAAGGGGACGCTGTCTGCCATTATGTGTAACAAGGGCACGCTGTCTGCCGTAATGTGTAACAAGGGCACGCTGTCTGCCGTAATGTGTAACAAGGGCACGCTGTCTGCCGTAATGTGTAACAATGGGACGCTGTCTGCCATTATGTGTAAAAAGGGCACGCTGTCTGCCGTTATGTGTAAAAAGGGGACGCTGTCTGCCATTATGTGTAACAAGGGCACGCTGTTGCCGTAATGTGCAACAAGGGCACGCTGTCTGCCGCTATGTTTAACAAGGGCACGCTGTCTGCCGTAATGTGTAACAAGGGGACGCTGTCTGCCATTATGTGTAAAAAGGGCACGCTGTCTGCCGTAATGTGCAACAAGGGCACGCTGTCTGCCGCTATGTTTAACAAGGGCACGCTGTCTGCCGCTATGTTTAACAAGGGCACGCTGTCTGACGTAATGTGTAACAAGGGGACGCTCTCTGCCATTATGTGTAAAAAGGGCACGCTGTCTGCCGTAATGTGCAACAAGGGCACGCTGTCTGCCGCTATGTTTAACAAGGGCACGCTGTCTGCCGTAATGTGTAACAAGGGCACGCTGTCTGCCGTAATGTGTAACAAGGGCACGCTGTCTGCCGTAATGTGTAACAAGGGCACGCTGTCTGCCGTAATGTGTAAAAAGGGGACGCTGTCTGCCATTATGTGTAACAAGGGCACGCTGTCTGCCGTAATGTGTAACAAGGGCACGCTGTCTGCCGTAATGTGTAACAAGGGCACGCTGTCTGCCGTAATGTGTAACAAGGGCACGCTGTCTGCCGTAATGTGTAACAAGGGGACGCTGTCTGCCATTATGTGTAAAAAGGGCATGCTGTCTGCCGTTATGTGTAAAAAGTGTACGCTGCCTGCCGCTATGTTTAACAAGGGCACGCTGTCTGCCGTTATGTGAAAAAAGTGTACGCTGTCTGCCGCTATGTGTAACAAGGGCACGCTGTCTGCCGTAATGTGTAAAAAGGGGACGCTGTCTGCCATTATGTGTAACAAGGGCACGCTGTCTGCCGTAATGTGTAACAAGGGCACGCTGTCTGCCGTAATGTGTAACAAGGGCACGCTGTCTGCCGTAATGTGTAACAAGGGCACGCTGTCTGCCGTAATGTGTAACAAGGGGACGCTGTCTGCCATTATGTGTAACAAGGGCACGCTGTCTGCCGTTATGTGTAAAAAGTGTACGCTGTCTGTCGCTATGTTTAACAAGGGCACGCTGTCTGCCGTTATGTGAAAAAAGTGTACGCTGTCTGCCGCTATGTGTAACAAGGGCACGCTGTCTGCCGTAATGTGTAAAAAGGGGACGCTGTCTGCCATTATGTGTAACAAGGGCACGCTGTCTGCCGTAATGTGTAACAAGGGCACGCTGTCTGCCGTAATGTGTAACAAGGGCACGCTGTCTGCCGTAATGTGCAACAAGGGCACGCTGTCTGCCGCTATGTTTAACAAGGGCACGCTGTCTGCCGTAATGTGTAACAAGGGGACGCTGTCTGCCATTATGTGTAAAAAGGGCACGCTGTCTGCCGTAATGTGCAACAAGGGCACGCTGTCTGCCGCTATGTTTAACAAGGGCACGCTGTCTGTCGCTATGTTTTACAAGGGCACGCTGTCTGCCGTAATGTGTAACAAGGGGACGCTCTCTGCCATTATGTGTAAAAAGGGCACGCTGTCTGCCGTAATGTGCAACAAGGGCACGCTGTCTGCCGCTATGTTTAACAAGGGCACGCTGTCTGCCGTAATGTGTAACAAGGGCACGCTGTCTGCCGTAATGTGTAACAAGGGCACGCTGTCTGCCGTAATGTGCAACAAGGGCACGCTGTCTGCCGTAATGTGTAAAAAGGGGACGCTGTCTGCCATTATGTGTAACAAGGGCACGCTGTCTGCCGTAATGTGTAACAAGGGCACGCTGTCTGCCGTAATGTGTAACAAGGGCACGCTGTCTGCCGTAATGTGTAACAAGGGGACGCTGTCTGCCATTATGTGTAAAAAGGGCATGCTGTCTGCCGTTATATGTAAAAAGTGTACGCTGTCTGCCGCTATGTTTAACAAGGGCACGCTGTCTGCCGTTATGTGAAAAAAGTGTACGCTGTCTGCCGCTATGTGTAACAAGGGCACGCTGTCTGCCGTAATGTGTAAAAAGGGGACGCTGTCTGCCATTATGTGTAACAAGGGCACGCTGTCTGCCGTAATGTGTAACAAGGGCACGCTGTCTGCCGTAATGTGTAACAAGGGCACGCTGTCTGCCGTAATGTGTAACAAGGGCACGCTGTCTGCCGTAATGTGTAACAAGGGCACGCTGTCTGCCGTAATGTGTAACAAGGGGACGCTGTCTGCCATTATGTGTAAAAAGGGCACGCTGTCTGCCGTTATGTGTAAAAAGTGTACGCTGTCTGCCGCTATGTTTAACAAGGGCACGCTGTCTGCCGTTATGTGAAAAAAGTGTACGCTGTCTGCCGCTATGTGTAACAAGGGCACGCTGTCTGCCGTAATGTGTAAAAAGGGGACGCTGTCTGCCGCTATGTTTAACAAGGGCACGCTGTCTGCCGTAATGTGTAACAAGGGCACACTGTCTGCCGCTATGTTTAACAAGGGCACGCTGTCTGCCGTAATGTGTAACAAGGGCACACTGTCTGCCGTAATGTGTAACAAGGGCACGCTGTCTGCCGTAATGTGTAACAAGGGGACGCTGTCTGCCATTATGTGTAAAAAGGGCACGCTGTCTGCCGTTATGTGTAAAAAGTGTACGCTGTCTGCCGCTATGTTTAACAAGGGCACGCTGTCTGCCGTTATGTGAAAAAAGTGTACGCTGTCTGCCGCTATGTGTAACAAGGGCACGCTGTCTGCCGTAATGTGTAAAAAGGGCACGCTGTCTGCTGCTATGTGTAAAAAGGGCACGCTCTCTGCCGTTATGTGTAAAAAAGGGGGACGCTGTCTGCCGTAATGTGTAAAAAGAGGAATATGTCCGCCGTAAGGTGTAAAAGGGGCTCTGTTACGGCACTGTTGCTATGTCTCCAGTTCCCTGAGCAGGTCCCCCTCACCAGATCCTCTCCAGGGGTGAGGGGGTGGACTTGGATTGGATGGGGGGGGGGGGGCCCCAAGCCATTTTGTCGCACATGGGCCCACCGCTCGCTAGTTCCGCCACTGCAGTGCAGGTAGGCGCCAGGCTGGGAGAAGCGCTGTCCCTGCACTGCATCCCTGTGCAGCGCCTGGGCCCCCTGCAGCTACTGCTGGCTGCTGGGCCTGTCACACCATTTGACAGGCAGCGGCGCCGGCAGCTTGAAGCCTCCCCTTACCTTCCTGCAGTGTCCTCCGTATCCTGACCGAAAAGGGGGCGGGGCTACATGGCACCGAGGGGCGGGGCTACACGGGACCAGGCTGCAGAGCCTGAGGAGGACAGAAACTGTGGCCAGCCAGAAGGTATGTGGAGGGAAAGTGTTTGTGTGTCTGTGTGTATGTATGTATGTATGTATGTATGTATGTGTGTATCTGTCTATGTGTATGTGTGTGTGGGTGGGGGGCATAAATTATATAAATGGCACTTCCGAGGGTATTACAGTGGTTGAAGCGGGCCTGCGCCAGTATTCAACGGTATGGCATACCGGCACTTCGCCACAGGTTTTTTTCTTTTTTAACTAATAGCGGTATGCAGTGCAGACCATAGGTGTGTGCACCCCTCACTCACACGCTTGCCACCGATTAATGTCCCCCCTGCTGCCGATTAATGTGCCAATCCCCCCCCCCTTGATGCGCCAGGTCAGGTCTCGTTCGTATGCCGTGCAGTGTGGAGATGGAAGAGCGGGACACGGTGCCGCGGCTCCTGTGTGAGGCTGCTGCCACCGTCCACGGAGGGAGCGACGGCGGATGGGAACTATGGAGAGCAGTGACCACGGAGGGAATGACGGCTGCCGGGACCCAGGATCTACGGGGAGCAGTACAGCACCTAGTACCAGTACAGCACCTGGTACCAGTACAGCACCTAGTACCAGTACAGCACCTAGTACCAGTTCAGCACCTAGCACCAGTACAGCACCTAGTACCAGTACAGCACCTAGTACCAGTTCAGCACCTAGTACCAGTACAGCACCTAGCACCAGTACAGCACCTAGTACCAGTTCAGCACCTAGTACCAGTACAGCACCTAGCACCAGTACAGCACCTAGTACCAGTTCAGCACCTAGTACCAGTACAGCACCTAGTACCAGTACAGCACCTAGCACCAGTACAGCACCTAGTACCAGTACAGCACCTAGCACCAGTACATCACCTAGTACCAGTACAGCACCTAGCACCAGTACAGCACCTAGTACCAGTACAGCACCTAGCACCAGTACAGCACCTAGCACCAGTACAGCACCTAGTACCAGTACAGCACATAGCACCAGTACAGAACCTAGTACCAGTACAGCACCTAGTACCAGTTCAGCACCTAGCACCAGTACAGCACCTAGTACCAGTACAGCACCTAGCACCAGTACAGCACCTAGTACCAGTACAGCACCTGGTACCAGTACAGCACTTAGCACCAGTACAGCACCTAGTACCAGTACAGCACCTAGCACCAGTACAGCTCCTAGTACCAGTACAGCACCTAGTACCAGTTCAGCACCTAGCACCAGTACAGCACCTAGTACCAGTACAGCACATAGCACCAGTACAGCACCTAGTACCAGTACAGCACCTAGTACCAGTTCAGCACCTAGCACCAGTACAGCACCTAGTACCAGTACAGCACCTAGCACCAGTACATCACCTAGTACCAGTACAGCACCTAGCACCAGTACAGCACCTAGTACCAGTACAGCACCTAGCACCAGTACAGCACCTAGTACCAGTTCAGCACCTAGTACCAGTACAGCACCTAGCACCAGTACATCACCTAGTACCAGTACAGCACCTAGCACCAGTACATCACCTAGTACCAGTACAGCACCTAGCACCAGTACAGCACCTGGTACCAGTACAGCACCTAGCACCAGTACAGCACCTAGCACCAGTACAGCACCTAGTACCAGTACAGCACCTAGTACCAGTACAGCACCTAGCACCAGTACAGCACCTAGTACCAGTACAGCACCTAGTACCAGTTCAGCACCTAGCACCAGTACAGCACCTAGTACCAGTACAGCACATAGCACCAGTACAGCACCTAGTACCAGTTCAGCACCTAGCACCAGTACAGCACCTAGTACCAGTACAGCACCTAGTACCAGTACAGCACCTAGTACCAGTTCAGCACCTAGCACCAGTACAGCACCTAGTACCAGTACAGCACATAGCACCAGTACAGCACCTGGTACCAGTACAGCACCTAGCACCAGTACATCACCTAGTACCAGTACAGCACCTAGCACTAGTACAACACCTAGTACCAGTACATCACCTAGTACCAGTACAGCACATAGCACCAGTACAGCACCTAGCACTAGTACAACACCTAGTACCAGTACAGCACCTGGTACCAGTACAGCACCTAGCACCAGTACAGCACCTGGTACCAGTACAGCACCTAGTACCAGTACAGCACCTAGTACCAGTTCAGCACCTGGCACCAGTACAGCACCTAGTACCAGTTCAGCATCTAGTACCAGTTCAGCACCTAGCACCAGTACAGCACCTAGCACCAGTACAACACCTAGTACCAGTACAGCACCTGGTACCAGTACAGCACCTGGCACCAGTACAGCACCTAGTACCAGTACAGCACCTGGTACCAGTACAGCACCTAGTACCAGTTCAGCACCTAGCACCAGTACAGCACCTAGCACCAGTACAACACCTAGCACCAGTACAGCAGCTGCATCCTGGCTGTGAGTTTGATCGCTACATCTTAGTTGATGAGTTCTCTGTCAGCACACCCTTTCTCTCTTCCAGCGCACCCTTTCTCTCTTCCAGCACACCCTCTCTTCCAGCACACCCTTTCTCTCTTCCAGCACACCCTTTCTCTCTTCCAGCACACCCTTTCTCTCTTCCAGCACACCCTTTCTCTCTTCCAGCACGCCTTTTCTCTCTTCCAGCACACCCTTTCTCTATTCCAGAACACCCTTTCCCTCTTCCAGCACACCCTGTCTTCCAGCACACCCTTTCTGTCTTCCAGCACGCCCTTTCTCTCTTCCAGCACATCCTTTCCCTCTTCCAGCACACCCTTTCTGTCTTCCAGCACGCCCTTTCTCTCTTCCAGCACATCCTTTCTCTCTTCCAGCACACCCTTTCTCTATTCCAGAACACCCTTTCTGTCTTCCAGCACATCCTTTCCCTCTTCCAGCACACCCTTTCTGTCTTCCAGCACGCCCTTTCTCTCTTCCAGCACATCCTTTCTCTCTTCCAGCACACCCTTTCTCTATTCCAGAACACCCTTTCTGTCTTCCAGCACGCCCTTTCTCTCTTCCAGCACATCCTTTCCCTCTTCCAGCACACCCTTTCTGTCTTCCAGCACGCCCTTTCTCTCTGTCAGCACACCCTTTCTCTCTTACAGCACACCCTTTCCCTCTTCCAGCACACCCTTTCTCTCTTCCAGCACACCCTTTCCCTTTTCTAGCACACCCTTCCCCTCTTCCAGCACACCCTTTCCCTCTGTCAGCACACCCTTTCCCTCTGTCAGCACACCCTTTCTCTTTTCCAGCAAACCCTTTCTCTCTTCTAGCACACCATTTCCCTTTCACTCTTCCATCACACCCTTTCTCTCTGTCAGCACACCCTTTCTCTATTCCAGCACACCCTTTCTCTCTGTCAGCACACCCTTTCTCTATTCCAGAACACCCTTTCTCTCTTCCAGCACACCCTTTCTCTATTCCAGAACACCCTTTCTCTCTTCCAGCACACCCTTTCTCTCTTCCAGCACACCCTTTCTGTCTTCCAGCACACCCTTTCTCTCTTACAGCACACCCTTTCCCTTTTCCAGCACACCCTTCCCCTCTTCCAGCACACCCTTTCCCTCTGTCAGCACACCCTTTCCCTCTGTCAGCACACCCTTTCTCTTTTCCAGCACACCCTTTCCCTCTTCCAGCACACCCTATCTCTCTTCCAGCACACCCTTTCTCTCTTCCAGCACACCCTTTCTCTCTTCCAGCACACCCTTTCTCTCTTCCAGCACACCCTATCCCTGTTCCAGCACACCCTTTTTTCTCTGTCAGCACACCCTTTCTGTCTGTCAGCACACCCTTTCCCTCTTTCAGCACACCCTTTCCCTCTGTCAGCACACCCTTTTTCTCTTCCAGCACACCCTTTCTCTCTTCCAGCACACCCTTTCCCTCATCCAACACACACTCTCTTCCAGCACACCCTTTCCCTCTTCCAGCACACCCTTTCTCTTTGTCAACACACCCTTTCTCTCTGTCAGCACACCCTTTCTCTCTTCTAGCACACCATTTCCCTTTCTCTCTTCCATCACACCCTTTCTCTCTTCCATCACACCCTTTCTCTCTTCCAGCACACCCTTTCTCTCTGTCAGCACACCCTTTCTCTATTCCAGAACACCCTTTCTCTCTTCCAGCACACCCTTTCTCTCTGTCAGCACACCCTTTCTCTATTCCAGAACACCCTTTCTCTCTTCCAGCACACCCTTTCCCTCTGTCAGCACACCCTTTCTCTCTTCCAGCACACCCTTTCTCTCTTCCAGCACACCCTTTCCCTCTGTCAGCACACCCTTTCTCTATTCCAGCACATCCTTTCTCTATTCCAGCACACCCTTTCTCTCTTCTATCACACCCTTTCTCTGTCAGCACACCCTTTCTCTATTCCAGCACACCCTTTCTCTCTTCCAGCACACCCTTTCCCTCTGTCAGCACATCCTTTCTCTCTTCCAGCACACCCTTTCCCTCTGTCAGCACACCCTTTCTCTATTCCAGCACACCCTTCCTCTTTGTCAGCACACCCTTTCTCTCTTCCAGCACACCCTTTCTCTCTGTCAGCACACCCTTTCCCTCTGTCAGCACACCCTTTCTCTATTCTAGCACACCCTTTCCCTCTGTCAGCACACCCTTTCCCTCTTCCAGTGCACCCTTTCCCTCTGTCAGCACACCCTTTCTCTATTCTAGCACACCCTTTCCCTCTGTCAGCACACCCTTTCCCTCTGTCAGCACACACTTTCCCTCTTCCAGCACACCCTCTCTCTCTGTTAGCACAGCCTTTCCCTCTTCCAGCACACCCTTTCCCTCTGTCAGCACACCCTTTTCCTCTGTCAGCACACCCTTTCCCTCTTCCAGCACACCCTTTCCCTCTGTCAGCACACCCTTTCTCTATTCTAGCACACCCTTTCCCTCTTCCAGCACACCCTTTCCCTCTTCCAGCACACCCTTTCCATCTTCCAGCACACCCTTTCTCTATTCTAGCACACCCTTTCCCTTTGTCAGCACACCCTTTCCCTCTGTCAGCACACCCTTTCTCTCTTCCAGCACACCCTTTCCATCTTCCAGCACACCCTTTCTCTATTCTAGCACACCCTTTCCCTCTGTCAGCACACCCTTTCCCTCTTCCAGCACACCCTTTCCATCTTCCAGCACACCCTTTCCCTCTGTCAGCACACCCTTTCCCTCTGTCAGCACACCCTTTCTCTCTTCCAGCACACCCTTTCTCTGTCAGCACACCCTTTCTCTATTCTAGCACACCCTTTCTCTCTGTCAGCACACCCTTTCTCTCTGTCAGCGTGTTTCAGAAGTATAATAAATTATTAATAGAGCAAGCAAGCGGATACATCAGACGAGGTTGTTGTAGCATTGAACAATGATTGTCCAACATTGCAAAATGAATAATTACAATAATTATGGAATGTAGCTGAACATGAATAGAGCATTTCTCACAGTGACCAATGAGACTGTCAGTAACCTCTATAAGTGTGTGACAGAGAATTATTAAATGCAGTGGTGGTAATTTAGTATTTATTGTGCTATAGCCAAGCAAGAATGAATGTCAGAACTGGCGTTATGCGGCCATGCACATCCTGTATTTCTCTGTGTATTTAATGACATTGTATATTTATAGCTGACACTATTCTATGTTACATATACAGTATGATACTTTGGGAGTCATTCAGATCTGATTGCTGCTGTGTGTTTTCGCACAGCGAGGGATCAGGTCATAACTGCACACACACGTTGGAAAACAACATCGCCGGTCAGCGTCATGATGGTGCAAAAAATCCGATTGCACGGGTGTATGCAAGGTGATTGACAGGAAGAGGCCGTTCGTGGCTGGTAACTGAGCGTTTACTGGGAGTGTCCGTAAAAACGCAGGCGTGCCCAAGCGTTCTCAGGGAGAGGGTGACGTCAGCTCCGGCCCCGATCAGCCCGTTCTCATCACACTGGAGGAGTAAGTCCTGGGCTGCGAACACACTGCACACACTGGATTTTCGCAGGTCAACTACACATAGGATCGCACACATCCACGGCAAATTTACACTCCCCCTGGCGGCGGCGACCATCTGATCGCAGGACAGCAAAATTAGCAGCCCAGCAATCAGATCTGAATTATCCCCTTTATTACATTATTATACTATATACAATATGGGTAATGCACCTATAGCATTTACTACGACCACTGTCACATCTCTACTATTTCTCTACGTTATTGGGGACTATAATTAATCATAGTTGTTCAAAGGAAATGCATACTATTTACTGGCGGCTGGGATGTCGCCTTTTAAGATACCGACAGCGGCCAATAGTAAGCCGGCAGTGGGGCGAGCTCGCTACGCTTGCCAGGTTATATTCTCGCTCTATGGGTGTGGTGGACATCCACAGAGGAAGAAAAGCTTGTGGCACCAGTATTCCGGCCGCCTCTCGGGATTCCAGTGCCAGCATTGTGACCGCCGGCCTCATGATTGCCTCCCGTTCAGAGGTATCTTATGATGGGGGAGAGGGGATGTCTGCACGCTCACCTTGCCCACACTGGCACATGCACACTGTACAGGTTCAGTATGATTTACCGGCAGATGTGATGTTGGCTGTCAATATCCTAACAGCAGTATCCCACCCGCCAGAATGCCGGCAGTGGGGCGAGCGCAAAGAAGGCACCTTGAGGGCTCGCTGCTCTCACCACAGAATCTATTCCCACTATATGGGTGTCGTGGATACCCAAGAGTGGGAATAGTCCTGTTGCGCCTGGATTCCGGCTGGCGCCATTGTCGGCTGTCAGGATTCCGGCATCGGGACCATGTGCACAATACAATCTGCGCCCATCAGAGATCCTCCAATGCTAGTAGCTTCGCCAGACGCGTCCGACTGATCATACGCACGCCAGGGTGCATTTTCACGCAGTCATCTTTCCGTGCGCACTGTCAAAGCATCCAACTCTACACGGGTGAACAGGGAAAGATGATCTTGTTTTTCTTTCCACTCCAACTAGATGCAAATGCCGGGTCTTCTCCACATACAGTACCGCCGCCCAGAGAGCATGACAGCGAGGTAAGTGCGCTAATCTCTATCTGCCCTGTTTTAAACACAGAATGAAAATGGTGAGATAATGATACAGGGCCACATGTACTAAGGGGGACATTTACTAAGCAGTGATAAGAGCGGAGAAGTGAGCCAGTGGAGAAATTTCCCCATCAACCAATCAGCAGGTCTGTATCATTTTATAGTATGCAAATTATAGATGTTACTTCAGTGCTGATTGGTTGCCATGGGCAACTTCTCCACTGGCTCACTTCTCCGCTCTTATCACTGCTTAGTAAATGTACCCCTAAGTCTTGAAGAGAGATAAAGTGGAGAGAGATAAAGTAGCAACCAACCAGCTCCTACCTGTCATTTTTCAAACACAGCCTGTAACGTGGCAGCTAGGAGCTGGTTGGCTGGTACTTTATCTCTCTCCACTTTATCTCTCTCCACTTTATCACTCTCCAAGGCTTTAGTACATCTGCCCCACAATATGGTCAGTGGTGAGGATGACTCTACCGCAATAATACTCATACTGATGGGCAATACACTAAATAAAGTTTTAAGTACGTAATAATAACCCAACAGGGGGCTGCACGTATGCGGGGCGTTGGACTGCTTTTAGCATACACAGCTGCGTCACAAACCTATTGGTCGATCCAATTAGCCACAAAGGGTGCGATGTGATGTTTCTACGTCGGCAACAGCACCCGATCTTCACAGACCCAGTAGCGGATCTTGCTACGGGCGCACAGGATTTTTGCCCGGGGTGCTGCCTTCCGGAGGGCGCCACCGCCATCCGGAGGGCGCCCGCCGCCGTAGCAAGATCCACTACTGGTGGTGCCCCCCGGTGCTGTGCTGTCACAGCTGTGCGGTGCGCGATGAACTGCACGCCATTGTGGGAGCGGCACATAGACACTAGGGGTCATAATTAACCTCTAGTGTCTATGCTGTGCTATGGGAGAGCGGGGATGGGGAGTATTAATTCATTATTTTTTTGGAAACGGCACAAACGGGGGCACAACTCCACAGGGGGCACAAACGGGGGCACAACTCTACAGGGGGCACAAGCGGGGGCACAACTCTACAGGGGGCACAAACGGGGGCACAACTCTACAGGGGGCACAAACGGGGGCACAACTCTACAGGGGGCACAAACGAAAAAACAAAGTCCCCAATCTCCCCAAAGCACATCTAAGCCACATCCACCTGGGCTGCCCTGGAACCGGCCACTTGGGCTCATATGGGGTAAAAAGTCAGAACGTAGTTCATATAAGACCTGATTTCACAGTTCCGTAGACACCTGACAATGGGCCTTGGGGTTATTCAGACCTGATCGCCCCTCTGCGAATTTGCAGAGGTCTGCGATCAGATAGCCGCCGCCCAGACAGAGTGAAAACTCGTCCCGTGCAAGTCTGCGTATGGCTTGTAAAAATCTCGCCCATCGCCAGCCAGCTGCAAATCTGCTCGCAACTCACTCACCATCAAATGATTCTCTCTGCGTTCCCGACTCCACACCCCTGCAACGCCGCCCCGACCGCCCTGCAACCGCCTCTGACTGTCAATCAGAGGTGTTCGCATCAATGCAAAGCAAACGCATTGCCGGGCCCTTGCACACACAGATCAGGCACCGTGCTTGCGCATTTGTCATAAAATCGTCAGCATGTCCATTGTGGCTGCTGACAGCTTTTTGTGTCAGAGGGTCGGATATAACTCCTGCTCGTGGGGATGTTACACATATTGCTTTATTACTAGACCTGGTTATGCTGAGCCCGGTTACATGGAAATGTTTATTTACAGCCATTAGTGAAAGGATGATGGACGACTTCTCCGTGTGTCTGACTTCTACAGAGGGAACGGCATGTGACAGGTAGTCGCTCAGAGGCGGCATCTTCCAGAGACTAGCAATGTCACCTGTATCTGAGATCTGGTGCTGCTTTGGGAGAAGCATATGACTGCGCCAGAGGAGGAGATGCAGGGGAATGGGGGGGGGGGGGGGGGGGGGCGTAGAGGATATGGGGAGCTCACAGTCATATATTTATATAATATAAGATCTCTGGCATCTTGGGACACTATGGGCCTAATTCCCGAGGAGAGAGTAAAGCAAAGAACTTTTTACCTGGTACAAACCATGATGCAATTCATGAGAAGCAAATACATTTATATGTTTGTATGCAGGGTAAATACTGGCTGCATGAGCATGAAGCCCACACATCAGTTTTATTCTTACACAGCAATGTATATATGTATGTTTGTACCAGTAGCGGATCTTGCTATGGACACACGAGATTTTTGCCCGGGGCACCGCCATCCGGAGGGCGCCGCGTTCCGCTACTGGTGGTGCCCCCCCCACCCCCGGTGCCGGTACTGCTGTGTGGTGCGTGATGAAGTCATCGCGCACCGCACTGCATTGTGGGAGCGCCACTTAGACACTAGGGGTCATGATTGACCTCTAGTGTCTATGTGGTTCTATGGGAGAGACGTCATGACGTCTCTCCCATAGATCTGAGGAGCGGCGCCAGCGGCCAGAGACGGAGGGCAGCAGCGGTCGGAAATCAGAAACGGGGATGGTAAGTATTATTTTTTTTTAAAGTGGCACAAACGGGGGCAATACTACTGGGGCCACAAACGGGCAATACTACTGGGGCCTCAAACAGGGGCAATACTACTGGGGTCACAAACGGGGGCAATACTACTGGAGGCACATTGGCCACACTCTTTTATGAAGCCACGCCCCTATTTTCGCCCGGGGAGCCACAAGGGCTAGAACCGTCCCTGGTTTGTACACACACCTCCCAAATCTCACTCTCTCTGCACATGTTGCATCTGCCGTCCCCCCACTGTGCTACGTGGTTTACCGCCCACCTCAGGATCAGGGCCTGTTATCGGCTTGCAGGGACAAATGCAGGATTTCTGGAGGTGGGTTTCCAAATGTTTGATTTTACCGAGATTGTCGCCAACCCACGAAGGGCGCATAATTATCATGTAACAAGCTATAAGGGCGTATTATGTATGTATTTATTTATTACCAGTTATTTATATAGCGCACACATATTCCGCAGCGCTGTACAGAGAATATTTGTTCATTCACAACAGTCCCTGCCCCAGTGGAGCTTACACTCTATGTGGGCCCTCATTCCGAGTTGTTCGCTCGCAAGCTGCTTTTAGCAGCTTTGCACACGCTAAGCCGCCGCCTACTGGGAGTGAATCTTAGCTTATCAAAATTGCGAACGAAAGATTCGCAATATTGCGAAAAGACTTCTCTGTGCAGTTTCTGAGTAACTCGAGACTTACTCTTCCAGTGCGATCAGTTCAGTGCTTGTCATTCCAGGTTTGACGTCACAAACACACCCAGCGTTCGCCCAGACACTCCTCCGTTTCTCCGGCCACTCCCGCGTTTTTCCCAGAAACGGTAGCGTTTTTTCACACACTCCCATAAAACGGCCTGTTTCCGCCCAGAAACACCCACTTCCTGTCAATCACATTACGAACACCCGAACGAAGAAAAAACCTCGTAATGCCGTGAGTAAAATTCCTAACTGCATAGCAAATTTACTTGGCGCAGTCGCACTGCGGACATTGCGCATGCGCATTAGCGACTAATCGCTCCGTTGCGAGAAAAAAATAACGAGCGAACAACTCGGAATGACCCCCTATATTCCCTACCACATGTACACACACACACATTCACGCTAGGGTTAATTGTCATCATCCTTTAAGTCCCCAGGGGATGTAGAAATTGTGACATTCATCAAACTCCGGAAATTATTTATTTTCAGAGTTTGAAAGGGAAACTGTTCCTGAGATGGCGAACTGCCCCCGAATCTCTGCACACGCTGCCGTTTATGGGGCGGCTGCAGCCGGATACAGCAACAAGGTACTGACGGGTGTGGGAAAGGGGGGAGCCATGGTGGACCTCTGCAGCCAGAAGAGAGAAATAGCACTTTCCGAAAAAGCTGTCTCCGCAAAAGGAACAGTTATTTTGGAAGTGATCAATTTAATATGAAACAATGATGAATACCGAAAAATTGTGAATGAGAAGGTTGAGAATTGATAGATTCACAAAGTGCACTATGGGGGTCATTCCGAGTTGTTCGCTCGTTGCCGATTTTCGCTATACTGCGATTAGTCGCAAACTGCGCATGCGGTAGGTTCGAAGAGCGCATGCGCTTAGTTATTTTACACAAAAGTTTGGTATTTTACTCACGGCATAACAAAGCTTTTTCATCGCTGTGCTGATCGTAGTGTGATTGACAGGAAGTGGGTGTTTCTGGGCGGAAACTGGCCGTTTTATGGGAGTGTGCGGAAAAACGCAGGCGTTCGAGTTGCAAAACGCAGGAGTGGCTGGAGAAATGGGGGAGTGGTTGGGCAAACGCAGGGCGTGTTTGTGACGTCAAACCAGGAACGAAAAGAACTGAGCTGATCGCACTGGCAGAGTAAGTCTAGAGCTACTCAGAAACTGCTAAGAAATTTCTATTCGCAATTCTGCTAATCTTTCGTTTGCAATTCTGCTAAGCTAAGATACACTCCCAGAGGGCGGCGGCCTAGCGTGTGCAATGCTGCTAAAAGCAGCCAGCGAGCGAACAACTCGGAATCACCCCCTCATGTACAGGCTAACCATACTATCCCTTTAAACCGGAACTGTCACGAATTACACAGGTTCTGTGGCTGGCTGGTTTCAAGCCTGCCTTTCAGTTTGTTTTAATCAGCCACAGAACCTGTGTAATTCACAAGTGTCCCTGTTTAAAGGGATGGTATGGTCAGCCTATTTATGTAAAGCAGCAGCTCCATTCCATCCTTTATACTGTATGTTGTGGCCACTAACAAGGCTGTGGGTAAGGGAGTTTCTGGGCAACTGGAAACCCCCTGCGTTTGCATACGGCTTGGAGGCAATGTGGCATTCCGCGCAGGGCTGGATTAACAATGGGGCGGATGGAGCTACAGCTCCAGGCCCCCCATTGAAAACAGGCTCACAGGAGACTCACTGACAGCGTTGACAGGAAAAAAAAACTTTTTCCTGTCACACACTGCCAGCGGAAGCGGCTGCCCTCTCTCCCCTACTTAGCCTCCTCCAGCTCCGGCAGTCTATGAGATCAATCACAGAGAGCCGTGCAGGCAGTGTGGTGGCCACCCCTCCCCTCCAGTGTCTCCTTCTCCGGGGTCCATACTGAGCCTGTCATAAGCTCCGCCCCCAGACTACACGAGGAGCTGCAGCTGCTGCAGGAAGCCTGGTACTGAAGGTATATATAGTGTGTACTGTGTGTGTGTGTTTGTTTATATGTGGTGGTGTGTGTGTATATACAGCAGTGGTGTGTGTGTTGTACTGAGTGTATATTCTGCAGTGGTGTGTGTATATTTTGCAGTGGTGTGTGTGTGTGTACTGTATGTGTGTAGTGTGTATTCTACTGTGTGTATATATGTGGTGGTGTGTATGTATGTGTGTCTGTGTACACATCAGCAGCAGTAGTGTGTGTGTGTGTATGTGTGTGTGTGTTGTACTGAATGTATATTCTGCAGTGGTGTGTGTGTGTGTGTGTACTGTATGTGTGTAGTGTGTATTCTACTGTGTGTATATATGTGGTGGTTTGTGTGTGTACACATCAGCAGCAGTAGTGTGTGTGTGCGTGTGTGTGTGTGTTGTACTGAGTGTATATTCTGCAGTGGTGTGTGTGTGTACTGTATGTGTGTATTCTACTGTGTGCATATATGTGGTGTGTGTGTGTGTGTGTGTGTGTGTACACATCAGCAGCAGTAGTGTGTGTGTGTGTGTGTGTGTGTGTGTGTGTGTGTGTGTGTGTGTGTGTGTGTGTGTGTGTGTGCAGAGCCGGCCATAGGCATAGGCAAACTAGGCAATTGCCTAGGGCATTTGATATGCCTAGGGGCATCAGTAGCTTCTGCTGATTAAAATGATATGCAGCATGCCTATATTCTGCGTGTAGTATTTCACATGCAGATACAGCCACAGTCTCACAGTATATAGGCATGCTGCATATCAGTTTAATCAACAGAAACAGCTTGTGCATCCTAGCCACATAGTAATGCAAATAAGATGCATTTTCATAAAAAAAAGGTGCCCGACGTTAGCACTGAGGCTAGATTTGTGAGGACACATCTGTGGCCCTCATTCCGAGTTGTTCGCTCGCAAACTGCTTTTAGCAGCTTTGCACACGCTAAGCCGCCGCCTACTGGGAGTGAATCTTAGCTTATCAAAATTGCGAACGAAAGATTCGCAATATTGCGAAAAGACTTCTCTGTGCAGTTTCTGAGTAGCTCGAGACTTACTCTTCCAGTGCGATCAGTTCAGTGCTTGTCGTTCCTGGTTTGACGTCACAAACACACCCAGCGTTCGCCCAGACACTCCTCCGTTTCTCCAGCCACTCCTGCGTTTTTCCCAGAAACGGTAGCGTTTTTTCAAACACTCCCATAAAACGGCCTGTTTCCGCCCAGAAACACCCACTTCCTGTCAATCACATTACGATCACCAGAACGAAGAAAAAAACCTCATAATGCCGTGAGTAAAATTCCTAACTGCATAGCAAATTTACTTGGCGCAGTCGCACTGCGGACATTGCGCATGCGCATTAGCGACTAATCGCTCCGTTGCGAAAAAAAAATAATGAGCGAACAACTCGGAATGACCCCCAGTATTCATTTTGCAGGGCAAAAGGGAGAAGTTTTTATATTAAATTTAATGAGGAGATGAAATAGGGTTAAAGTTAATTTGCAAACAGAACACCTATCACTAGATAAATATTTCTCTGAAGTTATATTTAGGAAGAATTGTACAATCTTTTCCTGTCATCCCGACGCTTAGGCAGATTCATGTACACGAAACAAAAAAAAATATCATTATTTAATTGACCTCATTGAGTTTCTTTTGAAATGCTTCATGTGATCCATCTAACTTTATTCTGTGGATTAAAAATGCTAAACTATTTACCCATGTGTTAAATATTTGTTTCAAAATAATTACATTTAATTATTTTTGAGTGTTCACAGGTGCAATTTTTTATGGTTCGTGCAACTTAGTATTTTCTGATAAGGGATATTAGTGGTATATTGCTCCATCTGTATTGTATAATGTGTCAGGCTCAGGACTGACATATAACTAAATGAGGGAAAGAAAGAGAGAAAAAGGGAGCGGGGGTGTGTGTAAAGTGGGATAAATACTGCAATAATTGGCCAATCAGCAGATTCTTGGTTGGTGGATCCATTTATCTCACAGTGGGCTGGATGTACTAAAGCAAAAACTGCAGTAAAAACTCAGAAAATCAAGTTTTTTTAGTTTTTACTGCATGCCTGAATGCAACGGGTAAAGGCCGTCTTTAGGTTACGTTAACCAATAGAAGCCTATGGGCTTCTCTTCGCAATTCCCACTGAGAGGGAGCCATTTGGATCCCTCCCAGACCCCCAATGAACTCCGCGTTGCTCTGTGCATGCGCAGAAGGGCTCACAAGTCATTACCCCGGAAGTCCTGCATTCACAAAGGACAGCTCTTATCGGGAGAACTGTCCTTTGTGATACTAACTGCATATGTAAGTGTTATGATTCTGTTGGTGCATGTATTCCCTCTGTTCAAGATGCTCCTGAGGTCAGCTGAATATCTATTCTGTATGTACCTGGGGTCTAATTCAGAGTTGATTGAAGCAGCAAATTTGTTAGCAGTTGGACAAAACCATGTGCACTGCAGGGTGGGCAGATATAACATGTGCAGAGAGAGTTAGATTTGATTGGGGTGTGTTTAAACTGAAATCTTAATTGCAGTGTAAAAATAAAGCAGCCAGTATTTACCCCGCACAGAAAAAAAATAACCCACCCAAATCTAACCCACATCTCTCTGCACATGTTAAATATGCCCCCCTGCAGTGCACATGGTTTTGCCCAACTGCTAACAAATTTGCTGCTGTGATCAACTCTGAATTACCCCCCCCTGGTGTCAGCTGACATTTAACAATCCATCACTGTTTTTCCTGTGTTTTCTGTTGCTTAGTCTCTGTGTACATGCAGCTCTGCAGGTGCACAGGGTTGGTAATTAGAGTTGACACTCCCAGCCTGGCTTTTTTATTGGTTAGTGAGGCTGTTATAAACCAGCTACCTTAGCTGTCCCACGCTGGTTATATCCTTTACTGCCTGAACTATCTGCTTTGCCTGGTGTCTTATGGGCCCTACACACTGGCAGATCCAATGCCGAACTGCCCGACGGTGGATACGGCCGATGGGCGACCCGGCGGTGGGGGGCGGTGATGGGGGGAGTGAAGTTTCTTCATTCCCTCTGTCATCCAGCTCCATAACAGTGCATGCAAATATGGATGAGAAAGTCCATATTGGCCTGCATGCACAAGCGACGGGGCACCAACGATGAACGAGCGCGGGGCAGCACATCGTTGCTGCCTCCACACTGAAAGATATAAATGGTATCTCATTGAGTAATGAACGATATTGTTCTTATCTTTCAGTAATATCGCCCAGTATGTAGGGCCTATTAGTTCAAGCTCCTTTTCATGCCTGGTCTGCCGGTACAAGTAATCTAGCAATTCCTGTTTCTGCCAGTTTGTGTTTCCAGGACTACCTTAGCTAAGTATTATGGACTTTCACTGTGCCCTGTGGATTCTCTAAGCATTCATTGCTTGTGTTTACATATTACTGTGGACTTCATCTATGCCTGCTTGCATTTCTGATTTATTGTGCAAATCCTACAATCTGAGTTCTGTGGATTATAACTATGGCTTCTTGTTCAACTATTTCATTACTCTACTGCAAGTCTCATTCTGGACAACCATTTACACTCTGCTCATGTTGTACTTTGGATTGTGACTGTGATTCCACTGCTATACATTATCATACAACTGCTTCAATAAAGTACTCAGTATTCTCTCACTTCTGTGGACATTCATTAACTGCAACAGTGATTGTGAAACATTCTGGTTCTCTATTCAAGCCCTGGCTCATAGCTGTGTAACTACTCGCCTGCTGTTTATCATCAGTATAAAGTATGGTGCTGCTGCACACTCCACTCTTAAAGGTAGAGTCCATATAGTCTGCTAAACTTTACATCCTGCTATACCTTGCTCAAGACTACTCAGTGTTGGTCATTCCGAGTTGTTCGCTCGCTAGCAGTTTTTAGCAGCCGTGCAAACGCTATACCGCCTCCAACTGGTAGTGTATTTTAGCTTAGCAGAAGTGCGAACGAAAAAATCGCAGAGCGGCTACAAAGTTTTTTTGTGCAGTTTTAGAGTACTGTAGCTCAAAACCTACTCAGCGCTTGCGATCACTTCAGACTGTTCAGTTTCTGTTTTGACATCACAAACATGCCCTGTGTTCGGCCAGCCACGCCTGCATTTTTCCTGGCACGCCTGCGTTTTTTATTACACTCCCTGAAAATGGTCAGTTGACACCCAGAAACGGCCACTTCATGTCAATCACTCTGCGGCCACCAGTGCGACTGAAATGCATCGCTATATCGCTAGACCCTGTGTGAAACTACATAATTCGTTGCAATATTACGACGTGCGTGCGCATTGCGCCGCATATGCATGCGCAGAAGTGCCATTTTTTTGCCTGTGCAGCGAACGAATGCAGCTAGCGAACAACTCGGAATGACCCCCAGTGTTCCATGGTCAAGTTTGGTTAACCATTCCTGTGACATTCTGCATCTGCCTGCACCTCCAGCATTTATCCTCTTCTCGTAGAGGTAATTCACTTGCCAAACATCACAGGCAGGTGAATAGTAACAGTAAGTACATACAGTATGCGATTAGTATATAGGTGGTAAGTGGCGGGATGTACCAAATCACGGATGCAATGCTTAGTACATCCCACCCAGAGTGACTGCAACACCCAGGGCCATTTATCGCATGAAAAGCAGTGAAATCTGATGAGCTGATCGAACCTGTTGCACAATATTTTGAGCTGATTTTTATATAGCATTCATATCTCAATGATAATTGAGTAAACATGATCAGATAGTAGACCAGCATGTGTCAGATCAAGGAGAGAGAGAAAGGAAGAAGGGGAGAGAGAGTTAGAGACAGATAACCACGTTTTCATTGTACAGTATACAGTAGTTAAACCATAGGAAGTTCCTGTACATAAAATTAGTTATAAAAAAATACTAACAAAATGTATAGATATTTTTTTTTTCAATGTTAGAAAAGTAAAGCCAGCTGGGTTTGTTCCAGCGGAGCTGAACTCACAGCATTAAGCTACAGACTTCCTCAAAATCAATGCCATTAAAATATATCATTTCCATAACTAACATTAGGTAAGCTTATTACTGTGCTGTGTGCTTTGCGCCTATTTTCAGTTGAATATTTCGGGCACTTTGGCAGGATATCTGGGGTATGAAAGTTTGTCTTGGTTCTAGTTTGAGAGAAGAAAAACTGAAGAGGCACAAAGTGCTCACTCAGTTACTTCCAATCAATCCTGCTGACACAGTATTTCACAGCTATTATCCTGTATTTCTAGCATTAGAAGCCTGCCCTCTTCTCCATTAATCTCACTGCATGCCCACTGCTATTGGGGCTGATTATCTTCAAAGCAATTCTCTGGGATGATAACAAATCTATCAATTTGACCCTGTCTGTTACTATTCAATGTCAAATGAGGACCCCTCTTGCCTTCCTTCTGGAATTCATTATTCTTTACTTGATACATGAGGAAATGTCTGTAGCAAATAGCTGTGGCAGACAACTGTTCTGACAGACTTAGAAATATTACTGACCTGTATTAACTGGGACAGTATGATATTTTATCGTTTTATTTATTCTTAAAAAGGACTGGAGAGTATAAAGATGAAGTAGACAGAATACAAGCACAGATCTGGATATTCTATGCATTTTGCAAATGGTATTTTTGATTATGATTTACGTAAGTGTAGCAGGGATATATTGGTACAGTGCCTCATGGCTGCTAACTTCAGCTTGTGTATTGGCGATATCACTGTTTTCTAATTAAATAATAAGCTACAGTCTTGTGAATATTAGTATAGCTAACTAAACTACTAACTGCACTGTGTGCAAGTGCGTGTATATGCTTTGAAGGGGAGACAGGAAGGTCTGATTTTACTAGACAAACATAGGCCATCACCAAGATTGCCAGGGTTTACGTGGAACCCAAAACACTGATTGAGTAAGATAAGTATGAATTACCTTAATTTTTACTACAGCACCCCCACCCTTTCACTATGCTTCTTAAGCCCATTACACACATAGCAGATACACACTTGCCGAGCTGGCGGGGAAGGGAGCAATGGCATGGGGGAGGGGCGGGATGAACGACGACCATGCTGCATCTGCAGCATGGCTGTCGTTAACAAGGATCTCCCTTGTCTGTACATGTTCACACGAGGGAGGGGATTGTTAACGATGCATGGGAGCGTGCATCATTAATGACATTGCTTGTACATACTGGATGATATTGTAAAAGATCTCACTCAGATCGGCCCTTCTGAGCGAGATCTTTCACTTTCTCGTCTAGTGTGTATGGGGCTTTACAGTGCCAGCTAGCAGCTGATGTTCCTCCATGTTGGTAATGGGCTAGGAGTGTGACGCAGGGCTGTGAAGAGGAGAAGATGCTACCCTTTCTATCATCTACACCAGGTAAAAAGTGCTTTGATAGTTGCAGGAGGCCTGTGCACAGTGTCCCCTCCCTCTGTGCTTTGGCTCCTACTATACTTTTGCCATTAGTGCCATCTTTACAATGACATTTGGAAAGATGTGATAGCTCAGATGATAGGAAAGGCTATGGCACACTGCCAGAGTCTTTGCTCTCACTTGGTGGCACCATCTTTCTGAAGATATCAGTGGGAAGATGGTGCTGCCTGCACAAAACCTCCTATTGGCTGAGGATTGCCCTGTGTTCCCCAATTATAAAAAAACAACATAATACTTAAATATTAAATGAAGACACAGAGACATGGATTTGGCAGAAAATTGTCAGCTATTTATTTAAATGAACTAATGTAATTTAATGACTGCATGAGATATTAAAATTCAAAGTATGGTGACAACGAAAGAACGGCCAAAACAAACCCTAAACCACAAACAAATCCCACTCTATAAAAACTGAAGGAAACCATCTAAAACACAAAAGGTATCCACTCCACTTTCTTCTTGACTACCCACCGTAAAGGTGATGAGGCTGCCCCCATAAAGGCGGTCAAACAGATGTATACCAGTCAACGAAGGTGAGCGCACCTAAAATCAACCACCAATTGAACTCCAACCAATTTCCTAATCCAAAAACAGGTAACTTGCCATTTTCCCCTGCCAAAAACAATAGTTATGCTGGCCGAAGAAAACAACACAAAAATAGCCAACGAAAAAACACCCACAGCAACCTACAACAAAATAGGGAGGGATGGTGGGAAGATTGAAACAAAAGAGGCTGACTCAGCCCACTCACCAGACTCAAAATACTACTAACCACCCCAACCCTCTACTCCTATAGGACAAAAAAAACAACAACCCATAATGTCTCCCACAGTCGCCCCCAGCCTATGAGGTTTAACCCAATCCTTTCCTATTCTGTCATTTCATTTTCCTTTACATGGGGGAAGGCACCAGTGAGGTATGTTCCAACTGAATGATGTATGCAAGCGTCAGGGTGCACTGCGCACAGGGCACCAATTATTGACACACCTTTGTTAAGAAGGGGAGGCATCAGCATGATGCTCTAAAGGCAAAAGTGACATCTAGGGGTCCAAGGGCTGACTCGCCGAACCTAGAGATGTGTCCTTTCTCATCTAGCCTCCATACATAATGAGGGTACATTAAAGCCATCAGCTCCCGTACGACTCGGCCAGTGCCAAAAGTCTTTTTCCTGGAAAATACTGTAACATAGCATTTGGTATACAGATACAGCTGCAGTCGCACACAGAACATAGACATGCCTCATTCTGTGAATTTCGGCTCATTCTGTGAGCTATAATGTGAATTTTGGCTCATTCTGTGTGTTTTAATGTGAATTTTGGGTCATACCTTTTGCTATAATGTGAATTTCAGCTCATACCCTGTGCTATAATGTGAATTTCGGCTCATTCTGTGTGGTATAATGTGAATTTTTGCTCATTCTGTATGGTATAAAGTGAATTTCGTCTCATACCGTGTGATATAATGCGAATTTCGGCTCATTCTATGTGCTATAATGTGAATTTTAGCTCATACAGCGTGGTATAATGTGAAAGGGGCCCCAGTACTAGACAGTATAAGGGGTCCTACTATTGTGGTGCATAATGTGTATAAGTGATATACTACACTTAAGGACATGCCCCCTTTGAGTGACCGCACCCCTTTTTCTTGCGACCTTCACTTTTCCATACCCCCACTTCAAAATTTCCACTTTGACCACTGATGGGAACCCAGTGTCCGCACACCCGGATCCTCTCTGTAACATCACCGGCAGGTGTCCAGGTGAGGGCTAGTCAGGGGTCCAGGTAGGTAGGGAGTCATAAATAATCAGTGGCTAAGAAGTAGCGGGGACAACAATTACATTAAAACTGCTCATATGGCAGTAGCAGAGACAGGAATAATGGAGGACTCGGGGATACTTGTCTCATTAGCATGAATACATCCTGCTACTTGCCAACTGGTAAAGTGATATGGTACTTAACCAAACACCTACCAATAGCCATTTATTAATATTCCTCTAGATTGCAAAGGATTCATCTTCACGAATATGCTGCAAAGTGTATCAATGAACTAAATTAGGACCAGTTGTGTACCATCCATTCACCCCCAACTTTTAAATGAATGCAAAGCAATTAAACGTTTATTTTGTTTATATATCATTATTCATTTTTTGCATCAGAATATATGTGTTTTTAGATTATTTATACAAGCTGTAGTAAGAAGGGGACATACCCTGCCGCAGTAAGTTATTCTGTCCCCACCTTCCTTGGAAATGGTCTCTGACTGCATCAGAGACCCCTGTGTTCCCCCGTCCACCTTCCCCTGAGTGTCTCCACACCTGGCTTGGTCAAGTCACATGGTGTCTACTGGCACTGTCAGCAGTGGGTTAGAGTTGTATGCTACTTGTCTATGGGTCCCCAGTGTCCATGCACTCTACCCTGATCCACTCTGGACACCCAGTGGGTGTCCAGGTGAGTGCTGATAAGGGGTCCAGGTGACCAGGGAGTGTCATGGAGGGTAGGATCATGGATCCATGAGCGGACTATCTGGCAGTGGGGATCACTACAGGCACTGGGAGCCCCAGGGGGTGAGAAGGCTCTCTTGCAAGGAGGGATCACTGAGTCTGCCCAGATGACAGGGATCTTGTAAGGCAGCTGCAGACTTATGCTGCTGGATCTGCCCAGCGGGTGCGAAGGGGTCTACAGCAGGGTGTTTACTACAGCAATGGACAGTCACAGAGCTGTGAAATGTAGAGATGAGCGCCTGAAATTTTTCGGGTTTTGTGTTTTGGTTTTGGGTTCGGTTCCGCGGCCGTGTTTTGGGTTCGAACGCGTTTTGGCAAAACCTCACCGAATTATTTTTGTCGGATTCGGGTGTGTTTTGGATTCGGGTGTTTTTTTCCAAAAACACTAAAAAACAGCTTAAATCATAGAATTTGGGGGTCATTTTGATCCCAAAGTATTATTAACCTCAAAAACCATAATTTACACTCATTTTCAGTCTATTCTGAATACCTCACACCTCACAATATTATTTTTAGTCCTAAAATTTGCACCGAGGTCGCTGTGTGAGTAAGATAAGCGACCCTAGTGGCCGACACAAACACCGGGCCCATCTAGGAGTGGCACTGCAGTGTCACGCAGGATGTCCCTTCCAAAAAACCCTCCCCAAACAGCACATGACGCAAAGAAAAAAAGAGGCGCAATGAGGTAGCTGTGTGAGTAAGATTAGCGACCCTAGTGGCCGACACAAACACCGGGCCCATCTAGGAGTGGCACTGCAGTGTCACGCAGGATGGCCCTTCCAAAAAACCCTCCCCAAACAGCACATGACGCAAAGAAAAAAAGAGGCGCAATGAGGTAGCTGACTGTGTGAGTAAGATTAGCGACCCTAGTGGCCGACACAAACACCGGGCACATCTAGGAGTGGCACTGCAGTGTCACGCAGGATGTCCCTTCCAAAAAACCCTCCCCAAACAGCACATGACGCAAAGAAAAAAAGAGGCGCAATGAGGTAGCTGTGTGAGTAAGATTAGCGACCCTAGTGGCCGACACAAACACCGGGCCCATCTAGGAGTGGCACTGCAGTGTCACGCAGGATGTCCCTTCCAAAAAACCCTCCCCAATCAGCACATGATGCAAAGAAAAAGAAAAGAAAAAAGAGGTGCAAGATGGAATTATCCTTGGGCCCTCCCACCCACCCTTATGTTGTATAAACAAAACAGGACATGCACACTTTAACCAACCCATCATTTCAGTGACAGGGTCTGCCACACGACTGTGACTGATATGACGGGTTGGTTTGGACCCCCCCAAAAAAAGAAGCAATTAATCTCTCCTTGCACAAACTGGCTCTACAGAGGCAAGATGTCCACCTCATCTTCACCCTCCGATATATCACCGTGTACATCCCCCTCCTCACAGATTATCAATTCGTCCCCACTGGAATCCACCATCTCAGCTCCCTGTGTACTTTGTGGAGGCAATTGCTGCTGGTCAATGTCCCCGCGGAGGAATTGATTATAATTCATTTTAATGAACATCATCTTCTCCACATTTTCTGGATGTAACCTCGTACGCCGATTGCTGACAAGGTGAGCGGCGGCACTAAACACTCTTTCGGAGTACACACTTGTGGGAGGGCAACTTAGGTAGAATAAAGCCAGTTTGTGCAAGGGCCTCCAAATTGCCTCTTTTTCCTGCCAGTATAAGTACGGACTGTGTGACGTGCCTACTTGGATGCGGTCACTCATATAATCCTCCACCATTCTATCAATGTTGAGAGAATCATATGCAGTGACAGTAGACGACATGTCCGTAATCGTTGTCAGGTCCTTCAGTCCGGACCAGATGTCAGCATCAGCAGTCGCTCCAGACTGCCCTGCATCACCGCCAGCGGGTGGGCTCGGAATTCTGAGCCTTTTCCTCGCACCCCCAGTTGCGGGAGAATGTGAAGGAGGAGATGTTGACAGGTCGCGTTCCGCTTGACTTGACAATTTTGTCACCAGCAGGTCTTTCAACCCCAGCAGACCTGTGTCTGCCGGAAAGAGAGATCCAAGGTAGGCTTTAAATCTAGGATCGAGCACGGTGGCCAAAATGTAGTGCTCTGATTTCAACAGATTGACCACCCGTGAATCCTTGTTAAGCGAATTAAGGGCTGCATCCACAAGTCCCACATGCCTAGCGGAATCGCTCCGTGTTAGCTCCTTCTTCAATGCCTCCAGCTTCTTCTGCAAAAGCCTGATGAGGGGAATGACCTGACTCAGGCTGGCAGTGTCTGAACTGACTTCACGTGTGGCAAGTTCAAAGGGCATCAGAACCTTGCACAACGTTGAAATCATTCTCCACTGCACTTGAGACAGGTGCATTCCATCTCCTATATCGTGCTCAATTGTATAGGCTTGAATGGCCTTTTGCTGCTCCTCCAACCTCTGAAGCATATAGAGGGTTGAATTCCACCTCGTTACCACTTCTTGCTTCAGATGATGGCAGGGCAGGTTCAGTAGTTTTTGGTGGTGCTCCAGTCTTCTGTACGTGGTGCCTGTACGCCGAAAGTGTCCCGCAATTTTTCTGGCCACCGACAGCATCTCTTGCACGCCCCTGTCGTTTTTTAAAAAATTCTGCACCACCAAATTCAAGGTATGTGCAAAACATGGGACGTGCTGGAATTTGCCCATATTTAATGCACACACAATATTGCTGGCGTTGTCCGATGCCACAAATCCACAGGAGAGTCCAATTGGGGTAAGCCATTCCGCGATGATCTTCCTCAGTTGCCGTAAGAGGTTTTCAGCTGTGTGCGTATTCTGGAAAGCGGTGATACAAAGCGTAGCCTGCCTAGGAAAGAGTTGGCGTTTGCGAGATGCTGCTACTGGTGCCGCCGCTGCTGTTCTTGCGGCGGGAGTCCATACATCTACCCAGTGGGCTGTCACAGTCATATAGTCCTGACCCTGCCCTGCTCCACTTGTCCACATGTCCGTGGTTAAGTGGACATTGGGTACAACTGCATTTTTTAGGACACTGGTGAGTCTTTTTCTGACGTCCGTGTACATTCTCGGTATCGCCTGCCTAGAGAAGTGGAACCTAGATGGTATTTGGTAACGGGGGCACACTGCCTCAATAAATTGTCTAGTTCCCTGTGAACTAACGGCGGATACCGGACGCACGTCTAACACCAACATAGTTGTCAAGGACTCAGTTATCCGCTTTGCAGTAGGATGACTGCTGTGATATTTCATCTTCCTCGCAAAGGACTGTTGAACAGTCAATTGCTTACTGGAAGTAGTACAAGTGGGCTTACGACTTCCCCTCTGGGATGACCATCGACTCCCAGCGGCAACAACAGCAGCGCCAGCAGCAGTAGGCGTTACACGCAAGGATGCATCGGAGGAATCCCAGGCAGGAGAGGACTCGTCAGACTTGCCAGTGACATGGCCTGCAGGACTATTGGCATTCCTGGGGAAGGAGGAAATTGACACTGAGGGAGTTGGTGGGGTGGTTTGCGTGAGCTTGGTTACAAGAGGAAGGGATTTACTGGTCAGTGGACTGCTTCCGCTGTCACCCAAAGTTTTTGAACTTGTCACTGACTTATTATGAATGCGCTGCAGGTGACGTATAAGGGAGGATGTTCCGAGGTGGTTAACGTCCTTACCCCTACTTATTACAGCTTGACAAAGGGAACACACGGCTTGACACCTGTTGTCCGCATTTCTGGTGAAATACCTCCACACCGAAGAGCTGATTTTTTTGGTATTTTCACCTGGCATGTCAACGGCCATATTCCTCCCACGGACAACAGGTGTCTCCCCGGGTGCCTGACTTAAACAAACCACCTCACCATCAGAATCCTCCTGGTCAATTTCCTCCCCAGCGCCAGCAACACCCATATCCTCCTCATCCTGGTGTACTTCAACACTGACATCTTCAATCTGACTATCAGGAACTGGACTGCGGGTGCTCCTTCCAGCACTTGCAGGGGGCGTGCAAATGGTGGAAGGCGCATGCTCTTCACGTCCAGTGTTGGGAAGGTCAGGCATCGCAAACGACACAATTGGACTCTCCTTGTGGATTTGGGATTTCAAAGAACGCACAGTTCTTTGCGGTGCTTTTGCCAGCTTGAGTCTTTTCAGTTTTCTAGCGAGAGGCTGAGTGCTTCCATCCTCATGTGAAGCTGAACCACTAGCCATGAACATAGGCCAGGGCCTCAGCCGTTCCTTGCCACTCCGTGTGGTAAATGGCATATTGGCAAGTTTACGCTTCTCCTCCGACAATTTTATTTTAGGTTTTGGAGTCCTTTTTTTTCTGATATTTGGTGTTTTGGATTTGACATGCTCTGTACTATGACATTGGGCATCGGCCTTGGCAGACGACGTTGCTGGCATTTCATCGTCTCGGCCATGACTAGTGGCAGCAGCTTCAGCACGAGGTGGAAGTGGATCTTGATCTTTCCCTAATTTTGGAACCTCAACTTTTTTGTTCTCCATATTTTATAGGCAGAACTAAAAGGCACCTCAGGTAAACAATGGAGATGGATGGATTGGATACTAGTATACAATTATGGACGGACTGCCACGGTTAGGTGGTATAAAAAAACCACTGTTAGGTGGTATATAATACAATTATGGATGGACGGACTGCCTGCCGAGTGCCGACACAGAGGTAGCCACAGCCGTGAACTACCGCACTGTACACTGGTTGATAAAGAGATAGTAGTATACTCGTAACAACTAGTATGACGACGGTATAAAGAATGAAAAAAAAACCACGGTTAGGTGGTATATATTATAATACAATTATGGTTGGACGGACTGCCTGCCGAGTGCCGACACAGAGGTAGCCACAGCCGTGAACTACCGCACTGTACACTGGTTGATAAAGAGATAGTAGTATACTCGTAACAACTAGTATGACTGACTATGACGGTATAAAGAATGAAAAAAAAACCACGGTTAGGTGGTATATATTGTAATACAATTATGGATGGACGGACTGCCTGCCGACTGCCGACACAGAGGTAGCCACAGCCGTGAACTACCGCACTGTACACTGGTTGATAAAGAGATAGTAGTATACTCGTAACAACTAGTATGACGACGGTATAAAGAATGAAAAAAAAACCACGGTTAGGTGGTATATATTATAATACAATTATGGTTGGACGGACTGCCTGCCGAGTGCCGACACAGAGGTAGCCACAGCCGTGAACTACCGCACTGTACACTGGTTGATAAAGAGATAGTAGTATACTCGTAACAACTAGTATGACTGACTATGACGGTATAAAGAATGAAAAAAAAAACCACGGTTAGGTGGTATATATTGTAATACAATTATGGATGGACGGACTGCCTGCCGAGTTCCGACACAGAGGTAGCCACAGCCGTGAACTACCGCACTGTACACTGGTTGATAAAGAGATAGTAGTATACTCGTAACAACTAGTATGACACTATGACGGTATAAAGAATGAAAAAAAAACCACGGTTAGGTGGTATATATTATAATACAATTATGGATGGACGGACTGCCTGCCGACTGCCGACACAGAGGTAGCCACAGCCGTGAACTACCGCACTGTACACTGGTTGATAAAGAGATAGTAGTATACTCGTAACAACTAGTATGACTATGACGACGGTATAAAGAAAGAAAAAAAAATACCACGGTTAGGTGGTATATAATTATACAATTATGGATGGACGGACTGCCTGCCGAGTGCCGACTGCCGACACAGAGGTAGCCACAGCAGTGAACTACCGCACTGTACTGTGTCTGCTGCTAATATAGACTGGTTGATAAAGAGATAGTATACAACAATATACTACTATACTGGTGGTCAGGCACTGGTCACCACTAGTCACACTGGCAGTGGCACTCCTGCAGCAAAAGTGTGCACTGTTTAATTTTAAATTAATATAATATTATGTACTCCTGGCTCCTGCTATAACAACCTGCAGTGCTCCCCAGTCTCCCCCACAATTATTATAAGCTTTTATACATTGATGTGCAGCACACTGGGCTGAGCTGAGTGCACACAGACTGAGTCACACTGTGTGACTGCTGTGTATCGTTTTTTTCATGATGACGTTCGGGCGCGCTCGGGTTAACCGAGCAAGGCGGGAAGATCCGAGTCGCTCGGACCCGTGAAAAAAAAAGTGAAGTTCGTGCGGGTTCGGATTCAAAGAAACCGAACCCGCTCATCTCTAGTGAAATGGTGAGGAGACAGCAGGGAGGGATCTTAAAAGATCTCTCACCTGCACAAGCTGCCGCATCAGGGATGTCAGCAATAACTGGCATCGGCTTGGGGGCAGTAGCGGGCATCAGCTTGGTGGTGGTATGAATCAACGGCAGGACTCAGTGAACATTATGGCTGCACCAGACACTGACCTCACCGCATGCCACTGGGACCAGTGCACCGCAAGCTCTACACTGGAAAAGATAGAGAGTTATAGTCCAAATACAAGAAATGCTTTTATTTTTAATGTTCCTCTAAAGCTATGGAAAAGGATAACAATATTTCTGTATTCAATCTGTTTGGTGTCTTGAGAGACAAAATACAGTATCCACGTTATATTTCTACTAAAAACAGCTGAATATTTCTTCATGTCAAGAAATGCTACAGTGAAGAACGAAGGCTGCAATTCTATTGAAGTTTTCCATTAAGGGAAAATTGCAATTCAATTATTTCCTAATAGAGAATTATATGTATACTAGGTCTTATTATCTTTGATAAATTGACCTTGGACTACATCTCTCAAATAGACTTTCTATTGAAGAAGATTACAGTAGTAATTAGTTTTATCATATGTGACAACATCATTCATTACTCGCTATCCTGAGTTTTGAAATATATGCCTAATGTTTGTAGCTAGGAAAATATTGTTACCGAAATTTTAGAAAAAAGAGGCTACATCTTTTAAATGAATAATGACATATGGGTTTGACCTTTAGCCAGATGCATGTTCTACGGATGACAGCAGCATAATTTGGGATTCAGCAGGGTCACCCCACGTGCCATTTATGAATTAAGACTGAATTAAGACTGATATTTTCAGTGTGGGTTTGTAATTAAACAATGAACAAAATGTAAAAATCCCTAGAAGTATGATTAGGAGAAACCACACATCATTAATGCAAAGAAAGAGCACAATTTAGTGTATAAATCCACAAAGTATTATTATTATTGTTTATCATGTTATGCAGCACGGTATATAAGGGCCTGAATCTGAATCGCAAGCTTCTGCAGCCACTTTTACCTATGGCTGCACCATTATTCTTACTTTCATATGCTAATGCAGGGCCATCTTAATATATGGGCACACAGGCAGAGGCATCTGCCCCACCTGGGTGGTACCTCAAGGACTTCTTGGGAGTTAGGCAGAAGTTGCTGGAGCTATACACCAATCAGAGTGCAGCATTCTCTATCTGCCTCCCAGCCTGCAACCAGACAGTGAATGGCGATCAGCATGCTGATTGATTGGTTGGTTAGAGCTATCCACTAATCAAAGTGCTAACAAACAGCAGCTCCCAGTGTCGGACTGGGGCATGTAGGGCCCACCGAGGGAATGCAGTGGTAGAGGCCCACGCTTAGGGGTGTGGGCAACTGCCACAGAGTCTAACCATTGTATGGGCCCCATGATAAATATATATATAGTAAATACTGCTAATGCATGCATGATAATGTACCAGATTAATAACAGCAATGTACTGTAGATAATATGTACAGTATAATGTACAATTCAAGTGCACAGTCTGGTACCTGATCCCTAGAGGAGGAGGAGGTGGTCCCCCTGGCAGTGGGGCCCACCGGTGGTTTCCCCTGTACCCCTGTGGGCCAGTCCAACCCTGGCAGCTCCCATTTACTTTTAGTAGGAGAGGTGCTGCTTACCCCTGTGCCAGGGAGAGGAGACAGCCAGCCGCCAGCACCATGTCCCGGCACCTGCACAATGGATCCAGCAAGTGCTGGGATCGGCGCATGCATAGACACTGCGGTGTGACTGCGCATGGGCAGACTCCTAGCTTCTATGGACTGCATTGGCTGCAGCCTATAGAAGACAGATTGGATTGGGCTGCGCCAAAGGCAGAGAGTGACTTCCTCCCTGCTTATCACAGCTCGGTCTGGCAGTCCCAGAGGGAGGAAACACCTCCCAATGAGACTGCCTTGTGTGTCTGTGACTGAAAGCTAGGAAGTCACTGCCAGTCACAGTGAAGCCAGTGCAGTCACTGACTGCATCTGGGATCACTACACTGAGCTGGGTGTCAGATTCTACCTAGGGGTGGGGGAGGGGCTGCAGTCCTGCAGCCCGTAGATAACTATTCACTGTATGGTAGCATGTGGACAGACAATGCGGGACCCATGGGGGGTAATTTATGATTTTTTTCATGTATTGCTTAACCCAGGGCCTTCAATGCTGTTAAGGCTACTCTGTGCTAATGCATCAGTTGCCCAGACTAAGTAACAAATTTGTGCATCTGAAAGTGCAAGCCTGTTCCTCCGACTCTTCCTAAGTCCACAGATGCATCCACGGTCATTCGTTTTGGTGCTCTCACCAGTCATATGCTAGGTACAACATATCCATCTGAAATGGGTTTGGATTATTAGATTTATACTAAAAAGGTCTACAGTCAATAGGTCTACCACTAATGGTTGACATGCATTAGGTCGACAGGGTCAAAAAGTCAAAAAGGTCACAAGATTGAGATACAGTAGAATAGGTAGACAGTAGAAAAAGTAGTCTGTAAAAAAGATGACAGTGTCAAAAGGTCGACATGTAAATGGTAGACACAAATGGTAGACACAAAAAACACAATTTGTTTTATTTTTTGGGGTGTTTTGCCACTTTTTTGCCACAAACAAGCCCCATTAGTGTACTGCGTACCCTCGCATGCCTCGCTTTGCTCATCATGCTTCGGGCAAGATACAGTATTCCCAATCATAGTTCAAGTGGATGGTAAAGTATGAAAAAGATTAAAAAATGAAATTTCTTTTAAAAAACTTGTGTCTACCATATGTGTGTCTACCATTGTCATGTTGACCTTCTGACCATGTTGACCTTTTGACCCTGTTGACCTTTTGAACTGTCTACCTTTTACATGTCGACCTTTTGACCCAGTTCACCATTTGACCCTGTCGATCTAATGCATGTCTACTGTTAGTGGTAGACCTATTGGCTGTAAACTTTTTTATTTTATCTATAGTCCGGATTAAGGTCCGTTGGGGCCCCTGAGCAACAAACTTGTGGGGGTCCCCATAAATTGCAATTTTATATATATTGTTTGCAGTGTCCTGAGGAAGGGGGTTTGTCCCCCGAAATGTCGATATTAAATGCACTTGGCTTTTTTCAAATTACATTGTGCAAGACCCTGAGTGCCGCGTGTACCCTCCGTGCTGTATTTGGGCCACCTTACCCCTAGGAGGGCCCCAGAGCAGTACCCCCACTGGGACAGCGGAGTGCCGGGCTGTTGGTATGGGCTATATATATATATATATATATATACATACTAGAGATGAGCGGGTTCGGTTTCTTTGAATCCGAACCCGCACGAACTTCACTTTTTTTTCCACGGGTCCGAGCGACTCGGATCTTCCCGCCTTGCTCGGTTAACCCGAGCGCGCCCGAACGTCATCATGACGCTGTCGGATTCTCGCGAGGCTCGGATTCTATCGCGAGACTCGGATT
This sequence comes from Pseudophryne corroboree, assembly GCF_028390025.1. NCBI lineage: Eukaryota > Metazoa > Chordata > Amphibia > Anura > Myobatrachidae > Pseudophryne > Pseudophryne corroboree. The sequence continues at coordinate 725,418,861 of NC_086448.1, read as the reverse complement.
CTATATAAGGAGCCGCGCGTCGCCGCCATTTTCACTCGTGCATTGAGATTGATAGGGAGAGGACGTGTCTGGCGTCCTCTCCATTAGAATAGAGATAGATAGATTAGATAGAGAGAGATTGTGCAGAGTCGCAGACAGAGTTAGTTTACCACAGTCAGTGACCAGTGCAGTTGCTAGTTAACTTTTATTTAATATAATATATCCGTTCACTTCTCTCTGCTATATCCGTTCTCTGCCTGAAAAAAAAAACGATACACAGCACAGTCAGTCACACAGTGTGACTCAGTCTGTGTGCACTCAGCTCAGCCCAGTGTGCTGCACAGTCATCAATGTATAAATTAAAAGCTTATAATTAATTGTGGGGGAGACTGGGGAGCACTGCAGGTTGTTAGCAGGAGCCAGGAGTACAATTATATTAATTAACAGTGCACACTTTTGCTGCAGGAGTGGTGACCAGTGCCTGACCACCAGTATAGTATTGTTGTATACTACTAATATCTCTTTAAATATCAACCAGTCTATATTAGCAGCAGACACAGTACAGTGCGGTAGTTCACGGCTGTGGCTACCTCTGTGTCGGCACACGGCAGGCAGTCCGTCCGACCAGAATTGTATTATTTATTATTATATACCTACCACCTAACCGTGGTTTTTTTTTCATTCTTTATACCGTCATAGTGTCATCCTAATTGTTACGAGTATACTACTATCTCTTTATCAACCAGTGTACAGTGCGGTAGTTCACGGCTGTGGCTACCTCTGTGTCGGCACACGGCAGGCAGTCCGTCCGACCAGAATTGTATTATTTATTATTATATACCTACCACCTAACCGTGGTTTTTTTTTCATTCTTTATACCGTCATAGTGTCATCCTAATTGTTACGAGTATACTACTATCTCTTTATCAACCAGTGTACAGTGCGGTAGTTCACGGCTGTGGCTACCTCTGTGTCGGCACACGGCAGGCAGTCCGTCCGACCAGAATTGTATTATTTATTATTATATACCTACCACCTAACCGTGGTTTTTTTTTCATTCTTTATACCGTCATAGTGTCATCCTAATTGTTACGAGTATACTACTATCTCTTTATCAACCAGTGTACAGTGCGGTAGTTCACGGCTGTGGCTACCTCTGTGTCGGCACACGGCAGGCAGTCCGTCCGACCAGAATTGTATTATTTATTATTATATACCTACCACCTAACCGTGGTTTTTTTTTCATTCTTTATACCGTCATAGTGTCATCCTAATTGTTACGAGTATACTACTATCTCTTTATCAACCAGTGTACAGTGCGGTAGTTCACGGCTGTGGCTACCTCTGTGTCGGCAGTCGGCAGGCAGTCCGTCCATCCATAATTGTATTATTATTATAATATATACCACCTAACCGTGGTTTTTTTTTCATTCTTTATACCGTCATAGTGTCATACTAGTTGTTACGAGTATACTACTATCTCTTTATCAACCAGTGTACAGTGCGGTAGTTCACGGCTGTGGCTACCTCTGTGTCGGCAGTCGGCAGGCAGTCCGTCCATCCATAATTGTATTATTATTATAATATATACCACCTAACTGTGGTTTTTTTTGCATTCTTTATACCGTCGTCATAGTGTCATACTAGTTGTTACGAGTATACTACTATCTCTTTATCAACCAGTGTACAGTGCGGTAGTTCACGGCTGTGGCTACCTCTGTGTCGGCAGTCGGCAGGCAGTCCGTCCATCCATAATTGTATTATTATTATAATATATACCACCTAACCGTGGTTTTTTTTTCATTCTTTATACCGTCGTCATAGTGTCATACTAGTTGTTACGAGTATACTACTATCTCTTTATCAACCAGTGTACAGTGCGGTAGTTCACGGCTGTGGCTACCTCTGTGTCGGCAGTCGGCAGGCAGTCCGTCCATCCATAATTGTATTATTATTATAATATATACCACCTAACCGTGGTTTTTTTTTCATTCTTTATACCGTCGTCATAGTGTCATACTAGTTGTTACGAGTATACTACTATCTCTTTATCAACCAGTGTACAGTGCGGTAGTTCACGGCTGTGGCTACCTCTGTGTCGGCAGTCGGCAGGCAGTCCGTCCATCCATAATTGTATTATTATTATAATATATACCACCTAACCGTGGTTTTTTTTTCATTCTTTATACCGTCGTCATAGTGTCATACTAGTTGTTACGAGTATACTACTATCTCTTTATCAACCAGTGTACAGTGCGGTAGTTCACGGCTGTGGCTACCTCTGTGTCGGCAGTCGGCAGGCAGTCCGTCCATCCATAATTGTATTATTATTATAATATATACCACCTAACCGTGGTTTTTTTTTCATTCTTTATACCGTCGTCATAGTGTCATACTAGTTGTTACGAGTATACTACTATCTCTTTATCAACCAGTGTACAGTGCGGTAGTTCACGGCTGTGGCTACCTCTGTGTCGGCAGTCGGCAGGCAGTCCGTCCATCCATAATTGTATTATTATTATAATATATACCACCTAACCGTGGTTTTTTTTTCATTCTTTATACCGTCGTCATAGTGTCATACTAGTTGTTACGAGTATACTACTATCTCTTTATCAACCAGTGTACAGTGCGGTAGTTCACGGCTGTGGCTACCTCTGTGTCGGCAGTCGGCAGGCAGTCCGTCCATCCATAATTGTATTATTATTATAATATATACCACCTAACCGTGGTTTTTTTATACCACCTAACCGTGGCAGTCCGTCCATAATTGTATACTAGTATCCAATCCATCCATCTCCATTGTTTACCTGAGGTGCCTTTTAGTTCTGCCTATAAAATATGGAGAACAAAAAAGTTGAGGTTCCAAAATTAGGGAAAGATCAAGATCCACTTCCACCTCGTGCTGAAGCTGCTGCCACTAGTCATGGCCGAGACGATGAAATGCCAGCAACGTCGTCTGCCAAGGCCGATGCCCAATGTCATAGTACAGAGCATGTCAAATCCAAAACACCAAATATCAGAAAAAAAAGGACTCCAAAACCTAAAATAAAATTGTCGGAGGAGAAGCGTAAACTTGCCAATATGCCATTTACCACACGGAGTGGCAAGGAACGGCTGAGGCCCTGGCCTATGTTCATGGCTAGTGGTTCAGCTTCACATGAGGATGGAAGCACTCAGCCTCTCGCTAGAAAACTGAAAAGACTCAAGCTGGCAAAAGCACCGCAAAGAACTGTGCGTTCTTTGAAATCCCAAATCCACAAGGAGAGTCCAATTGTGTCGTTTGCGATGCCTGACCTTCCCAACACTGGACGTGAAGAGCATGCGCCTTCCACTATTTGCATGCCCCCTGCAAGTGCTGGAAGGAGCACCCGCAGTCCAGTTCCTGATAGTCAGATTGAAGATGTCAGTGTTGAAGTACACCAGGATGAGGAGGATATGGGTGTTGCTGGCGCTGGGGAGGAAATTGACCAGGAGGATTCTGATGGTGAGGTGGTTTGTTTAAGTCAGGCACCCGGGGAGACACCTGTTGTCCGTGGGAGGAATATGGCCGTTGACATGCCAGGTGAAAATACCAAAAAAATCAGCTCTTCGGTGTGGAGGTATTTCACCAGAAATGCGGACAACAGGTGTCAAGCCGTGTGTTCCCTTTGTCAAGCTGTAATAAGTAGGGGTAAGGACGTTAACCACCTCGGAACATCCTCCCTTATACGTCACCTGCAGCGCATTCATAATAAGTCAGTGACAAGTTCAAAAACTTTGGGTGACAGCGGAAGCAGTCCACTGACCAGTAAATCCCTTCCTCTTGTAACCAAGCTCACGCAAACCACCCCACCAACTCCCTCAGTGTCAATTTCCTCCTTCCCCAGGAATGCCAATAGTCCTGCAGGCCATGTCACTGGCAAGTCTGACGAGTCCTCTCCTGCCTGGGATTCCTCCGATGCATCCTTGCGTGTAACGCCTACTGCTGCTGGCGCTGCTGTTGTTGCCGCTGGGAGTCGATGGTCATCCCAGAGGGGAAGTCGTAAGCCCACTTGTACTACTTCCAGTAAGCAATTGACTGTTCAACAGTCCTTTGCGAGGAAGATGAAATATCACAGCAGTCATCCTACTGCAAAGCGGATAACTGAGTCCTTGACAACTATGTTGGTGTTAGACGTGCGTCCGGTATCCGCCGTTAGTTCACAGGGAACTAGACAATTTATTGAGGCAGTGTGCCCCCGTTACCAAATACCATCTAGGTTCCACTTCTCTAGGCAGGCGATACCGAGAATGTACACGGACGTCAGAAAAAGACTCACCAGTGTCCTAAAAAATGCAGTTGTACCCAATGTCCACTTAACCACGGACATGTGGACAAGTGGAGCAGGGCAGGGTCAGGACTATATGACTGTGACAGCCCACTGGGTAGATGTATGGACTCCCGCCGCAAGAACAGCAGCGGCGGCACCAGTAGCAGCATCTCGCAAACGCCAACTCTTTCCTAGGCAGGCTACGCTTTGTATCACCGCTTTCCAGAATACGCACACAGCTGAAAACCTCTTACGGCAACTGAGGAAGATCATCGCGGAATGGCTTACCCCAATTGGACTCTCCTGTGGATTTGTGGCATCGGACAACGCCAGCAATATTGTGTGTGCATTAAATATGGGCAAATTCCAGCACGTCCCATGTTTTGCACATACCTTGAATTTGGTGGTGCAGAATTTTTTAAAAAACGACAGGGGCGTGCAAGAGATGCTGTCGGTGGCCAGAAAAATTGCGGGACACTTTCGGCGTACAGGCACCACGTACAGAAGACTGGAGCACCACCAAAAACTACTGAACCTGCCCTGCCATCATCTGAAGCAAGAAGTGGTAACGAGGTGGAATTCAACCCTCTATATGCTTCAGAGGTTGGAGGAGCAGCAAAAGGCCATTCAAGCCTATACAATTGAGCACGATATAGGAGATGGAATGCACCTGTCTCAAGTGCAGTGGAGAATGATTTCAACGTTGTGCAAGGTTCTGATGCCCTTTGAACTTGCCACACGTGAAGTCAGTTCAGACACTGCCAGCCTGAGTCAGGTCATTCCCCTCATCAGGCTTTTGCAGAAGAAGCTGGAGGCATTGAAGAAGGAGCTAACACGGAGCGATTCCGCTAGGCATGTGGGACTTGTGGATGCAGCCCTTAATTCGCTTAACAAGGATTCACGGGTGGTCAATCTGTTGAAATCAGAGCACTACATTTTGGCCACCGTGCTCGATCCTAGATTTAAAGCCTACCTTGGATCTCTCTTTCCGGCAGACACAGGTCTGCTGGGGTTGAAAGACCTGCTGGTGACAAAATTGTCAAGTCAAGCGGAACGCGACCTGTCAACATCTCCTCCTTCACATTCTCCCGCAACTGGGGGTGCGAGGAAAAGGCTCAGAATTCCGAGCCCACCCGCTGGCGGTGATGCAGGGCAGTCTGGAGCGACTGCTGATGCTGACATCTGGTCCGGACTGAAGGACCTGACAACGATTACGGACATGTCGTCTACTGTCACTGCATATGATTCTCTCAACATTGATAGAATGGTGGAGGATTATATGAGTGACCGCATCCAAGTAGGCACGTCACACAGTCCGTACTTATACTGGCAGGAAAAAGAGGCAATTTGGAGGCCCTTGCACAAACTGGCTTTATTCTACCTAAGTTGCCCTCCCACAAGTGTGTACTCCGAAAGAGTGTTTAGTGCCGCCGCTCACCTTGTCAGCAATCGGCGTACGAGGTTACATCCAGAAAATGTGGAGAAGATGATGTTCATTAAAATGAATTATAATCAATTCCTCCGCGGAGACATTGACCAGCAGCAATTGCCTCCACAAAGTACACAGGGAGCTGAGATGGTGGATTCCAGTGGGGACGAATTGATAATCTGTGAGGAGGGGGATGTACACGGTGATATATCGGAGGGTGAAGATGAGGTGGACATCTTGCCTCTGTAGAGCCAGTTTGTGCAAGGAGAGATTAATTGCTTCTTTTTTGGGGGGGGTCCAAACCAACCCGTCATATCAGTCACAGTCGTGTGGCAGACCCTGTCACTGAAATGATGGGTTGGTTAAAGTGTGCATGTCCTGTTTTGTTTATACAACATAAGGGTGGGTGGGAGGGCCCAAGGATAATTCCATCTTGCACCTCTTTTTTCTTTTCTTTTTCTTTGCATCATGTGCTGATTGGGGAGGGTTTTTTGGAAGGGACATCCTGCGTGACACTGCAGTGCCACTCCTAGATGGGCCCGGTGTTTGTGTCGGCCACTAGGGTCGCTAATCTTACTCACACAGCTACCTCATTGCGCCTCTTTTTTTCTTTGCGTCATGTGCTGTTTGGGGAGGGTTTTTTGGAAGGGACATCCTGCGTGACACTGCAGTGCCACTCCTAGATGTGCCCGGTGTTTGTGTCGGCCACTAGGGTCGCTAATCTTACTCACACAGTCAGCTACCTCATTGCGCCTCTTTTTTTCTTTGCGTCATGTGCTGTTTGGGGAGGGTTTTTTGGAAGGGCCATCCTGCGTGACACTGCAGTGCCACTCCTAGATGGGCCCGGTGTTTGTGTCGGCCACTAGGGTCGCTTATCTTACTCACACAGCGACCTCGGTGCAAATTTTAGGACTAAAAATAATATTGTGAGGTGTGATGTGTTCAGAATAGGCTGAAAATGAGTGTAAATTATGTTTTTTGAGGTTAATAATACTTTGGGATCAAAATTACCCCCAAATTCTATGATTTAAGCTGTTTTTTAGGGTTTTTTTAAAAAAACACCCGAATCCAAAACACACCCGAATCCGACAAAAAAAATTCGGTGAGGTTTTGCCAAAACGCGGTCGAACCCAAAACACGGCCGCGGAACCGAACCCAAAACCAAAACACAAAACCCGAAAAATTTCCGGCGCTCATCTCTAATACATACACACATATATATATATATATATATATATTTATTCTCGACCATGTTTGACACACTATTGGTGATTATAATGTATCAATAAACCTTTATATTCTTATGGACTGGTGAGTGCCCTCTGTTGAATTTTCCAACACACCTGGTATATGTGAAACCCTTTCGGGGTTATCATGAGCAGCACCCCATAGTGATGATTTTTTGGACGTGAGTGCGGACATTTCTATGGATAGATATATATATATATATATATATATATATATATTTATTCTCGACCATGTTTATACTAATGTTAAACATGCATACAAATGTCTTTTGTGTCCTCATGTCCTCATGTTGGGCAGTCCGATCACTCATCGCTCTGGTTAATTCCCAAATATTTGTCGGTATTAGGGAGGGCTCGACCAACCACTAGGAAAGTTAAGATTTGGCCAGAGGGAGCCTTATTAAGTCTGCAGGGTTGTTTTAAATGCACTGATTGGGATCAGTTCATTGAGGAGGCTACAGGGATTTAGGTGTTGATAACGATTTACTGGTCTCAATTATGTCACTGTATATTAATTGTTGCATAGAAAGTGTTACTAAGAGGAAGGTAGTTCATATTTTCTCAAATGATAAACCTTGGATAAATAACGAGGTTCACTCCCTATTGAGAGCTAGGGATAGGGCGTTTAGAGGAAAAGATAACCTAGCCTATACGATTGCCGTTCCAACTTAAAAAAGGTATTCGTCTTGCTAAGGAAGCTTATTCGCACAGGATCAAAAACTATTTTAAGGAATCAGATGATGTAAGGACGATGTGGAGAGGAATTAAATGCATCTCTGATTATAAAAGTTCAACTTCTGCTAGGTCAGGTGGTCCTTCGGCTGATGAGCTAAACAATTTTTATGCATGCTTTGCAGAGGTTGAGCCTTCTATTGGTAATCCCTCTGGCTTCCATTCAGAAAGTTCTTTTACTTTGACAGAAGCCAAGGTTAGGAATTGTTTCAGCAGAACGAACGCCAGGAAGGCTACTGGCCCGGATTGTATTCCGGGCAGAGTCTTACGGGCGTGTGCTGGGCAGCTGGCAGGTATTTGTAGAAAAGATTTTTAACTTTTCATTGAGTCAATGTACTGTCCAATAGTGTTTTAAAATATCAATAATTGTTCCAATTCCCAAGACTGTGTTGGTCATTGGTCTGAACGACTATAGGCCGATTGCTCTCTCTTCATTGATTATGAAATGTTTTGAGAGAATTGTTCTGATCAATCTAAAAAAGTGTTATACCATTGGGATTTGACCCCAATCAGTTTGCCTATTGGCCGAACACTTAGTCACCTTTAAAATAGAGACTCCTATGTTAGACTGTTATTCGTGGACTACAGTTCCACCTTTAACGTGGTAGTACCAGCAGTGTTAATAAACAAGCTTTCAGAGATCGGATATGACATTGCCCATATGCAATTGGCTGTTGTATTTCCTGACGGATTGTCCGCAGACAGAATAGGCTCTGACTTGTCTTCGGAATTGGTATTAAATGTAGGAGTTCCGCAGGATTGTGTTTTAAGCCCTTTTTTATACTCCTTGTATACCTCCGACTGTGAGTCTAATTCGGAAATGATCTCTGTGATAAAGTTTGTGGATGATACCAATTTAGTGGGTTTGATAACTAGAGGAGATGAGAGTAGTTATAGAGAGGAAGTGAGAAGACTCGCTGAGTGGGGGGTAAAAAATAGGATTTTAATTAACTACCGGTAAATCCTTTTCTCGTAGTTTGTAGAGGATACTAGGGTCCATTTAGTACCATGGGGTATAGATGGGTCCACTAGGAACAATGGGCACTTTAAGAATTTGATAGTGTGGGCTGGGTTCTCCCTCTATGCCCCTCCTAGCAGACTCAGTCTAGGAAACTGTGCCTGAGGAGACGGACATACTTCAAGAGAAGGATAGATAAGGATAGTGGTGAGATTCCGAACCAGCACACACAACAAGAGGAAAGCCAAGCTAACCAAACTTGAAATAGGAACAGCAACGGCTGAACCAACATTACTGATCTACCAAACTGAAGGTCCTCAGAGGCCAAAGTATCAAACTTGTAGAACTTAGCAAACATGTTCAAACCTGACCAAGTAGCTGCTCGGCAGAGCTGTAAAGTTGAGACACCCCGGGCAGCCACCCAGGAAGAACCCACCGACCTAGCAGAGTGGGCCTGTACAGATTTTGGACATGGCAAACTTGCTATGGAATAAGCATGCTGGATAGTAAGTCTGATCCAGCGTGCAATAGTCTGCCTTGAAGCAAGACACCCAATCTTATTGGGATCATAAAGAACAAACAGCGAATCCGTCTTTCTGTGACAAGGTGTTCTTTTCACATACACCTTGAAAGCCCTCACAACATCCAAAGACTTTAAAGTAGCAGAGGTGTTGGTGACAACCGGGACCACAATAGGTTGGTTGATGTGAAACGCAGACACCACCTTAGGAAGAAATTGCTGATGAGTTCTGAGTTCAGCTCTGTCCTCATGGAAAATTAAATAGGGACTTTTGTGAGATAAAGCCCACAGATCCGACACACATCTTGCTGAAGCCAAGGCCAACAGTGTGACAGTCTTCCATGTAAGATATTTTACGCAACCTTCTGTAATGGCTCAAACCAGTCCGATTGGAGGAAATGCAGCACCACATTGAGATCCCAAGGTGCCGTGGGAGGCACAAAGGGAGGCTGGATGTGCAGAACACCTTTCAAGAACGTCTGGACCTCAGGGAGAGAAGCCAATTGTTTCTGAAAGAAAATGGACAAGGCCGAAATCTGGACTTTTATGGAGCCCAGATGTAGACCCACATCCACTCCTGCTTGTAGAAAAAGCAGGAACTATCCTAGATGGAATTCCACCACAGAAAATGTTCTGCTGTCACACCAAGAGACGTATTTCTTCCAAATATGATGGTAATGCTTAGACGTTACCCCCTTCCTGGCTTGGATCATAGTCAGGATAACCTTGTTAGGGATCCCTCTCCTGGCTAGAATCAGCCGTTCAACTTCCATGCTGTCAAATGTAGCCATGGCAAGTCTTGATAGACAAACAAGCCCTGTTGCAGAAGATCCTTGCGAAGAGGTAGAGGCCTCGGATCCTCGAGGAGCATCTCCAGAATGTCCGCGTACCAGTCCCTTCTTGGCCAGTCCACAGCAATTAGAATTACTTGAACCTTTTCCCTTTTTATTCTCTTTAGAATTCTTGGGATCAGAGGAAGTGGAGTAAACACGTACACCATCTGATAGACCCATGGAGTCATCAGGGCATCTACCGCCACCGCCTGTGGGTCTCTCAACCTGGAACAATACCACCTGAGCTTCTTGTTGAGACGAGTGGCCATCATGTCGATCTGTGAATATCCCCATCGATGTGTCAAGCAGGCCCAACTCCTCCGGCTGCAGGTCATGTCTGCTGAGGAAGTCTGCTTCCAAGTTGTCTACTCCTGGAATGAATATCCACTGACAATGCCACTGCGTGCTTTTATGCCAGAGGCGAATTCTTGACACCTCTGACATTGCTGCTCTGCTTTTCATTCCGCCCTGTCGGTTTATGTATGTTACTGCCGTCACATTGTCCGACTGGATCTGAATGGCCCGATCTTGAAGACGATTTGAGGCCTGCAAAAGGGCATTGTATATGGCCCTGAGTTCCAGAATGTTGATTGGAAGGACGACTTCCTGACTGGACCATCTTCCTTGAAACTGCACCCCCTGAGTGACTGCTCCCCAACCTCTGAGGCTTGCGTCTGTGATTAGCAAAATCCAGTTCTGAATTCTGAACCTCTGACCTCTACGAGAGAAGACTGTAGCTACAGAGAAGACTGTAGCCACTACAGAAGGGAGATCCTGGCTTTTGGTGACAGATGGATCCTCTGGTTCATATGAAGATACGATCGGGACCATTTGTCCAACAGATCGAGCTGGAAGGGTCTTGCAAGAAACCTTCCATATTGAAGAGCCTTGTAAGAGGCCACCATTTTCCCCAGAAGGTGAATGCATAGATGCACCGATATCCGGGTTTGCTTCAGGACAGCCCGAACCATTGACTGCATTACTAATGCCTTTTCCAATGGAAGGAATAACTCTGTATCCAGTATTATTCTCAGGAATTTTGGTTGAGAGAGCAATGCTGTCCAGCAACCTTTCCCTGGATGGTGCTTTTATCAGGAGATCATCCAGGTACGGAATTATGTTCACTCCCTGTTTGTGGAGTAAAAGCATTATCTCTGCCATCACCTCCGAACAAGGCCTCTCCTGTGAATGGTAGGCCTTCCACGCCTTTCCTGGAATCCGCGTTGGCAGTCCACTGGCGTAGCCACAAGCCCCTGCATGCCGACACTGCCATAGCGGTTATGCTTGCTTTAAGCATGCCTATTTCCTTTATGGCTTCCACCATAAGGTTCTGTATATGAAACAGGAGTAAGACAACATCCCCCCTAGATAAGGAATCTAACCCCTCAATTAGGTTACCTGACCATTTAGCAATGGCTTTAGTGATCAACGCACATGCAATAGTGTGTCATTGGGCCACCCCAGCAGCTGTGTACAATGATTTGAGTGTAGTCTCAATTTTACGATCAGCCGTGTCTTTCAGGGAGGCTACACCAGGAAAAGGCAATATAATTTTACGTGACAGCCTAGATACTGATGCGTCCACTATCGGTGGATTTTCCCATTTTTTCCTATCCCCCAGAGGAAAAGGAAAAGATGAGAGCAACCTTTTAGGGATCTGAAACTTCTTATCAGGATTAACCCATGGTTCTTCAAACATGGTATTCAATTCCTTTGACACAGGAAAAGTGACTGAGGACTTCTTTTTTACATTAAAATAAGATTCCTCACACTCCTCTGACAGGGCCGGTTCTAAGATTTGTGGCGCCCCGGGCAAAATATGGGGGGCGTGGCTTCAATTGGGGGCGTGGTCAACGCGCTGAAAGAAAAAATAAAAATAAATAAAAAGTATACTTACCATCCCCGTTCCTGATCCAGACCCCCTCCGCCGGCGGCGCCGCTCTTCTCCTCTCCTCTCTTCTCTTCGATCTATGGGAGAGACGTTATTACGTCTCTCCCATAGAACAGCATAGACACTAGAGGTCAATTCTGACCCCTAGTGTCTGTGCCACTATGCTGTGCGGTGCGCGATGATGTCATCGTGCACCGCACAGCAAAGGTCCTCTAGACGAAGGGAAACTAGACCGAAGCGTCTTTTTTCCCTTCATGGAGAGGACCTTTGCTGTGCGGTGCGCGATGACGTCATCGCGCACCGCACAACTAAGGTCCTCTCAATGAAGGGAAACTAGACGCTACGCGTCTAGTTCCCTTCAAAGCGGGGGGGCACAGCAGGGCACTGCTGGGGGCACAGTGGCGGATCTTACCCTGGTGCGGCGCCCTCCGGAAGGCGGCGCCCCGGGCAAAAGTACTGCTTGCCCGTGGCAAGAACCGCCACTGTCCTCTGACACCTTATCATGAATATGCAGAACATCTCTGATAGCCTCTATAAGAGCCTCTATTTCCTGTGACAGAGCAGCATCTCCCCCCTCTGAGTCCACCTGCCCCTCCTCCATGTCTGACCTGTCAGCATCAGAGTCAGACTGCAGGAAAAGGGCCAGAGATCGCTTTTGTAGACAAATGGGAGGGGATTGAGATGCTGTCCATAAACTTATCCACGGTCTGTTTTAAGTATTGAGTCTCTTTCTCTTTGCGGGACAATTTTGTAGAAAGAGTTGAGATCATTCCCTTAAAAGAATTAACCCATTCTGGTTCAGCCCCGCTAGCCTGCGAACTCTGAGTACCCTGTAGTGAGCACCCTGGTGAAGAGGAACACTCTGCGGTACAAGAAACACACTCTTTGCCTGACATAATGTAAATGTGACAGCACACACACACAGGAAAAGTTAATCACAATTAACCCACAAAGAGTCCTTCAGGGAGACACAGAGTTGTTTGGAGCCAGCCCCCACCTCTCCCTTACCGCTAATGCCAAGCTTAGCCCGGTCACAGACTTAGTATCCTGATAGGGGACTTAGTACACTAATAGTCGCTCCCCTCCTGCTATGACCCCCTGGTATCGCTGAAGGAATCTGGAGTCACACTGAAGTAACTGCGCGTTCCTGCCCTGTCAGCGTCTGTGTCCGCTGCAGAGGAAAAATGGCACTGGTGAGCTGCTGGATCCTCTCATAGTGAAGCCACCCCCTTCAATGGCGCGCAATCTTCCCACTTTTTTTATACTGACTGAGGAATCTGGTGCTTAAAATTGAGAGAACCATTTTAAGAGATGATATTTTAAGTCAAACGAGCTAATGAGCTTACCTAATGAGGATGTGTAGAAAGAGAAAAGGAGAGGCCCAAGAACAAAACCTTGGGGGGAACCTACTGGTAGAGGAAGTGGGGGGGAGGTAGAGTCATGAGAGGAGACAGAGAAAGAATGGTCAGAAAGATAGGAGGACAGCCAGGAGAGAGCAGTATCACGCAAACCAAGTGAGTAAAGGATTTGCAGGAGGAGAGGTGGTCTACAGTGTCAAAAGCAGCAGAGAGGTCAAGGAGAATAAGCAGAGAGTAGTGGCCCCTGGATTTAGCAGTAGGAGGTCATTGCAGACTTTCATGAGGGCAGTTTCAGTGGAGTGCTGGAGTGCTGAGGACGGAAACCAGACTGAAAAGGGTCAAACAGTGAGTGGAAAGAAAGAAAGACAGGCGGTTGTAGACAATACGCTCAAAGATTTTGGAGGCAAAAGGGAGAAGAGAGATGGGTCGGTAGTTGGAAAGATTGGTTGGTTCCAGGGTAGGTACACTCCTATCTAACCATGGGCTTGCACCAGCTGCGGCCGGGACTCGGAAACATCCCCGCTGCTTCCATCTTCGGACCACATCAAGCGGTACAACACTAACTACCAAAGGTATTCAGGGTAAGATAGGGAAAGCATAATTATCAGCCTGGATTGAGTTCTCTGGACAAAGTTAAGAGTGGTAACCCACGGACATGATATGAGGTCTCCCACTGCCTAATTTATCACCAAAAGAGCTGAAAACATTATAAGCTGCATTTATTTTATTTGAATTTAATATTATTATTATTATTATTATTATTATTATTATTAGGTTTTTCTTGTAGTTTTTATTATTTTTACTGTCACCCTCACACACGCTTACAGCACACACATACCAGTGCTCAGGTTTTCAAATTGATTCTCCATTATCCATACTGAGCTGCTTACACATTAGCGCAACATACTATCTTTTATTCACATACAGTGAAAATGGTCCCGCTTGATTTCTATCTGTAGATGAAGGACTTTCAGCATTACCTAGAATCTCCTGCTCTGTGGAAATGTATGGGTCATTAGGTCGACCACTCTTAGGTCAATAGTCATTAGGTCGACCACTATTGGTCAACATGCATTAGGTCGACATGGTCACTAGATCGACATGGTCATTCGGTCAACTTGAACAAGGTCGACAAGGGAAAAGGTCGACATGAGTTTTTCTCACTTTTTTGGGTGTCACTTTCTTCATAACAGGGAACTCAATTAGTGCACCGTGTCCCCTAGCATGGCTCGCTTCACTCACCATGCTTCAGGCAAGGAACCTCACTCTGCTACCGCTGCGCTCGGCACAGGTTACTATTCCCAATCGTAGTCCACATGGATCGTAAAGTATGAAAAAGTTCAAAAAATGAAAAAAAAAGTGAAAAACGCATGCCGACCTTTTTCTATGTCGACCTAGTGACCATGTCGACCCAGTGACCATGTCGACCTAATGCATGTCAGACAATAGTGGTCGACCTAATGACTGTCAACCTAAGTGTTGTCAACCTAATGACCGTATCCCCTATGGAACTCGCTTTCCCGTATAGTTCGAGAGGCCCCACTCTAGAATCCATCAAAAACAGATTCAAGACTTTCCTGTTTAGCCAAGCATTTCCTTAATTGTCCCTTTAGTCTCCATGCTCTCTGTATTTAATAAAAAAGCTTTTCTGTACCTCATTGTTTTTTTAATTAATTATGTTTATTATATCAGTTATGCGCCATGACTCCTATTGGAGAAAGAGCGCTATATAAATTAAATTATTATTATTATTATTATTATTATATAAATACATGTTAATAAATAAAATAGAGAAATAAAAGTACATAGGGCCCGATTCAGCTTACGATGCTGTTGCTCTGCGATCGGATATCCCCGTGTCCCACAGTAGTGCGCAATCGCGGGACCTGCATTGCACGTGCATGGACCAGGGAGATGCGATTGCATCTAACTATGCAAACGCCTCTGCGTGATTGACAATCAGAGGCATATGCGGAAAGGTACGGGGTGGTGACACAGCATTGTGGGTGCATCAACTCAGCATTGGGTGGGAGTGTTTTCTGAAATGGAAGCGGGATTGGGGCAGCTGAGTCATGTAACGCGCTGCCAATGTAACCCAAATGATGGCTGCCCTACGTCTGCCTTCATGGCAGCAGAGGCAGGGGGGCTTCCACAAATCAGCATTGCGATTGCAATTACATTATGATCACATCGCTGCAGCATATTTGCATGCTGGGTGGCCTTCCCTGTGCTGGGCGGCCCCAAGTACGAACCATGCAAAACTGAAAATGGGAACATACAGGACTGGATTAAAGGCCTCATGGGCCTGAGGCTGAAAATGTGCAAAGGCCTATCATGAGAAGCAGATGGGGTGTGGCCAGTGCTGTGTGGGTGTGGCCAGTGCCATGTAGACATGTAGACTCTGTACACTATCAGCCCAAATGTTTCCCCAAATATGTTAAAGTACAAAAATTGCATAATTTTGTGTGGAAAATAGAAATACAATTTAATACTTATGATTTATGGCCGACCGTTTGGAACCTCCAGGCTGCCTGCTTTCTAGGAATAAATGCAAATATTGTGTAGGATCTTCTAAGCTCATTTCCAAATTAAAACCACCACCTTCACATGGCCATTTTCATACAAGTCATACTTACTGTCCCAGAAGTTGCATGAGACTCACGATTTTCTGGGTAGACCCCCACACACCTGGAAGAGTGAAGATCCCTCCAGCATCTCGCTCGCTCTCTAGTGAAGAAGGCAGGATAAGGAGAAAATGATAAAAATCATGGGTCCATATGGAGGGTCTAGGGATAAAATGACGTGTATTACCATCATTTTAGCCCTGCCCCTACCTCGGTAACCCATGTTTCTCAGGATTTACCATGATGAAGTGGGGCCTAATGACTTAGAGATGGAGCCGCACTCATCTAGTGCGGCTCCATCGCACATGAGTATTCCCAGCGTGACTAGGTGATCCATCCGCCTATTCACATTGGGAGCGCACTAGAGATGAGCGGGTTCGGTTCCTCGGAAACCGAACCCGCCCGAACTTCAGTTTTTTTTATACGGGTCCGAGCGACTCGGATCTTCCCGCCTTGCTCGGTTAACCCGAGCGCGCCCGAACGTCATCATCCCGCTGTCGGATTCTCGCGAGGCTCGGATTCTATCGCGAGACTCGGATTCTATATAAGGAGCCGCGCGTCACCGCCATTTTCACACGTGCATTGAGATCGATAGGGAGAGGACGTGGCTGGCATCCTCTCCGTTTATAGAGAGTGAGACTACTAGAGTAGAGAGAGACACAGTATTATTTACTTTAGTAATTTTGGGGAGCATTAGGAGGAGTACTACTACTTGCTGAAGTGATAGTGTGACTGTATATATGACTTGTGGGGGAGACAGTGGGGAGCAGTTAGAGTCTGAGAGCAGGAGTACATATTTTAACGTACAGTGCACACTTTTGCTAGCACTCTGCTGCCAAAGTGCCACACTGCCATTGTGACCACACTGACCACCAGTATATATTGTGATTGTCTGCTTAGGAGTACTACTTGCAAGTTGCTGATAGTATGACCAGTGACCTGACCACCAGTTTAATTAATCACCACCAGTTTAATATATATATATATATATATATATATAATTGTATATAATATATATATAATTGTATATGTATACCACCTACCCGTGTTTTTTTTCTTTTCTTTCTTCTTGATACATACTACTATAGTAGCTTACTGTAGCAGTCTGCGGTGCTGCTGAGCTGACAGTGTCCAGCAGGTCCGTCATCAGTCATTACATAATAAATATATATACCTGTCCGGCTGCAGTACTAGTGATATTATATATATATATATATATATATATATATATTAATTTCATCTCATTATCATCCAGTCTATATTAGCAGCAGACACAGTATGGTAGTCCACGGCTGTAGCTACCTCTGTGTCGGCAGTCGCTGGTCCATCCATAATTGTATACCACCTACCCGTGGTTTTTTTTTTTCTCTTTCTTCTTGATACATAATACTATAGTAGCTTACTGTAGCAGTCTGCGGTGCTGCTGAGCTGACAGTGTCCAGCAGGTCCGTCATCAGTCATTACATAATAAATATATATACCTGTCCGGCTGCAGTACTAGTGATATTATATATATATATATATATAAATTAATTTCATCTCATTATCATCCAGTCTATATTAGCAGCAGACACAGTACGGTAGTCCACGGCTGTAGCTACCTCTGTGTCGGCAGTCGCTGGTCCATCCATAGTTGTATACCACCTACCCGTGGTTTTTTTTTTCTCTTTCTTCTTGATACATACTACTATAGTAGCTTACTGTAGCAGTCTGCGGTGCTGCTGAGCTGACAGTGTCCAGCAGGTCCGTCATCAGTCATTACATAATAAATATATACTAGTGATATTATATATATATATATATATATATATTAATTTCATCTCATTATCATCCAGTCTATATTAGCAGCAGACACAGTACGGTAGTCCACGGCTGTAGCTACCTCTCTGTCGGCAGTCGCTGGTCCATCCATAATTGTATACCACCTACCCGTGGTTTTTTTTTTCTCTTTCTTCTTGATACATACTACTATAGTAGCTTACTGTAGCAGTCTGCGGTGCTGCTGAGCTGACAGTGTCCAGCAGGTCCGTCATCAGTCATTACATAATAAATATATATACCTGTCCGGCTGCAGTACTAGTGATATTATATATATATATATATCAATTAATTTCATCTCATTATCATCCAGTCTATATTAGCAGCAGACACAGTACGGTAGTCCACGGCTGTAGCTACCTCTGTGTCGGCAGTCGCTGGTCCATCCATAGTTGTATACCACCTACCCGTGGTTTTTTTTTTCTCTTTCTTCTTGATACATACTACTATAGTAGCTTACTGTAGCAGTCTGCGGTGCTGCTAAGCTGACAGTGTCCAGCAGGTCCGTCATCAGTCATTACATAATAAATATATACTAGTGATATTATATATATATATATATTTCATCTCATTATCATCCAGTCTATATTAGCAGCAGACACAGTACGGTAGTCCACGGCTGTAGCTACCTCTCTGTCGGCAGTCGCTGGTCCATCCATAATTGTATACCACCTACCCGTGGTTTTTTTCTTCTCTTTCTTCTTGATGCATACTACTATAGTAGCTTACTGTAGCAGTCTGCGGTGCTGCTGAGCTGACAGTGTCCAGCAGGTCCGTCATCAGTCATTACATAATAAATATATATACCTGTCCGGCTGCAGTACTAGTGATATTATATATATATATATATATATATATATTAATTTCATCTCATTATCATCCAGTCTATATTAGCAGCAGACACAGTACGGTAGTCCACGGCTGTAGCTACCTCTGTGTCGGCAGTCGCTGGTCCATCCATAATTGTATACCACCTACCCGTGTTTTTTTTTTTCTCTTTCTTCTTGATACATACTACTATAGTAGCTTACTGTAGCAGTCTGCGGTGCTGCTGAGCTGACAGTGTCCAGCAGGTCCGTCATCAGTCATTACATAATAAATATATATACCTGTCCGGCTGCAGTACTAGTGATATTATATATATATATATATATATATATATATATTAATTTCATCTCATTATCATCCAGTCTATATTAGCAGCAGACACAGTACGGTAGTCCACGGCTGTAGCTACCTCTGTGTCGGCAGTCGCTGGTCCATCCATAATTGTATACCACCTACCCGTGGTTTTTTTTTTTCTCTTTCTTCTTGATACATACTACTATAGTAGCTTACTGTAGCAGTCTGCGGTGCTGCTGAGCTGACAGTGTCCAGCAGGTCCGTCATCAGTCATTACATAATAAATATATATACCTGTCCGGCTGCAGTACTAGTGATATTATATATATATATATTAATTTCATCTCATTTTCATCCAGTCTATATTAGCAGCAGACACAGTACGGTAGTCCACGGCTGTAGCTACCTCTGTGTCGGCAGTCGCTGGTCCATCCATAAGTATACTAGTATCCATCCATCTCCATTGTTTACCTGAGGTGCCTTTTAGTTGTGCCTATTAAAATATGGAGAACAAAAATGTTGAGGTTCCAAAATTAGGGAAAGATCAAGATCCACTTCCACCTCGTGCTGAAGCTGCTGCCACTAGTCATGGCCGAGACGATGAAATGCCAGCAACGTCGTCTGCCAAGGCCGATGCCCAATGTCATAGTACAGAGCATGTAAAATCCAAAACACCAAATATCAGTAAAAAAAGGACTCCAAAATCTAAAATAAAATTGTCGGAGGAGAAGCGTAAACTTGCCAATATGCCATTTACCACACGGAGTGGCAAGGAACGGCTGAGGCCCTGGCCTATGTTCATGGCTAGTGGTTCAGCTTCACATGAGGATGGAAGCACTCAGCCTCTCGCTAGAAAAATGAAAAGACTCAAGCTGGCAAAAGCACCGCAAAGATCTGTGCGTTCTTCCAAATCCCAAATCCACAAGGAGAGTCCAATTGTGTCGGTTGCGATGCCTGACCTTCCCAACACTGGACGTGAAGAGCATGCGCCTTCCACCATTTGCACGCCCCCTGCAAGTGCTGGAAGGAGCACCCGCAGTCCAGTTCCTGATAGTCAGATTGAAGATGTCAGTGTTGAAGTACACCAGGATGAGGAGGATATGGGTGTTGCTGGCGCTGGGGAGGAAATTGACCAGGAGGATTCTGATGGTGAGGTGGTTTGTTTAAGTCAGGCACCCGGGGAGACACCTGTTGTCCGTGGGAGGAATAGGGCCGTTGACATGCCTGGTGAAAATACCAAAAAAATCAGCTCTTCGGTGTGGAAGTATTTCAACAGAAATGCGGACAACATTTGTCAAGCCGTGTGTTGCCTTTGTCAAGCTGTAATAAGTAGGGGTAAGGACGTTAACCACCTCGGAACATCCTCCCTTATACGTCACCTGCAGCGCATTCATCATAAGTCAGTGACAAGTTCAAAAACTTTGGGCGACAGCGGAAGCAGTCCACTGACCAGTAAATCCCTTCCTCTTGTAACCAAGCTCACGCAAACCACCCCACCAACTCCCTCAGTGTCAATTTCCTCCTTCCCCAGGAATGCCAATAGTCCTGCAGGCCATGTCACTGGCAATTCTGACGAGTCCTCTCCTGCCTGGGATTCTTCCGATGCATCCTTGCGTGTAACGCCTACTGCTGCTGGCGTTGCTGTTGTTGCTGCTGGGAGTCGATGGTCATCCCAGAGGGGAAGTCGTAAGCCCACTTTTACTACTTCCACCAAGCAATTGACTGTCCAACAGTCCTTTGCGAGGAAGATGAAATATCACAGCAGTCATCCTGTTGCAAAGCGGATAACTGAGGCCTTGACAACTATGTTGGTGTTAGACGTGCGTCCGGTATCCGCCGTTAGTTCACAGGGAACTAGACAATTTCTTGAGGTAGTGTGCCCCCGTTACCAAATACCATCTAGGTTCCACTTCTCTAGGCAGGCGATACCGAGGATGTACACGGACGTCAGAAAAAGACTCACCAGTGTCCTAAAAAGTGCAGTTGTACCCAATGTCCACTTAACCACGGACATGTGGACAAGTGGAGCAGGGCAGGGTCAGGACTATATGACTGTGACAGCCCACTGGGTAGATGTATGGACTCCCGCCGCAAGAACAGCAGCGGCGGCACCAGTAGCAGCATCTCGCAAACGCCAACTCTTTCCTAGGCAGGCTACGCTTTGTATCACCGGTTTCCAGAATACGCACACAGCTGAAAACCTCTTAAGGCAACTGAGGAAGATCATCGCGGAATGGCTTACCCCAATTGGACTCTCCTGTGGATTTGTGGCATCGGACAACGCCAGCAATATTGTGTGTGCATTAAATATGGGCAAATTCCAGCACGTCCCATGTTTTGCACATACCTTGAATTTGGTGGTGCAGAATTTTTTAAAAAACGACAGGGGCGTGCAAGAGATGCTGTCGGTGGCCAGAAGAATTGCGGGACACTTTCGGCGTACAGGCACCACGTACAGAAGACTGGAGCACCACCAAAAACGCCTGAACCTGCCCTGCCATCATCTGAAGCAAGAAGTGGTAACGAGGTGGAATTCAACCCTATATATGCTTCAGAGGTTGGAGGAGCAGCAAAAGGCCATTCAAGCCTATACAATTGAGCACGATATAGGAGGTGGAATGTACCTGTCTCAAGCGCAGTGGAGAATGATTTCAACGTTGTGCAAGGTTCTGCAACCTTTTGAACTTGCCACACGTGAAGTCAGTTCAGACACTGCCAGCCTGAGTCAGGTCATTCCCCTCATCAGGCTTTTGCAGAAGAAGCTGGAGGCATTGAAGGAGGAGCTAAAAGGGAGCGATTCCGCTAGGCATGTGGGACTTGTGGATGGAGCCCTTAATTCGCTTAACAAGGATTCACGGGTGGTCAATCTGTTGAAATCAGAGCACTACATTTTGGCCACCGTGCTCGATCCTAGATTTAAAACCTACCTTGGATCTCTCTTTCCGGCAGACACAAGTCTGCTGGGGTTCAAAGACCTGCTGGTGACAAAATTGTCAAGTCAAGCGGAACGCGACCTGTCAACATCTCCTCCTTCACATTCTCCCGCAACTGGGGGTGCGAGGAAAAGGCTCAGAATTCCGAGCCCACCCGCTGGCGGTGATGCAGGGCAGTCTGGAGCGACTGCTGATGCTGACATCTGGTCCGGACTGAAGGACCTGACAATGATTACGGACATGTCGTCTACTGTCACTGCATATGATTCTGTCACCATTGAAAGAATGGTGGAGGATTATATGAGTGACCGCATCCAAGTAGGCACGTCAGACAGTCCGTACTTATACTGGCAGGAAAAAGAGGCAATTTGGAGGCCCTTGCACAAACTGGCTTTATTCTACCTAAGTTGCCCTCCCACAAGTGTGTACTCCGAAAGAGTGTTTAGTGCCGCCGCTCACCTTGTCAGCAATCGGCGTACGAGGTTACTTCCAGAAAATGTGGAGAAGATGATGTTCATTAAAATGAATTATAATCAATTCCTCCCTGGAGACATTGACCAGCAGCAATTGCCTCCACAAAGTACACAGGGAGCTGAGATGGTGGATTCCAGTGGGGACGAATTGATAATCTGTGAGGAGCGGGATGTACACGGTGATATATCGGAGGATGATGATGAGGTGGACATCTTGCCTCTGTAGAGCCAGTTTGTGCAAGGAGAGATTAATTGCTTCTTTTTCGGTGGGGGTCCAAACCAACCCGTCATTTCAGTCACAGTCGTGTGGCAGACCCTGTCACTGAAATGATGGGTTGGTTAAAGTGTGCATGTCCTGTTTATACAACATAAGGGTGGGTGGGAGGGCCCAAGGACAATTCCATCTTGCACCTCTTTTTTCTTTCATTTTTATTTGCGTCATGTGCTGTTTGGGGAGTGTTTTTTGGAAGGGCCATCCTGCGTGACACTGCAGTGCCACTCCTAGATGGGCCAGGTGTTTGTGTCGGCCACTAGGGTCGCTTATCTTACTCACACAGCTACCTCATTGCGCCTCTTTTTTTCTTCTTTGCGTCATGTGCTGTTTGGGGAGTGTTTTTTGGAAGGGCCATCCTGCATGACACTGCAGTGCCACTCCTAGATGGGCCAGGTGTTTGTGTCGGCCACTAGGGTCGCTTAGCTTACTCACACAGCTACCTCATTGCGCCTCTTTTTTTCTTCTTTGCGTCATGTGCTGTTTGGGGAGTGTTTTTTGGAAGGGCCATCCTGCGTGACACTGCAGTGCCACTCCTAGATGGGCCAGGTGTTTGCGTCGGCCACTAGGGTCGCTTATCTTACTCACACAGCTACCTCATTGCGCCTCTTTTTTTCTTCTTTGCGTCATGTGCTGTTTGGGTAATGTTTTTTGGAAGGGCCATCCTGCGTGACACTGCAGTGCCACTCCTAGATGGGCCAGGTGTTTGTGTCGGCCACTAGGGTCGCTTAGCTTACTCACACAGCTACCTCATTGCGCCTCTTTTTTTCTTCTTTGCGTCATGTGCTGTTTGGGGAGTGTTTTTTGGAAGAACCATCCTGCGTGACACTGCAGTGCCCCTCCTAGATGGGCCAGGTGTTAGTGTCGGCCACTAGGGTCGCTTATCTTACTCACACAGCTACCTCATTGCGCCTCTTTTTTTCTTCTTTGCGTCATGTGCTGTTTGGGGAGTGTTTTTTGGAAGGGCCATCCTGCGTGACACTGCAGTGCCACTCCTAGATGGGCCAGGTGTTTGTGTCGGCCACTAGGGTCGCTTAGCTTACTCACACAGCTACCTCATTGCGCCTCTTTTTTTCTTCTTTGCGTCATGTGCTGTTTGGGGAGTGTTTTTTGGAAGGGCCATCCTGCGTGACACTGTAGTGCCACTCCTAGATGGGCCAGGTGTTTGTGTCGGCCACTAGGGTCGCTTATCTTACTCACACAGCTACCTCATTGCGCCTCTTTTTTTCTTCTTTGCGTCATGTGCTGTTTGGGGAGTGTTTTTTGGAAGGGCCATCCTGCGTGACACTGCAGTGCCACTCCTAGATGGGCCAGGTGTTTGTGTCGGCCACTAGGGTCGCTTAGCTTACTCACACAGCTACCTCATTGCGCCTCTTTTTTTCTTTGCGTCATGTGCTGTTTGGGGAGTGTTTTTTGGAAGGGCCATCCTGCGTGACACTGCAGTGCCACTCCTAGATGGGCCAGGTGTTTGTGTCGGCCACTAGGGTCGCTTATCTTACTCACACAGCTACCTCATTGCGCTTTTTTTTCTTTTCTTTGCGTCATGTGCTGTTTGGGGAGTGTTTTTTGGAAGGGCCATCCTGCGTGACACTGCAGTGCCACTCCTAGATGGGCCAGGTGTTTGTGTCGGCCACTAGGGTCGCTTAGCTTACTCACACAGCTACCTCATTGCGCCTCTTTTTTTCTTCTTTGAGTCATGTGCTGTTTGGGGAGTGTTTTTTGAAAGGGCTATCCTGCGTGACACTGCAGTGCCACTCCTAGATGGGCCAGGTGTTTGTGTCGGCCACTAGGGTCGCTTATCTTACTCACACAGCTACCTCATTGCACCTCTTTTTTTCTTCTTTGCGTCATGTGCTGTTTGGGGAGTGTTTTTTGGAAGGGCCATCCTGCATGACACTGCAGTGCCACTCCTAGATGGGCCAGGTGTTTGTGTCGGCCACTAGGGTCGCTTAGCTTACTCACACAGCTACCTCATTGCGCCTCTTTTTTTCTTCTTTGCGTCATGTGCTGTTTGGGGAGTGTTTTTTGGAAGGGCCATCCTGCGTGACACTGCAGTGCCACTCCTAGATGGGCCAGGTGTTTGTGTCGGCCACTAGGGTCGCTTATCTTACTCACACAGCTACCTCATTGCGCCTCTTTTTTTCTTCTTTGCGTCATGTGCTGTTTGGGGAGTGTTTTTTGGAAGGGCCATCCTGCGTGACACTGCAGTGACACTCCTAGATGGGCCAGGTGTTTGTGTCGGCCACTAGGGTCGCTTAGCTTACTCACACAGCTACCTCATTGCGCCTCTTTTTTTCTTCTTTGCGTCATGTGCTGTTTGGGGAGTGTTTTTTGGAAGGGCCATCCTGCGTGACACTGCAGTGCCACTCCTAGATGGGCCAGGTGTTTGTGTCGGCCACTAGGGTCGCTTATCTTACTCACACAGCTACCTCATTGCGCCTCTTTTTTTCTTCTTTGCGTCATGTGCTGTTTGGGGAGTGTTTTTTGGAAGGGCCATCCTGCATGACACTGCAGTGCCACTCCTAGATGGGCCAGGTGTTTGTGTCGGCCACTAGGGTCGCTTAGCTTACTCACACAGCTACCTCATTGCGCCTCTTTTTTTCTTCTTTGCGTCATGTGCTGTTTGGGGAGTGTTTTTTGGAAGGGCCATCCTGCGTGACACTGCAGTGCCACTCCTAGATGGGCCAGGTGTTTGTGTCGGCCACTAGGGTCGCTTATCTTACTCACACAGCTACCTCATTGCGCTTTTTTTTCTTTTCTTTGCGTCATGTGCTGTTTGGGGAGTGTTTTTTGGAAGGGCCATCCTGCGTGACACTGCAGTGCCACTCCTAGATGGGCCAGGTGTTTGTGTCGGCCACTAGGGTCGCTTAGCTTACTCACACAGCTACCTCATTGCGCCTCTTTTTTTCTTCTTTGAGTCATGTGCTGTTTGGGGAGTGTTTTTTGAAAGGGCTATCCTGCGTGACACTGCAGTGCCACTCCTAGATGGGCCAGGTGTTTGTGTCGGCCACTAGGGTCGCTTATCTTACTCACACAGCTACCTCATTGCACCTCTTTTTTTCTTCTTTGCGTCATGTGCTGTTTGGGGAGTGTTTTTTGGAAGGGCCATCCTGCATGACACTGCAGTGCCACTCCTAGATGGGCCAGGTGTTTGTGTCGGCCACTAGGGTCGCTTAGCTTACTCACACAGCTACCTCATTGCGCCTCTTTTTTTCTTCTTTGCGTCATGTGCTGTTTGGGGAGTGTTTTTTGGAAGGGCCATCCTGCGTGACACTGCAGTGCCACTCCTAGATGGGCCAGGTGTTTGTGTCGGCCACTAGGGTCGCTTATCTTACTCACACAGCTACCTCATTGCGCCTCTTTTTTTCTTCTTTGCGTCATGTGCTGTTTGGGGAGTGTTTTTTGGAAGGGCCATCCTGCGTGACACTGCAGTGACACTCCTAGATGGGCCAGGTGTTTGTGTCGGCCACTAGGGTCGCTTAGCTTACTCACACAGCTACCTCATTGCGCCTCTTTTTTTCTTCTTTGCGTCATGTGCTGTTTGGGGAGTGTTTTTTGGAAGGGCCATCCTGCGTGACACTGCAGTGCCACTCCTAGATGGGCCAGGTGTTTGTGTCGGCCACTAGGGTCGCTTATCTTACTCACACAGCTACCTCATTGCGCCTCTTTTTTTCTTCTTTGCGTCATGTGCTGTTTGGGGAGTGTTTTTTGGAAGGGCCATCCTGCATGACACTGCAGTGCCACTCCTAGATGGGCCAGGTGTTTGTGTCGGCCACTAGGGTCGCTTAGCTTACTCACACAGCTACCTCATTGCGCCTCTTTTTTTCTTCTTTGCGTCATGTGCTGTTTGGGGAGTGTTTTTTGGAAGGGCCATCCTGCGTGACACTGCAGTGCCACTCCTAGATGGGCCAGGTGTTTGTGTCGGCCACTAGGGTCGCTTATCTTACTCACACAGCTACCTCATTGCGCCTCTTTTTTTCTTCTTTGCGTCATGTGCTGTTTGGGGAGTGTTTTTTTGGAAGGGCCATCCTGCGTGACACTGCAGTGCCACTCCTAGATGGGCCAGGTGTTTGTGTCGGCCACTAGGGTCGCTTAGCTTACTCACACAGCTACCTCATTGCGCCTCTTTTTTTCTTCTTTGCGTCATGTGCTGTTTGGGGAGTGTTTTTTGGAAGAACCATCCTGCGTGACACTGCAGTGCCACTCCTAGATGGGCCAGGTGTTTGTGTCGGCCACTAGGGTCGCTTATCTTACTCACACAGCTACCTCATTGCGCCTCTTTTTTTCTTCTTTGCGTCATGTGCTGTTTG
The DNA here is from genome assembly GCF_028390025.1 of Pseudophryne corroboree. Classification (NCBI taxonomy): domain Eukaryota; kingdom Metazoa; phylum Chordata; class Amphibia; order Anura; family Myobatrachidae; genus Pseudophryne; species Pseudophryne corroboree. The sequence goes on along the minus strand of NC_086448.1, from coordinate 725,392,071 downwards.
GGGAGTGTTTTTTGGAAGGGCCATCCTGCGTGACACTGCAGTGCCACTCCTAGATGGGCCAGGTGTTTGTGTCGGCCACTAGGGTCGCTTAGCTTACTCACACAGCTACCTCATTGCGCCTCTTTTTTTCTTCTTTGCGTCATGTGCTGTTTGGGGAGTGTTTTTTGGAAGGGCCATCCTGCGTGACACTGTAGTGCCACTCCTAGATGGGCCAGGTGTTTGTGTCGGCCACTAGGGTCGCTTATCTTACTCACACAGCTACCTCATTGCGCCTCTTTTTTTCTTCTTTGCGTCATGTGCTGTTTGGGGAGTGTTTTTTGGAAGGGCCATCCTGCGTGACACTGCAGTGCCACTCCTAGATGGGCCAGGTGTTTGTGTCGGCCACTAGGGTCGCTTAGCTTACTCACACAGCTACCTCATTGCGCCTCTTTTTTTCTTCTTTGCGTCATGTGCTGTTTGGGGAGTGTTTTTTGGAAGGGCCATCCTGCGTGACACTGCAGTGCCACTCCTAGATGGGCAAGGTGTTTGTGTCGGCCACTAGGGTCGCTTATCTTACTCACACAGCTACCTCATTGCGCCCTTTTTTCTTTTCTTTGCGTCATGTGCTGTTTGGGGAGTGTTTTTTGGAAGGGCCATCCTGCGTGACACTGCAGTGCCACTCCTAGATGGGCCAGGTGTTTGTGTCGGCCACTAGGGTCGCTTAGCTTACTCACACAGCTACCTCATTGCGCCTCTTTTTTTCTTCTTTGAGTCATGTGCTGTTTGGGGAGTGTTTTTTGGAAGGGCCATCCTGCGTGACACTGCAGTGCCACTCCTAGATGGGCCAGGTGTTTGTGTCGGCCACTAGGGTCGCTTATCTTACTCACACAGCTACCTCATTGCACCTCTTTTTTTCTTCTTTGCGTCATGTGCTGTTTGGGGAGTGTTTTTTGGAAGGGCCATCCTGCATGACACTGCAGTGCCACTCCTAGATGGGCCAGGTGTTTGTGTCGGCCACTAGGGTCGCTTAGCTTACTCACACAGCTACCTCATTGCGCCTCTTTTTTTCTTCTTTGCGTCATGTGCTGTTTGGGGAGTGTTTTTTGGAAGGGCCATCCTGCGTGACACTGCAGTGCCACTCCTAGATGGGCCAGGTGTTTGTGTCGGCCACTAGGGTCGCTTATCTTACTCACACAGCTACCTCATTGCGCCTCTTTTTTTCTTCTTTGCGTCATGTGCTGTTTGGGGAGTGTTTTTTGGAAGGGCCATCCTGCGTGACACTGCAGTGACACTCCTAGATGGGCCAGGTGTTTGTGTCGGCCACTAGGGTCGCTTAGCTTACTCACACAGCTGCCTCATTGCGCCTCTTTTTTTCTTCTTTGCGTCTTGTGCTGTTTGGGGAGCGTTTTTTGGAAGGGCCATCCTGCGTGACACTGCAGTGCCACTCCTAGATGGGCCAGGTGTTTGTGTCGGCCACTAGGGTCGCTTATCTTACTCACACAGCTACCTCATTGCGCCTCTTTTTTTCTTCTTTGCGTCATGTGCTGTTTGGGGAGTGTTTTTTGGAAGGGCCATCCTGCGTGACACTGCAGTGACTCTCCTAGATGGGCCAGGTGTTTGTGTCGGCCACTAGGGTCGCTTAGCTTACTCACACAGCTACCTCATTGCGCCTCTTTTTTTCTTCTTTGCGTCATGTGCTGTTTGGGGAGTGTTTTTTGGAAGGGCCATCCTGCGTGACACTGCAGTGCCACTCCTAGATGGGCCAGGTGTTTGTGTCGGCCACTAGGGTCGCTTATCTTACTCACACAGCTACCTCATTGCGCCTCTTTTTTTCTTCTTTGCGTCATGTGCTGTTTGGGGAGTGTTTTTTGGAAGGGCCATCCTGCATGACACTGCAGTGCCACTCCTAGATGGGCCAGGTGTTTGTGTCGGCCACTAGGGTCGCTTAGCTTACTCACACAGCTACCTCATTGCGCCTTTTTTTTCTGCTTTGCGTCATGTGCTGTTTGGGGAGTGTTTTTTGGAAGGGCCATCCTGCGTGACACTGTAGTGCCACTCCTAGATGGGCCAGGTGTTTGTGTCGGCCACTAGGGTCGCTTATCTTACTCACACAGCTACCTCATTGCGCCTCTTTTTTTCTTCTTTGCGTCATGTGCTGTTTGGGGAGTGTTTTTTGGAAGGGCCATCCTGCGTGACACTGCAGTGCCACTCCTAGATGGGCCAGGTGTTTGTGTCGGCCACTAGGGTCGCTTAGCTTACTCACACAGCTACCTCATTGCGCCTCTTTTTTTCTTCTTTGCGTCATGTGCTGTTTGGGGAGTGTTTTTTGGAAGGGCCATCCTGCGTGACACTGCAGTGCCACTCCTGGATGGGCCAGGTGTTTGTGTCGGCCACTAGGGTCGCTTATCTTACTCACACAGCTACCTCATTGCGCCTTTTTTTCTTTTCTTTGCGTCATGTGCTGTTTGGGGAGTGTTTTTTGGAAGGGCCATCCTGCGTGACACTGCAGTGCCACTCCTAGATGGGCCAGGTGTTTGTGTCGGCCACTAGGGTCGCTTATCTTACTCACACAGCTACCTCATTGCACCTCTTTTTTTCTTCTTTGCGTCATGTGCTGTTTGGGGAGTGTTTTTTGGAAGGGCCATCCTGCATGACACTGCAGTGCCACTCCTAGATGGGCCAGGTGTTTGTGTCGGCCACTAGGGTCGCTTAGCTTACTCACACAGCTACCTCATTGCGCCTCTTTTTTTCTTCTTTGCATCATGTGCTGTTTGGGGAGTGTTTTTTGGAAGGGCCATCCTGCGTGACACTGCAGTGCCACTCCTAGATGGGCCAGGTGTTTGTGTCGGCCACTAGGGTCGCTTATCTTACTCACACAGCTACCTCATTGCGCCTCTTTTTTTCTTCTTTGCGTCATGTGCTGTTTGGGGAGTGTTTTTTGGAAGGGCCATCCTGCGTGACACTGCAGTGACACTCCTAGATGGGCCAGGTGTTTGTGTCGGCCACTTGGGTCGCTTAGCTTACTCACACAGCTACCTCATTGCGCCTCTTTTTTTCTTCTTTGCGTCATGTGCTGTTTGGGGAGTGTTTTTTGGAAGGGCCATCCTGCGTGACACTGCAGTGCCACTCCTAGATGGGCCAGGTGTTTGTGTCGGCCACTAGGGTCGCTTATCTTACTCACACAGCTACCTCATTGCGCCTCTTTTTTTCTTCTTTGCGTCATGTGCTGTTTGGGGAGTGTTTTTTGGAAGGGCCATCCTGCATGACACTGCAGTGCCACTCCTAGATGGGCCAGGTGTTTGTGTCGGCCACTAGGGTCGCTTAGCTTACTCACACAGCTACCTCATTGCGCCTCTTTTTTTCTTCTTTGCGTCATGTGCTGTTTGGGGAGTGTTTTTTGGAAGGGCCATCCTGCGTGACACTGCAGTGCCACTCCTAGATGGGCCAGGTGTTTGTGTCGGCCACTAGGGTCGCTTATCTTACTCACACAGCTACCTCATTGCGCCTCTTTTTTTCCTCTTTGCGTCATGTGCTGTTTGGGGAGTGTTTTTTGGAAGGGCCATCCTGCGTGACACTGCAGTGCCACTCCTAGATGGGCCAGGTGTTTGTGTCGGCCACTAGGGTCGCTTAGCTTACTCACACAGCTACCTCATTGCGCCTCTTTTTTTCTTCTTTGCGTCATGTGCTGTTTGGGGAGTGTTTTTTGGAAGAACCATCCTGCGTGACACTGCAGTGCCACTCCTAGATGGGCCAGGTGTTTGTGTCGGCCACTAGGGTTGCTTAGCTTACTCACACAGCTACCTCATTGCGCCTCTTTTTTTCTTCTTTGCGTCATGTGCTGTTTGGGGAGTGTTTTTTGGAAGGGCCATCCTGCGTGACACTGCAGTGCCACTCCTAGATGGGCCAGGTGTTTGTGTCGGCCACTAGGGTCGCTTAGCTTACTCACACAGCTACCTCATTGCGCCTCTTTTTTTCTTCTTTGCGTCATGTGCTGTTTGGGGAGTGTTTTTTGGAAGGGCCATCCTGCGTGACACTGTAGTGCAACTCCTAGATGGGCCAGGTGTTTGTGTCGGCCACTAGGGTCGCTTATCTTACTCACACAGCTACCTCATTGCGCCTCTTTTTTTCTTCTTTGCGTCATGTGCTGTTTGGGGAGTGTTTTTTGGAAGGGCCATCCTGCGTGACACTGCAGTGCCACTCCTAGATGGGCCAGGTGTTTGTGTCGGCCACTAGGGTCGCTTAGCTTACTCACACAGCTACCTCATTGCGCCTCTTTTTTTCTTCTTTGCGTCATGTGCTGTTTGGGGAGTGTTTTTTGGAAGGGCCATCCTGCGTGACACTGCAGTGCCACTCCTAGATGGGCCAGGTGTTTGTGTCGGCCACTAGGGTCGCTTATCTTACTCACACAGCTACCTCATTGCGCCCTTTTTTCTTTTCTTTGCGTCATGTGCTGTTTGGGGAGTGTTTTTTGCAAGGGCCATCCTGCGTGACACTGCAGTGCCACTCCTAGATGGGCCAGGTGTTTGTGTCGGCCACTAGGGTCGCTTAGCTTACTCACACAGCTACCTCATTGCGCCTCTTTTTTTCTTCTTTGAGTCATGTGCTGTTTGGGGAGTGTTTTTTGGAAGGGCCATCCTGCGTGACACTGCAGTGCCACTCCTAGATGGGCCAGGTGTTTGTGTCGGCCACTAGGGTCGCTTATCTTACTCACACAGCTACCTCATTGCACCTCTTTTTTTCTTCTTTGCGTCATGTGCTGTTTGGGGAGTGTTTTTTGGAAGGGCCATCCTGCATGACACTGCAGTGCCACTCCTAGATGGGCCAGGTGTTTGTGTCGGCCACTAGGGTCGCTTAGCTTACTCACACAGCTACCTCATTGCGCCTCTTTTTTTCTTCTTTGCGTCATGTGCTGTTTGGGGAGTGTTTTTTGGAAGGGCCATCCTGCGTGACACTGCAGTGCCACTCCTAGATGGGCCAGGTGTTTGTGTCGGCCACTAGGGTCGCTTATCTTACTCACACAGCTACCTCATTGCGCCTCTTTTTTTCTTCTTTGCGTCATGTGCTGTTTGGGGAGTGTTTTTTGGAAGGGCCATCCTGCGTGACACTGCAGTGACACTCCTAGATGGGCCAGGTGTTTGTGTCGGCCACTAGGGTCGCTTAGCTTACTCACACAGCTACCTCATTGCGCCTCTTTTTTTCTTCTTTGCGTCATGTGCTGTTTGGGGAGCGTTTTTTGGAAGGGCCATCCTGCGTGACACTGCAGTGCCACTCCTAGATGGGCCAGGTGTTTGTGTCGGCCACTAGGGTCGCTTATCTTACTCACACAGCTACCTCATTGCGCCTCTTTTTTTCTTCTTTGCGTCATGTGCTGTTTGGGGAGTGTTTTTTGGAAGGGCCATCCTGCGTGACACTGCAGTGCCACTCCCAGATGGGCCAGGTGTTTGTGTCGGCCACTAGGGTCGCTTAGCTTAGCCATCCAGCGACCTCGGTGCAAATTTTAGGACTAAACATAATATTGTGAGGTGTGAGGTATTCAGAATAGACTGAAAATGAGTGGAAATTATGGTTTTTGAGGTTAATAATACTTTGGGATCAAAATGACCCCCAAATTCTATGATTTAAGCTGTTTTTTAGTGTTTTTTGAAAAAAACACCCGAATCCAAAACACACCAGAATCCGACAAAAAAAATTCGGTGAGGTTTTGCCAAAACGCGATCGAACCCAAAACACGGCCGCGGAACCGAACCCAAAACCAAAACACAAAACCCGAAAAATTTCAAGTGCACATCTCTAGAGCGCACACAGTCACTCCCATTCAAGTGAATGGAGCACGTGTGCATCACGGACGCACACGCACCCCAGACGCAGCGCTCACAGGCACAGATGGAGCCACGATTAGTGTAGATGCCCAGCAAGTATCTCTCTCCTGAGATGCATATATTGTAAAACACCAGCATCTTGTGTCACAGACAAAACCTTTCCAGGTTGTGCAGACCTTTTAGTGAAGTACAGAAAAAGATATTGAATAAATAAAAATACCTGCCTATCTGATACATATGGGCTTATTCAATTTATATGTTTTCGACAAAAACTGAAATATCCACTACCATAGGAAAAGAAACAAAGGGGGGTATCCAACTACCCATGGTCAATTACCGTGGGTAATTGTATCGCCGGAGCTATCCAATCAGCCATAATGTGGTGCTCTCCTACCCCCGATGTCGGCATTTATCAGAGATTATGCTTCGGGTGCCTCAGGTACCCAAAGCATAATCCATGATAACTGGTTGCCGGAGCCACGATAACACATAGAATCGGGGATTTATCCTGGATCCCATGTGTTATCACACGATCACGAGTCCATTTTTCGGCTGAACACAGATTGCATCTAATTGAATACCCCCCAAAGGGGGTTATGTAATAAGTACTCTATTCAATAAGGATTGCAACTTCTGCTTTTTAGCAGAATTTGCCATCCTTCGACTCGCATGCTGGGGACGCCCATCGCAGGGCAAGGCCGCCCAGCATGCTCACCACCGCCCCCAGTAATTACGATCGCACTGCAATTAGTGCGCGGTCACAGAAATTAGGGAAACCTCCTACCGGTGTAGCCTGGCTGCGATAACAGGAGGCTTGCCACCATATGTTTGATCGGAGCAACTGTGTGTGACGTCAAGCAGCTGCCCCAATAACGTGCCACCACGCCCTGTTCTGAAGCTGCCACCCCCGCAACGCTCTGTCTCCGTCTTGGAAACAGAGCGTTGCCGCCCTGTAAATGCCTCTGCTTGTCAATAAGGCAGAAGCGTTTGCAAATACTGCGGGGCGGCCACTGTAAATGCGGGCGCATGCGCAGGATGGGCCCTGTGCATGCGCCTGCATCATCATTGTGATTATTGCGGTTGGATCGCAATTTGAGTTCCAAGCTGAATGAGGTTCTAAGATCAGAGTTTTCTGAAGCAGAACAATTCTGGTGATCTCAGCTGTAGATTTAAAGCTGCAGTAATTTCAAAGGTAAAAACCAAAACCAAACAGCTCAGTGTCTGTCCTTTAAAAAGGTGCTCTTGCCAAAACCTCCTCTCAAAATATGAAGTTTAAGTACAACGTGAAATGTTTCCATGAAATTAGATAATTATTTCTAAGGTTTATGGAAAATAAGCTTATAAATGTCAGGTTTTTTTTTATACCCCCCAAAAATTAAAAAGTTTCTTATACAAATACCAAATAAAACAAATCTAATTACAATACCCCCAATTAATTACTTTGTGCAATAACAAAAATACATATAAGATGCATCATTTATGCATTTTCATGTATTTTGGAAAAAGCAAAACAAAATATTCAAGTCCCTGATTCAAGAATGTCATTTTCTGTTCTGTTCGGCTCCTGTGCTTGTCTATCCTCTTGTGAGCTACAATCCCCAAAACAACAGCTATCCTATAATAAGAACTTGCTAAAAATATTTTGTCATAATTTGGCCATTTAAGATGGCTCACTTGGGAGTAAGGTTGCAGAGAAGCAAACCATAATGAAAAATTCTCAACTGTAATACAAATAATTCAGCAAAACCTACACACTTATGGAGTATAACGGATGAATATATTGTTGTTTTTGGTTTTCAATATGGACTTAGGAAATGTATGCTACTCAGTTAAAATAATATGCTAAGCAAGTCAGAAATATGGGGCTGATTTAGAGATGGCACTCATGCATTTACAGCTGTGAACTTGTATGCAGCAGAGTAGCGACCAAGGGCCTAATTCAGAGTTGATCGTAGCAGCAAATTTGTTAGCAGATGGGCAAATCAATGCGCACTGCTAGAGGGGGGGGGGAGGGGGGGGCAGATATAACATGTGCAGAGAGAGTTAGATTTGAGTGGGTTATTTTGTTTCTGTGCAGGGTAAATAAGGGCAGCTTTATTTTTAGACTGCAATTTAGATTTCAGTTTTAAGTAACACACCCCACCCAAATCTAACTCTTTCTGCACATGTTATACGTGCCCCCCCCCCTCCTACAGTCAGAGCCGGCCCTATCCAATATGATGCCCTAGGCAAGATTTTGGCTGGTGCCCCCTAGCACCGCCGCTAGTTCTGCAGGAGATGCCTGGCATGAGTCAGCTGGCAGCTCTGCTAACGTCGGGCGCCTTTTGTTTATGAAAATGCATCTTATTTGGATTACTATGTGGCTAGGATGCACAAACAGCTTCTGCTGATTAAAATGATATGCAACATGCTTATATTCTGTGTGAGACTGCGGCTGTATCTGCATATGAAATGCTACATTACAGTGATTTCCAGGAATACACTGCAACATAGCATTTCGTATGCAGATACAGCAGCAGTCACACACAGAATATAGGCATGCCGCATATCATTTTAATCATCAGAAGCTGCTGGTGCCCATAAGCATACCAAATGCCCTAGGCATTTGCCTAGTTTGCCTATGCCTAAGGCCAGCTCTGCCTACAGTGCACATGGTTTTGCCCATCTGCTAACAAATTTGCTGCTACGCTCAGGTCTGAATTAGGCCCCATATGCTAATGCTGTAGCCACCTTAAAATGGATTGAGACAACCACCGGTGGCTTCACAGATCCAAGCAACTGCTACAAACATGTAGCAGTGGTCGCAGATCCTTAATCGACCATCTGAGTGACCATATGTTTGCACAGAAGGGCAACGGGATCTAAGATGCTGGTGAATGGGTTTTGACATCGCTCCTTGTTGCCTCCCACAAACGGCCCATGACTGTCAATTGCTTCACTGTTAGAGGCATCACTGAGGTACCTTGGCATGTGTGCAATGTGACCATGGTGCATGTGCAGTTGGCTGATAATCACTTAACTCTGTAAATATCGGCATTGTGTGTGTACAGGCTTGAGTATGTATCAGGGGTTCTGTACTGGATGCCGTATAACTATGAACAGCCCAGTTACTTCACCAGTGGAGTGGTTTTATTGAAGAAAAAAAGCAGGTACAGCTGTGCTCACTTTTATACACACTGGTAGATGGAGTGGAACGAGTTGCCATACAATTCACCATCTGGTGAGTGTATATAGGTACCAGGTAGTGGCACAGGGTGGTGGAATAGCATCTAAATCTAACATCTCACTGGAGATAAGTTGAAGACTAATGTCTCTCACTGTGACATGACACTCTAACACAGTTCCAAGATGGCTCTGCAAAGGCTCAGTAATAACCTTGATGGCCATCTTGGTACAGGGAATGAAGCTTCCCAGAAGGAGTAGCAACATGGAGTGCACTCCACTTTCAATGAACATCTACTCGCTTCACAAATAATTCTGAGTTAAAAGCCCACTGTCTGTCAGCACCTTTTAATTGAAACAGCTGGATGAACTTTCTGCCATCATTATTGCCCCAGAGTCCACACACCTTTTTAAGTATTTGTAGAAAAATATGTGTTGTCTCTTTATACATAGTCTCCTGGAACTCTCTGCTGCGAATCATCCACTTCTCTTGCATTTTCACCACTCCATTGACCACATGACATAGTTTTACACTACCTCTGTTCCAAAATATCTCTCACCAACATCACAAATTTCTAAATTTCTAAAAAGCCTGTTGCCTTACTATCACCATTGTGCTCTCTGCCTTATGCCTTACATCCAGTCTCCCTCTCAGTCATGCTGCCTCCACCTTCCAAATATTGCTAGATTTTGCCCTTTTCATACCCAAGATCCAATCAAAACTTTAATTTTTGCTCTCATGATCTCCTTCCTTGACAACAGTGACCTCATCAAATCTGAAACTCCCCAGACTCATTTGTTCCGACATCAATCCACATTAATGTCATGGAAAGACTGACTCTACTCTGGTTCTCTATATCCTCCAGAATCCAATTCATATTACTCCATATCATGCATCTCATTACTCTTCCAAATACTTTCTTTCACCTCTCCTTAGAACTATTTCTAATCTACACCTCCTCATTTCTGATTATCACATCTTAAAGTGCAAACATTATGGACCAAGTGGTTCTTATCTGCCATCAAATTCTCTGTTCCTATGTTTCTGTTTCACAGAAGACTTAAGGGGGGTACTCACGGAGAGATCCATGCTTAAAATCTAAGCAATCTGACTAGATTGCTTAGATTTTAAGCATAGATCACTCGTGTGTACCCCCTACAGCGATAGCGATGCGAAATGAGCGCCCCCCCCCCCCGTCTTCCAGAATCTTCTTCCGACCCACACATCGCGCTGTGCTGAGCGGCAGGAGAGATGTGTGCTGAGCGGTTCACTCAGCACACATCTCTCCCATGTGTAGGGCCCCTTATTTTGTGCCTCTATAGCCTATGTAAATCCCTACTACAATTAATCAGACTCATCATTTACTAGAACCTACCATAGTCTCACCTATACTACTCACACTGGTACACCACCTTCTGTAAAATATCCACTGTGAGCCACATTCAATTTGTATGTCTCAGCTCTGTTCTTTTCCCACTAGACTGGAATGTGTGGTATGCTAGGTGAACAGGCATTATGCACATGGTTATAATGTTGACATGCTTCATGTAGGCATGTTTAATGTGTTGACATCAACCATATCAACATTTATCATGTCTATATGGATGTTGTGTTAAGAATATCAACCTAAAGTCCCTGGTGGCCCAGCAGTTACTTCTCTGGTCCTGGTATCTGCAGTAGTTCCAGAATCTTCTTCCGACCCTCTTCAGCCATGTGACCAGCACTTCTAGTGGTGAACTGTGCTGAGCGGTGGTTCAGGTGAATTTTATCCCCCTAACCATAATCCTTACCCCTACCCCTTCTGCTAGTGCCTTACCACTAATCACCCCTCCTTCCCCCCTCCTTCACAGCAGGACCCTAACCCTCAATCTACAGCCTAACCCTTTCATTTTAGATGGTGACATTTCAGATGACGGTATTTTGAGCATGTAGATAATCAGAGCCTTTCAACATCTTGAAACATGTCAACATTCTAGTGTCAACATTTTTGGCAGAATTATGTCGACCTAGTAACTGTTGACTGTGTGACTGGGTCCTGTAGGTTCTTGCATGAGTAGGACCTGTCCTACAGTATATTTTCTCTACTTTATATGTCTGTGTTTCATGCTTGCCTACATTTTTGGTCTCCTCTCTGGGAGAATGTCGTTGAGGAGACACTACTGGCAACATCAGGGGGTGTGACCAGGCAAAATGTCATGATTTTGCAAAAAAGAGGTGGGCTAAATGATGATATTTTGCATCATTTAGTACTGCCCCCTCCATACGATGCTGGGATTCCCAGCATAATCTCCTCATCCTGTCTGCTTCACTAGGAAACGGGCGGTATTGCAGTAGGACTTGAGGACTCTTGTGGGGGTGTGGGGGACTACCTGAAAATTGAGTTTTCCGCAACTTCTGGGAGAGTAGGTAAATATGCCCTGATTAATGTACAGAATTCTCTTTTCCCACTGTTCAATTAAGCCTCTTTGAGACATGCTGCCAGGAATTTGCTGGCTCTAAAAGACAAATTCCAAGGTCTCAGCCCCAACCCTGGTAAAGAGCAGTTTTTGCATTCACACATGCAGAAATCTTGGGTTGATGCGCATCTAACCTGAGATTTAGCTGCATTTAAGAAAGAGGTATAACTCACAGTACTGTTATCCAGTATTTTGCATGCATTGTTTTCAAATTACATTATTTAAAAAAAAAAAAGTGAGGATAATTTCAGGATCAACAAATATGCTCACAGACTGATTTTCGCACTGGTCCAAATCCAACTCACTGTCAAATCTGCCTTCACTCCTCATATCTGTAGCATGTATGTGTTACATGTGAAATATAGTATTCTATGAACACTGTGCTTTTATAACTAGCCACTGGCTTAAGCATATGTTCTCATCCTGAGTTTTAAAAAGTAAAATAATGTATATTGTTAGTCATTTAAGCTTAAAATCATCAGATTCCCTTGGAAAAAACCTAAAACCATCTGGCCACTGTGACACTGTTCTATTTATTGCATACAACTGCCTGGATACTGCCGAAGCATAAACAGTAATTAAGTACACAATTCAGCCATGCATGCCAAATTTGCTAGAACTATCCTTTGAGTATCTTAGACTTTCCAAGCCAGTGACTTTATTGAAGCTTTGGCTGGTAATTAAACATTAATGATTTATGGTATGAGTAGGGTTCATTTACTGCTTACTGAAATATGTTTGACAATGTCTTTGGGAATTTTCTCAAACTGCTACTTTTACATGTGCTATATTAGAAAAGCAAAAAAGGTAAATTAGCAAAGTGGTATATAATGAGCATTCTGCAAATGTATATTTTGTACGGCAATGTTGTCTAGCTTTTTTTTCAAGGGTTTATTCATATTTTACTTTTTTTTTCTGCAGCATACCTCTAGAAATAACTTGCTCTATATATTTAGGATTTTGCTATAAAACACGTTACCCACAAAAAAAAGGGCTTTATCAGCGTTTCTCAACCTTGGTCCTAGGCACACTAACAGTCCAGTCTTTAAGGATAGCTATAATAGAGCACACGTGGTTCAATTAGTACCTCAGCTATTTTGATTAACCATCTGTGCTCAAGCATGAATATCGTGAAAACCTGGACTGTTAGGGTGCCTTAAAGACTGAGGCTATATTATACTTACCTTCTCTCCCGGAATGGCCAGGAGGCTCCCAAAAATCAAGTGTCCCTCCTGACCCCCGCTACAGGTAAGTTGCCTAATTTCCTAATTTGAAAAGGATAAAGAGAACTTGTCTCTTGGTGGTATGCCAATTCCACCCTCCTGGCGCTAATAAAAATATCTCACAGATGAATATGTATATAAAAGAAAAATTCAACACACTGCAGCGTATGTTTTCAAGACTTAGTTAGAGTCTTAGGCATAATGGTACATACATAGATATTTAAAACATCGCGCTGTGTGTTACTGGTTTTTTTACTTTAATAGATATAAGCAATATTGAGTTATATATATAAAAAAATATAAGGAAAAAATATATATATTATAAGAGTGGCTCTGTATAAATCAGTGATGAGATCGGGAGACGTCCGCAAATATCTCAAATAACATTTATTACATATACATATACATAAAAACAAACATCTAAAATCTAAAATATTGATCACCTTTCAAGCATGCATATAGCCAGTTTTAACTTGAATAAGGGAATAGTCCCTAATTAGCATAGAATATGTATAATTAATTAAATAGCTGCCTTGGTAACACTTTATGTGAATAAATGCTGAAGTCCTGAGTAAGCAGTGTGTAACACTGTATTGAACAGTCTTTGATACTGGGTCCACACACGGAATTGCTACTTTGTATGCCGGCATCCCGGCTGTAATAGAAACAGTTCAGTGTGAAACTGAAAGCAGTATTTATAGTTACCACTGTTTCTTCCTGCTAGGATGAAGTATCCGTCCCTTTCTTCACCCGGTGGTGAGTCCGTCACCGCCCCGTGTGATGTATGCCGTGATGGGATATCCTCAGTGGCGGTTCTTGCCACGGGCAAGCGGTACTTTTGCCCGGGGCGCCGCCTTCCGGAGGGCGCCGGCGCCATCCGGAGGGCGCCGCACCAGGGCAAGAACCGCCACTGTGCCCCCCGCAGTGCCCCGCTGTGCCCCCCGCTTTGAAGGGAACCAGACGCGTAGCGTCTAGTTTCCCTTCATTGAGAGGACCTTAGTTGTGCGGTGCGCGATGACGTCATCGCGCACTGCACAGCAAAGGTTCTCTCCATGAAGGGAAACTAGACGCTACTGTCTAGTTTCCCTTCATGTAGAGGACCTTTGCTGTGCGGTGCGCGATGACGTCATCGCGCACCGCACAGCATAGTGGCACAGACACTAGGGGTCATAATTGACCTCTAGTGTCTATGCTGTTCTATGGGAGAGACATAATAACGTCTCTCCCATAGATCGAGGAAAGGAGAGAAGAAGAGCGGCGCCGGCGGAGGAGGTCTGCAGCAGTCTGGATCAGGAACGGGGATGGTAAGTATACTTTTTTTTTATTTTATCTTTCAGCGTCGCTACAGGGGCATAAATGGGGGCGTAACTGACCACGCCCCCATTTGAAGCCACGCCCCTATACTTCGCCCGGGGCGCCACAATCCCAAGAACCGGCCCTGGATATCCTGATAGGTGGAACTGCAGACTCTCAGCCAAGGTGCGCTCACTGCGGGCTCCGATATTTACTGATCGGCCAATAGCTGCGGTGCTGGATTACCTATGGCTGCAGAAGTTCACCACCTCTCCGGATAGATGTAATAGCAGGGTGGGTAGTGGACGGTGATCGTGCTTTCAGCTTTCCGTGGTGGTACACCAGTATATGTTTTCAGGAGTGCGGTATCAACGCGTTAAGTCCCAAGATCCAAGATCTTGAAGAAGTCCCAAGGCATTGTGCACACAGCGCGATGTTCTAAATATCTATGTATGTAATTTCCTAATTTGAGCTGCACCCCTGCCAGTGGTTGGTCCAGGTGACCGATGACATGATTCTTGCTGAATCGTGTCATTGTAGCCACGCCTCCAGCTGTATAATGCCAGTAATCTCGGCTTTGTATAGTGGGGGCGTGGCTATGATGACATGATCGCAGCTACCATGCAACCTATACCGCCTCCATTTTATAACCACGCCTCCACCCTGCCCCCTGTGGTTCATCACACCCCCGTACTGCCCTCCAGCTGAGCCGACCTGGCTGCTCTCTCCCGGGGAGAACAGACAGGAAGTCGGCAACTATGGGCTATATTCAGAAAAGGAAGGTTGGTGAACTCATCTACTTGGAGCGAAGCTGCCCGTACACTAAAAGTATCAAAATAAATTTCACCACATTTAACTAGCATACCCAAAAAACATAGAGACTTTTCTGTGTCCAGGGCGCTAAACTAACAAAGAATTATATAGTAAAATACGGATACAATAATACATCCCTTAAATATGGGGTCAGATGATAAATTCTCTTCCACCGTAGCTTCAATGCATTACAGATATTAAAACCTTGTGGGATATGAGGATTTCTTTGATCCATTAAAAGATATCTTTATGAGATTGTACTTCCCCGATTTACTGTGAGTGGGGTACGCACCCTTATTCGAACCTAGATTTGGAGACTTACTTACCCGTATTAACCATGATACATATAAGGATGTGAAAGTTCTTTTGTCTATTAAAGATACCTTCATATGATTATATTTACCTGATATAGTGTGAGTGGGGTATACTCCGCTTTCTGTGCTCAGTGTTGGAAGATCCGAATATTTGTTATAACTGGACTACACATTAGAGATGAGCGCCTGAAATTTTTCGGGTTTTGTGTTTTGGTTTTGGGTTCGGTTCCGCGGCCGTGTTTTGGGTTCGAACGCGTTTTGGCAAAACCTCACCGAATTATTTTTGTCGGATTCGGGTGTGTTTTGGATTCGGGTGTTTTTTTCCAAAAACACTAAAAAACAGCTTAAATCATAGAATTTGGGGGTCATTTTGATCCCAAAGTATTATTAACCTCAAAAACCATAATTTACACTCATTTTCAGTCTATTCTGAATACCTCACACCTCACAATATTATTTTTAGTCCTAAAATTTGCACCGAGGTCGCTGTGTGAGTAAGATAAGCGACCCTAGTGGCCGACACAAACACCGGGCCCATCTAGGAGTGTCACTGCAGTGTCACGCAGGATGTCCCTTCCAAAAAACCCTCCCCAAACAGCACATGACGCAAAGAAAAAAAGAGGCGCAATGAGGTAGCTGTGTGAGTAAGATTAGCGACCCTAGTGGCCGACACAAACACCGGGCCCATCTAGGAGTGGCACTGCAGTGTCACGCAGGATGGCCCTTCCAAAAAACCCTCCCCAAACAGCACATGACGCAAAGAAAAAAAGAGGCGCAATGAGGTAGCTGACTGTGTGAGTAAGATTAGCGACCCTAGTGGCCGACACAAACACCGGGCACATCTAGGAGTGGCACTGCAGTGTCACGCAGGATGTCCCTTCCAAAAAACCCTCCCCAATCAGCACATGATGCAAAGAAAAAGAAAAGAAAAAAGAGGTGCAAGATGGAATTATCCTTGGGCCCTCCCACCCACCCTTATGTTGTATAAACAAAACAGGACATGCACACTTTAACCAACCCATCATTTCAGTGACAGGGTCTGCCACACGACTGTGACTGATATGACGGGTTGGTTTGGACCCCCCCCAAAAAAGAAGCAATTAATCTCTCCTTGCACAAACTGGCTCTACAGAGGCAAGATGTCCACCTCATCATCATCCTCAGTGAACTACCGCACTGTACACTGGTTGATAAAGAGATAGTAGTATACTCGTAACAACTAGTATGACGACGGTATAAAGAATGAAAAAAAAACCACGGTTAGGTGGTATATATTATAATACAATTATGGTTGGACGGACTGCCTGCCGAGTGCCGACACAGAGGTAGCCACAGCCGTGAACTACCGCACTGTACACTGGTTGATAAAGAGATAGTAGTATACTCGTAACAACTAGTATGACTGACTATGACGGTATAAAGAATGAAAAAAAAAACACGGTTAGGTGGTATATATTATAATAATACAATTATGGATGGACGGACTGCCTGCCGAGTTCCGACACAGAGGTAGCCACAGCCGTGAACTACCGCACTGTACACTGGTTGATAAAGAGATAGTAGTATACTCGTAACAACTAGTATGACACTATGACGGTATAAAGAATGAAAAAAAAACCACGGTTAGGTGGTATATATTATAATACAATTATGGATGGACGGACTGCCTGCCGACTGCCGACACAGAGGTAGCCACAGCCGTGAACTACCGCACTGTACACTGGTTGATAAAGAGATAGTAGTATACTCGTAACAACTAGTATGACACTATGACGGTATAAAGAATGAAAAAAAAACCACGGTTAGGTGGTATATATTATAATACAATTATGGATGGACGGACTGCCTGCCGAGTGCCGACACAGAGGTAGCCACAGCCGTGAACTACCGCACTGTACACTGGTTGATAAAGAGATAGTAGTATACTCGTAACAACTAGTATGACTGACTATGACGGTATAAAGAATGAAAAAAAAACCACGGTTAGGTGGTATATATTATAATACAATTATGGATGGACGGACTGCCTGCCGACTGCCGACACAGAGGTAGCCACAGCCGTGAACTACCGCACTGTACACTGGTTGATAAAGAGATAGTAGTATACTCGTAACAACTAGTATGACACTATGACGGTATAAAGAATGAAAAAAAAACCACGGTTAGGTGGTATATATTATAATACAATTATGGATGGACGGACTGCCTGCCGACTGCCGACACAGAGGTAGCCACAGCCGTGAACTACCGCACTGTACACTGGTTGATAAAGAGATAGTAGTATACTCGTAACAACTAGTATGACTATGACGACGGTATAAATAAAGAAAAAAAAATACCACGGTTAGGTGGTATATAATTATACAATTATGGATGGACGGACTGCCTGCCGAGTGCCGACTGCCGACACAGAGGTAGCCACAGCCGTGAACTACCGCACTGTACTGTGTCTGCTGCTAATATAGACTGGTTGATAAAGAGATAGTATACAACAATATACTACTATACTGGTGGTCAGGCACTGGTCACCACTAGTCACACTGGCAGTGGCACTCCTGCAGCAAAAGTGTGCACTGTTTAATTTTAAATTAATATAATATTATGTACTCCTGGCTCCTGCTATAACAACCTGCAGTGCTCCCCAGTCTCCCCCACAATTATTATAAGCTTTTATACATTGATGTGCAGCACACTGGGCTGAGCTGAGTGCACACAGACTGAGTCACACTGTGTGACTGCTGTGTATCGTTTTTTTCAGGCAGAGAACGGATATAGCAGAGAACGGATATATTAAATAAAAGTTAACTTAACAACAACTGCACTGGTCACTGTGGTAAACTCTGTCTGCACAATCTCTCTCTCTCTCTCTCTCTCTTCTAATCTATTCTAATGGAGAGGACGCCAGCCACGTCCTCTCCCTATCAATCTCAATGCACGTGTGAAAATGGCGGCGACGCGCGGCTCCTTATATAGAATCCGAGTCTCGCGAGAATCCGACAGCGTCATGATGACGTTCGGGCGCGCTCGGGTTAACCGAGCAAGGCGGGAAGATCCGAGTCGCTCGGACCCGTGAAAAAAAAAGTGAAGTTCGTGCGGGTTCGGATTCAAAGAAACCGAACCCGCTCATCTCTACTACACATTGTGTTATTTTTTCTGTTCCCCTTCTATGAGCTTCAGTGAATCTCTCTATCAAGATCATAAAGATCCCAAGCCTACTGAATACCTCATAGAATCAACGGTGGAAGAGAATTTATCATCTGACCCCGTATTTAAGGGATGTATTATTGTATCCATATTTTACTATATAATTATTTGTTAGTTTAGCGCCCTGGACACAGAAAAGTATCTATTTTTTATGGGCTATATTCTTCCATAGAAATATCAGAATGATTCAAATGAATCCGTAGTAAATACACTGGAGCTACCTAACTTTTTAGCAGGAGAAAGCATACATTTTCATCTCACCAAGGAGGTCATTCCGAGTTGTTCGCTCGCAAGGCGATTTTAGCAGAGTTGCTCACGCTAAGCCGCCGCCTACTGGGAGTGAATCTTAGCAACTTAAAATTGCGAACGACGTATTCGCAATATTGCGATTACACACCTCGTAGCAGTTTCTGAGTAGCTTCAGACTTACTCGGCATCTGCGATCAGTTCAGTGCTTGTCGTTCCTGGTTTGACGTCACAAACACACCCAGCGTTCGCCCAGACACTCCCCCGTTTCTCCAGCCACTCCTGCGTTTTTTCCGGAAACGGTAGCGTTTTTTCCCACACGCCCATAAAACGGCCTGTTTCCGCCCAGAAACACCCATTTCCTGTCAATCACACTACGATCGCCTGAGCGAAGAAAAAGCCGTGAGTAAAAATCCTATCTTCATAGCAAATTTACTTGGCGCAGTCGCAGTGCGGACATTGCGCATGCGCACTAAGCGGAAAAACGCTGCGATGCGAAGAAATTTTCCGAGCGAACGACTCGGAATGACCTCCCATATATACTATTAGTAGATTTTTATCACTGAGCTTCTCATGTTCCTGCAGCCCCCATAGCTGAAGTTCACAATGGAGGCTATGCAGTTTTGCAATTTAAAGAAATAATAGAAGCATCACTTCTCTCATCTTTTGTTCAAAACATAGGGAACAGATTTATCAAGCCTTGGAAAATGATAAATTTCACTGTGATCAAGTACAAACCCAACAGCTCCTAACTGCCATGTTACAGGCTGGGTTTGAAAAATGACAGTTAGGAGCCGATTGGTTAGTAATTTATCACTGTGCAATTTATCTCTCTCCACGGCTTCATAAATCTTATTGCCATCTATGGATGGTGTTATGCATTTGCTATATACAGAGCTGGAGAAAAGTAATGAAGACACTTGTCTCTTACAGTTTTCTCCCATAATGCATTGTATTGCTTGCTCCTCCCTGGTCAGTCATAGAGGATAATTCAGACCTGATTGCTAGGCTGCGTTTTCATACAGTCTGAATTAGCACCCTGGAACGGTTCCTGACAGCAGTCAGTCTGTTTGCCATTACAACTGTTCTGTGCATGTGCATTTGCCTCCCAACATATGTTTGCAACTCAAGAAGAAAGTCTAGGAGATTTCTCTTTGCCGGGACAGGTGGTTTCTGTGAGCACAGTACTGGCAGGTATGTATTGGTAAATTTCTCCCATGTATCTGGCGAGGAAGTCATGGCCCTCATCCGTTCCTCCCCCCCCACAACCTCCCCGCTCGACCCTATCCCCTCCCACCTCCTCCGCTACCTCTCCCCTTCTGCCTGTTCCCATCTTGCCCACCTTCTCAATCTCTCCCTTTCATCAGGCACTGTCCCCTCTGCCTTCAAGCATGCTCTTGTCTCCCCTATTCTTAAAAAAACCTACCCTTGATCCTAACACTCTCTCCAACTATCGACCCATCTCTCTCCTCCCCTTTGCCTCCAAACTTCTTGAGCGTATTGTCTATAATCGCCTCGCTGCCTTTCTTTCCTCTCACTCACTGCTTGACCCATTCCAGTCTGGTTTCCGTTCTCTCCACTCCACTGAAACTGCCCTCACAAAAGTCTGCAATGACCTCCATGCAGCCAAATCTAAGGGCCACTACTCTCTGCTTATTCTTCCTGACCTCTCTGCTGCTTTTGACACTGTGGACCACCCTCTCCTTCTGCAAATCCTTTACTCTCTTGGTCTGCGTGATACTGCCCTCTCCTGGCTGTCCTCCTACCTCTCTGATCGTTCCTTCTCTGTCTCCTCTCATGATGCTACCTCCCCCCCACTTCCACTAACTGTTGGTGTCCCCCAAGGCTCTGTTCTTGGTCCTCTCCTTTTCTCTCTCTATACGTCCTCTTTAGGTGAACTCATTAGTTCTTTTAACTTCCAATACCACCTCTATGCTGATGACACTCAAATCTACCTCTCCTCCCCTGATCTCTCCACGGCTCTCCTCACTCGTACCTCAAACTGTCTTTCTTCTATCTCTTCTTGGATGTCTCAGCGCTTTCTTAAACTCAACATGTCTAAGACTGAGCTGATCATCTTCCCACCCTCCCGCACAGCCTCACCTCCCACAATCTCATTATCCATTGATGGCACGACTATCTCCCCTAGCCCCCAAGTACGCTGTCTTGGCGTAATGCTTGACTCCTCCCTCTCCTTCAAACCACACATTCAGCACCTCTCACAAACCTGTCATTTTCATCTCAAAAACATTTCTAGAATCAGACCTTTTCTCACCCAGGATGCCACTAAGATCATTATTCACTCACTGATTATTTCCAGACTGGACTACTGTAATCTCCTCTTAACTGGCCTCCCTGACAATTACCTCTCTCCACTCCAATCTATCCTCAATGCTGCTGCCCGGCTCATCTTCCTCACTAAACGCACTACGTCTACCTCCCCTCTCCTACAGGCCCTCCACTGGCTTCCCTTCCTTTTCAGAATCCAATTCAAACTTCTCACACTCACTTACAAAGCACTCACCCACTCCACTCCCATCTACATCTCTGACCTTATCTCCCTTTACTCTCCCACCCGTCCTCTTCGCTCTGCTAATGCACGCCGACTCTCCTGTCTTCTGATTACTTCCTCCCACTCCTATCTCCAAGATTTTTCACGTGCTGCTCCCTTTCTCTGGAATTCTTTACCTCTCCCCCTCAGACTCTCCACCTCTCTACAAAACTTCAAACGGGCTCTTAAGACCCATTTCTTTACCAAACCCAGCCAAATCTCATCCTAACCCTCTGTTCCACGCTCTCTATGTACCCCATCTGTGTCACCCCTGTCTGTCTACCCCTCCCCTTAAAATGTAAGCTCTCACGAGTAGGGCCCTCTTCCCTCATGTGCTTATACTTTTCTTACTTTAATAATCCTCAACTGCCCAGATCCCGCAGTTTTTTGACCACCTGGAACTTATCTCTATGTTTACTGGTGAGTTATGCTTAGTTGCCCTGTACTTGTCCTATATTGTCTTCAACTGTAAGTCACTGTTTTCCTATTTTTTTTATGTGCATTTGTACTCTGTAATTGGGCGCTGCGGAACCCTTGTGGCGCCATATAAATAAAGGATAATAATAATAATAATAATAATAATAATAATAATAATACAAATTACAGGGAAATATGTAGATAATTGTGGATTTAAATGCATAGACATTGTCATCAGCAATGGTGCAAAATGAGTGTAGTATGGTATGCCGGCGGCCGGGCTCCCAGCGACCAGCATACCGGTGCTGGGAGCCCGACCGCCGGCATACCGACAGTATGGCGAGCGCAAAGGAGCCCCTTGCGGGCTCGCTGTGCTCTCCACGCTGCGGGCACGGTGGCACGCTACGTGTGCCACGCTATTTTATTCTCCCTCCAGGGGGGTCGTGGACTCCCACGAGGGAGAATATCTGTCGGTATGCCGGGTGTCGGGATTCCAGCGCCGGTATACTGTGCGCCGGGATCCCGACATTCGGCATACTGAAGACCACCCGTGCAAAATATTGGAATGTCTGGTGGCGTTCAGGAGCACCACAATGTTTTAGTTTGGGGGGAGGGGCCAAAGATAAAATGCCATTTTGGCGCCCCTATTTCTGTAATGTACAGGAAAATCCTTCCTGTTACACAGTGGTGCCGCTGCTAGCATCACCCTGCATTGTGCTGTGCTGCCAGCCTCCCCCTCCCTCCCTATCTGTCTCTCCCCCAGTGCGGGTAATCACTCACCTCCGGATCCATATGGGTGGCTTCACCGCAGGGTGCTGTTTCCCATCTGTTGTCCTCCTAGCTGGCTCTGTCTCTCTGAGTAATCACTGATGCATTACTGGGAGGACGCATGGCCATGCTGAGCCTGCTGGGAAATCCCAGGACCACAGCCACGCCTCCTCTCAGTAATGCATCAGTGAATATTCAGAGTGACAGCTGACTAGGACAGCGGATGGGACATCAGCCTGCAGCAGCAAAGCGCTTGGAATGGTAAAGCTGCCCACGGAGATCCAGAAGTAAGCGTTCCCCCGCACTGGGCATCGTCACCTCTGCCTTGTTTAGATGGGGCAAGCCCCCTTGCCCCCCCTGTTCCAACGCCTCTGGTTGCATTCTATACTACATATACATTTGGCACATGAGTACCCTTGTTTTGCACTAAAGGGCCAATTTATCACCATCTGCATCTGAGGATGCGAATGTGCTTTGATAATATCGGCCCAATCCACAGTGCGATAATTGATTACATCGCACTGATGTTTCAATTATCTTATGCAGAGACAGAGCTTGTGAGAAAGCTCTGTCCCTGCGATACTACTGTTTCCCTGCGATGCTGCCAGTCATTGAGGCTCCCTGCTGCTGTAACCTCTGCTGATTTAAAATTAGCTGTTGCTTTGCAGCATCGCTTTACTGCAATAGGGGTCAGTGCAGCAGTAGGAAGCTCCCACACTGAAGCCCTGATCGCCGAATCCCAGGGTACAGTAGGTGAGTATGATATATAAACTAGGTGATTAATCGCGCCCTACGGGTGCTCTTCACACCGTCGTAAGGGGCTATGCCCCCTTAGCCCTTGCACGCCCTTGTGGTGTGCAATATTTGTATTATATGGAATATTACCTCCAATCATAATTGTGTGAGTGGTTAAATATTGCACGGACAAAGGGCGTGCATTGGTTAAGGGGTCATAGCCACTTGCAACAGCGTGAACAGAGCACGCAGGGCCTGATGCATCACCTAGTAGGTGCTGTGGTTGGAGGAGTGGAGAGTGCTGGGGAGACACGGATGGGGGAGGGGATATGGGGTTGCCATGGGTAGGGGAGGGGTGGGTGCTGCGGGTGGGGTCCGGAGTCACCGCGGATGGGGGAGGTCACGGGTGCGGTGGTGTGGCGGGTGGGGGAGGGGATCCAGAGCCACTGCGAGTGGTGGAGGGTGGGGTGTGGGGGTGCCGTGTATGGGGCCCGGAGGTACTGCGAGTGGGGGAGGGACGGGTAATGCTTCTCCTGCTTCTCCTCCGCTGCGGCGCTTTCATACATATCTATGCTGGTGGCCGCAGCAGCTTTTGTTCCACCTGCGCCGTGGCTAGGAAGTGGGGATTGTTGATGCCGGAGGGGGCAGGCAGACTGGCAGCAGGACATAGGATGCTGCAGTAAAAGGATTTTTTTTCCCCTATCTACAGCGCAGAGACTTGCTGCAGATGCAGTGGCATAGTCTCCAACCAAACTTTTTTGGCAGGTACAATACCTTTTTTTTAAGGTACAGTATGTACCGATTTCTGGCTCTCCAAACTTCCATTGAAAGTATTGGATAAGGGACGTGGCCACACCTCTGTACCTATGGCCACACCCCCTTTTCGAATTTGTACTGATTTTTATGTGTAAATTGTTGGAGGGTATGTTGCTGCAGATGCAGTGGGTCTATTTTGGTGTGTGGACCTGGAGCTGCAGTTCCATCAGCCCCATTGTTAATCCTGCTCTGGGAACACACAGCAGCCAAAGGGCAGAGCCTCCCATTGGATGTAACCTGTGTGGGAGGGCGTTTCTCACCCAATCAGCTGAGGACTGGGTGTGACAGACCTGCTGCTAACCCAATGAGAGCTCCGAGCCACACCCAGCGTTATCCACACAGTCACAGAGTGACAGATCTGGGCTATTATATAGGAGATATTTATTTATTTATTTTATACATTTTTTTTATTTTAATTTTTACTGTGATCAGCTTGTGTGTCCATTGACACACAAAGCTGATCACACTGCCTGCTTCTCACACAGCTTTCTCTGTCTAGGGGCTGACAAAGCTGTGCAGAAATACAGAATATGCAGTGAGCTCTGTAATTACGCCAGCTTGTTCTGGTGTAATTATCACAGGGCTCACTGCAGTATTATTTCACAATTGTTTTTTAATAAATTCGGCCAAAGCACATTTCTCATTATAAGTAGAGATGAGCGGGTTCGGTTCTCAGAGAACCGAGCTGTACCGAACTTCACCATTCAAGTCCGGATCCGAGCCAGGCTCGGGTTTTCCCGCCTGACTCGGAAACCCGAACGAGGCAAAACATCATCATCACGCTGTTGGATTCTCGCAGGATGTGGATTCCATATAAGGATCCGCGCGTCGCAGCCATTTTCACTCCAGTCTCGGAGAGTGCAGTGAGAGGATGTGTCTCCGTCCTCAGTGTCTGTGTGGGGGCGGAAAAGTGGGGTGGCGAGTCTTGTGCTGGGTTGTGCTGCTCAGTCCAGTCCAGTGTAGTCAGTGTCTAATGCTGCATCAGTCCAGCCAGTCACAGTGGTGGTGTCAATCAACAATATTCAAAATAGATAAAGAGTAACTTGCGCCCTAGCTTCAACTCGGCAGATCTCCAAAAAGGAACACAACTCCTTTATAGACACAAATTTGTAAAAAAAGAGGCGATCTCCCAGCGATGCTATGTATACGTTCCAAATGGGTGGGACTCTTGTTCCTCAAACAAAAAACATATTATACAGCATGTTTGTTAGTTGTTCTAGATATGTCCACCAATAATTTCCAAGGTCGTCACTCCCGGCAACTGACCTGTGTTAAATGTGATGCGTTCACATAAAGGTTTCTTTAGTACTTTAAACAATCCTCTAATCCACGACTTATCTACACCAGGCTTACCTTGAATATAAGCCCTATGTGCAATGAAAGGTATCTTTCTCCACTTCTGTTATGGGTCTACGGCCATTCCG
The DNA here is from genome assembly GCF_028390025.1 of Pseudophryne corroboree. Taxonomy (NCBI): domain Eukaryota; kingdom Metazoa; phylum Chordata; class Amphibia; order Anura; family Myobatrachidae; genus Pseudophryne; species Pseudophryne corroboree. The sequence continues at coordinate 725,366,850 of NC_086448.1, read as the reverse complement.
TTCTCTCCACACAAAAAGTTTCCAATGACAGCAGATATGGTGCAAAAAAATGTCTTTTTTTTATTCAAAAGGTTATCTCCCCAAACAATAGGGATAAAAACAGTTCATAAAATGATAAAACAACAACAAAGGGGTACCCTGTTTAAAAGAACAAAAGGCCACTTCCACTGGTACCGGTAGGATGGATAAGGTCACTTTCACCAATTTGGAAAAATTCCTAAGGGAAAAATTACCCACAAAGCAATGCCTACCACCATGGAAGATAGCTGTCCAGGGTCCTCCTTCCAATAAACCAACGCGTTTCGGATTTAAAATCCTTCCTCAGGGTATACAGTGGAAGTGACCCCCTGGTCTTTTTATACCTGTCTGACTAAAACACATATTCGCTACAGCCAATCAGGTTCCACTATTCCTAAAAACAATTATACTCTCCACATTTGGATCTATAAATAGTATAAAATGTTTACATGTATATACATCACCATATTCAGCTGTCTACTGTTCTTAAATAACTAACATAAATCCATACGAAACGTTATTTCATATAATTGGTTAAAAGGAAAATCTGATACAGATCACTGCAAACATCTTTCATTATGGGGAAACAACCCTCTTCCCGGGTGAAAACAACCACAATTTCCAGAGAGTCTATGTGTCACATGACACCACGTGTGTCCGGCCGGAAACCCGTCTCCGTCTTGTGTATGTTGGTTTCCTTGGCAACCACACGTCCCTTGTTCACGTCATCTGCAGCGGCCGGAAACCCTTCTCCGCCTTGTGTATGTTGGTTTCCTTAGAGACCGCACGTCCCATGTTCCCGTCATCTGCAGCAACTAACAGCCGGAAGTGTCTCTCTCTTGTAGCGTCATACTTCCGGTTAATGGACCGCAAATGCGGAAGTCCAGTGCTCTCCATTGAACCGCATAACCACGTCCGTGTATAATAGAAACAAAGGCAAATGTTAATATTATATATAGAGCCTCTTGTATTATATATCCATACAAAATACATTATATCATCACGGAATTTAATAGGTATAATAAGATATAACCCCATACTCTTATTTCTACTAATCATGTGCTTATTTATTTTTCCCTATATAGGTATTACAATAATTTCCATAGGTGTCTTAATAGGATTTTATTTTTAATCTAAAAATGATGACACTCTCTCAATTAATTGTTGTAGTAGGGGTTAGTAGTGTTCTACAGATATTAGGACATTTTTTCAGACCCTGGAAAGATCTACAGAAACCACTTGGTCTCAAAATCTAAATTGAGACCCTTTGGATATAATGTTTTTAGTTCGTAGATCTTCCTCATTTCTGCTTTCGCTAGTCTTTCTTCATCGTCATTCTTGCGCCAATTGGAATGAATACTCATAATGGCGCAGAAGTTTGTAAGATGACTAATATTACAATTATGAACATTTTTAAAGTGTTGAGACACACTGTGCGTCTCAAGGCCTTTTTTAATATTGCGGACGTGCTCAGCCATCCTAACCTTTAACGCCCTGGTTGTACGTCCTACATACTGTGTGCCACAAACACACTCCAAAAGGTATACACAATTCTTAGTAGAACAAGTCAAGAATTGTCTAATGGGATAAGTCAAATTGGTCTGTGTGGACCTATATTCCGTTATTTTATTTCCACTGCCTTTACAACTTCGGCACATAATGCACATGCCGCATCTATAAAAGCCTTTTGATTTAACCCTAGTTTACATTTTTGGGGCCACCACCACGCTACTTACAACATTTTCTTTAAGGTTTTTTGCTTTTCAATACACAAAGCTAGGGTGAGCCGATACATGCTCTTTCAACATAGGGTCCCTACTCAAAATATCCCAGTGTTGCCTCAGAATTTTTTCAATCTGTTTATGTTGGCTATTATAATCTGTTATGAATGATATCCCCCTACTATTGATGGGATCTTTTTGTTTATCTTTATTCTCTATTAAACATGTATTTCTGTCTAAATTTGTACCATGATCTCTAGCTATTTGTATAACTTCTAGATCGTATCCTTTTTGTTGAAATTGATCTTGTAGGATGTTTGCATGTCTCTCATATTCCCTAATATCAGTACAGTTGCGTCGAATACGATGAAACTGACTCTTAGGGATACTCTGTAACCAATTTTGATGGTGATTGCTAGTGTAGTTAATAAAAGAGTTGCAATCAGTACTCTTCATATGATTACTGGTTTTGATTACCCCATCCTCTACATAGATCCTCAAGTCAAGAAAATTTACTTCCACATCACTAATCTCAAAAGATAATTTAATATTGAATTGGTTGTTATTAAGGTGAGTGCAGAAAGTATCGAGAGAACTCCGGTCACCTCCCCACACAAAAACAACATCATCAATATACCTGTACCAGGACACCAGACTAGCACCCAGCTGATGGCCACTCCGTACTGCCTGTTCTTCCCAATATGCCATAAATAAATTGACATAACTAGGTGCCAGTCTGGTGCCCATCGCGGTACCAGTGAGCTGTAAATAAAAACTATCCTGAAACCAGAAAAAATTATTTCTAAGAATGAGAGAAATACCATCCAGGATAAATCCCTTTTCATCTTCGTTTGTGCCTATTTGGTTAAGAAAGAATTCAGTGGCTGCCAACCCATGTTCATGCTCGATGACAGTGTACAGTGACTGCACATCAGCTGTCACAATCAAAAAGCCAGGTTGCCATTTTACCTTCATAAGTCTATTAATAGTACTTATAGTGTCTCTAAGATAAGACTTGGTAGATTGTACAATGGGCTGTAATAATTTGTCAATGGCTTGAGATAGATTGGAAAGACAGGAATTAGTGCCAGCCACAATGGGCCGCCCCGGAGGTCTCTCCCTATCCTTGTGGATCTTGGGGAGGATATATAGTACAGGTATTGATGGGTTTTCTATAGTAATAGACCTACTATCCTCCTCCTCAATCACTCCTTTGGATAAATATAAAGCTAGAAAAGATTTTAACTTATCCATGATACCGGACCCCGGATTTGTTCTAAGTTTCCTATAGGTGTTACCATCATGTAGTTGCCTAAACACCTCTATATTATAATCCTCCAGGTCCATAATGACAACACTGCCCCCCTTGTCGGCAGGCTTGATGACTATGTCATTATTCTCTCTCAGAGACTTAATAGCCAGTCGTTCCTCCTTAGTTAAATTCATTTTCCTATTGGGTTTCAATTCTATACTTTCCAGATCATTTTTCACAGCCTTTTCAAACGCCTCAATGAAGCTACCTTTCTTATGCTTCGGAAAGAAAGTGGATTTACGTTTTAGATTGAATTTACTTTCATTTTGGGGAATCACCTGTTCAGCTTTATCACTAAAAAACCTCTTTAAAGTGAGACGTCTGACAAATTTCTCTACATCCACAAATACATTAAACTTATCACATCTGTTTGAGGGTGAAAATTTTAAACCCTTTTCAAGAACACTTATTTCATGTGTTGATAATTGATATTTACTGAGATTGTAAATTTTGGTATTCCTACTAGTCTCAGAGTCAGTCATAAGGTCATTCTTTTCCGAATCCTCATTAACATGAGTATCATTAGGCTCAATTGAGCCTTTACATTTACGTCTCCTCTTTGAGTTGAGTGCTTTGAATTTTCCTCCCCTCACCCCCCGTTTTTTTATGGGTCTATTCTCATTAGTGTTGGGACCTATCTCCATTTTCTGTGTGTCCCTTGTCCTACATCTAAAAAACGTGTCTGATTATACTGGTGTTCGTAATTGGTTTTCTCACTGAAATCTTTTTGTTGTCTACTTCCTTTATATGTGTACTTAGGTCGATATTCTTCCTGTTGTCGATTATTTCTCCATCTATTCTCTTCCTCCCTTCTTATTGGTGTCCTTCTACTTTCAAAGTGTCTTTTCCCGTTTCTGTTCATATTTATTCTTATATTGGTATGTATCATTGTATCTTCTAGAATTGACAACAGGTGATTCTGCCCTATAATCTATATTTCGACGTATTGCTCTATTCTTTTGCTCATACCGATTTCTATAATTCCCTGATCTAGTAGATGGATCCCTTTCCTTAGACAAGATATTATGTTCCCCACTTGTTTGGGGAGATAACCTTTTGAATAAAAAAAGACATTTTTTTGCACCATATCTGCTGTCATTGGAAACTTTTTGTGTGGAGAGAACGGAATGGCCGTAGACCCATAACAGAAGTGGAGAAAGATACCTTTCATTGCACATAGGGCTTATATTCAAGGTAAGCCTGGTGTAGATAAGTCGTGGATTAGAGGATTGTTTAAAGTACTAAAGAAACCTTTATGTGAACGCATCACATTTAACACAGGTCAGTTGCCGGGAGTGACGACCTTGGAAATTATTGGTGGACATATCTAGAACAACTAACAAACATGCTGTACAATATGTTTTTTGTTTGAGGAACAAGAGTCCCACCCATTTGGAACGTATACATAGCATCGCTGGGAGATCGCCTCTTTTTTTTACAAATTTGTGTCTAAAAAGGAGTTGTGTTCCTTTTTGGAGATCTGCCGAGTTGAAGCTAGGGCGCAAGTTACTCTTTATCTATTTTGAATATTGTTGATTTGCACTGTAATTGTGTCTTGTTGCCCTCAACTATGTTTGCCCATCGAACAAATAGAAAAGCCCAGGTTGATTCATTGTTTACTGAGAATGAAGGTGTCGAATTGGTGGATGACAATTTGGAGAGTGCGATGAGCAAGCTGGAAAAACTACTCATACGGGAAAGTAAAATCTGGTGGGAGGTGGCCTTCCTTGAAAAATATTGTTCGGAAGGCCTCACCCCGAAAGGTCTCAAAATTGTCAAAACACCTTCATTCAACAATGAGTCGGTAGGGTTTATGAAAGAATGGCAAAAAATCTTAGATGTATGTTCCTATTCACTCATGCAATTAATTATTAAGGAAAAAAGTGAGACCCTTAAAGGGATAGAAGATGAGATTGGGTCTCTCCGCTCGTTGGTAGAACCATATTCAAAATTGGAAGACTATAAGGAATTAGAAGAGGGTGTCATTCGAAAAATAGAAAAAATTGAGAAAGAGATTAAAAATAAGAAACAGAAAAAATATTTTAGAGATATTGATGAGAGTAGAAGGAGTAAAGAAGAGACAAGTGGGGAACATAATATCTTGTCTAAGGAAAGGGATCCATCTACTAGATCAGGGAATTATAGAAATCGGTATGAGCAAAAGAATAGAGCAATACGTCGAAATATAGATTATAGGGCAGAATCACCTGTTGTCAATTCTAGAAGATACAATGATACATACCAATATAAGAATAAATATGAACAGAAACGGGAAAAGACACTTTGAAAGTAGAAGGACACCAATAAGAAGGGAGGAAGAGAATAGATGGAGAAATAATCGACAACAGGAAGAATATCGACCTAAGTACACATATAAAGGAAGTAGACAACAAAAAGATTTCAGTGAGAAAACCAATTACGAACACCAGTATAATCAGACACGTTTTTTAGATGTAGGACAAGGGACACACAGAAAATGGAGATAGGTCCCAACACTAATGAGAATAGACCCATAAAAAAACGGGGGGTGAGGGGAGGAAAATTCAAAGCACTCAACTCAAAGAGGAGACGTAAATGTAAAGGCTCAATTGAGCCTAATGATACTCATGTTAATGAGGATTCGGAAAAGAATGACCTTATGACTGACTCTGAGACTAGTAGGAATACCAAAATTTACAATCTCAGTAAATATCAATTATCAACACATGAAATAAGTGTTCTTGAAAAGGGTTTAAAATTTTCACCCTCAAACAGATGTGATAAGTTTAATGTATTTGTGGATGTAGAGAAATTTGTCAGACGTCTCACTTTAAAGAGGTTTTTTAGTGATAAAGCTGAACAGGTGATTCCCCAAAATGAAAGTAAATTCAATCTAAAACGTAAATCCACTTTCTTTCCGAAGCATAAGAAAGGTAGCTTCATTGAGGCGTTTGAAAAGGCTGTGAAAAATGATCTGGAAAGTATAGAATTGAAACCCAATAGGAAAATGAATTTAACTAAGGAGGAACGACTGGCTATTAAGTCTCTGAGAGAGAATAATGACATAGTCATCAAGCCTGCCGACAAGGGGGGCAGTGTTGTCATTATGGACCTGGAGGATTATAATATAGAGGTGTTTAGGCAACTACATGATGGTAACACCTATAGGAAACTTAGAACAAATCCGGGGTCCGGTATCATGGATAAGTTAAAATCTTTTCTAGCTTTATATTTATCCAAAGGAGTGATTGAGGAGGAGGATAGTAGGTCTATTACTATAGAAAACCCATCAATACCTGTACTATATATCCTCCCCAAGATCCACAAGGATAGGGAGAGACCTCCGGGGCGGCCCATTGTGGCTGGCACTAATTCCTGTCTTTCCAATCTATCTCAAGCCATTGACAAATTATTACAGCCCATTGTACAATCTACCAAGTCTTATCTTAGAGACACTATAAGTACTATTAATAGACTTATGAAGGTAAAATGGCAACCTGGCTTTTTGATTGTGACAGCTGATGTGCAGTCACTGTACACTGTCATCGAGCATGAACATGGGTTGGCAGCCACTGAATTCTTTCTTAACCAAATAGGCACAAACGAAGATGAAAAGGGATTTATCCTGGATGGTATTTCTCTCATTCTTAGAAATAATTTTTTCTGGTTTCAGGATAGTTTTTATTTACAGCTCACTGGTACCGCGATGGGCACCAGACTGGCACCTAGTTATGTCAATTTATTTATGGCATATTGGGAAGAACAGGCAGTACGGAGTGGCCATCAGCTGGGTGCTAGTCTGGTGTCCTGGTACAGGTATATTGATGATGTTGTTTTTGTGTGGGGAGGTGACCGGAGTTCTCTCGATACTTTCTGCACTCACCTTAATAACAACCAATTCAATATTAAATTATCTTTTGAGATTAGTGATGTGGAAGTAAATTTTCTTGACTTGAGGATCTATGTAGAGGATGGGGTAATCAAAACCAGTAATCATATGAAGAGTACTGATTGCAACTCTTTTATTAACTACACTAGCAATCACCATCAAAATTGGTTACAGAGTATCCCTAAGAGTCAGTTTCATCGTATTCGACGCAACTGTACTGATATTAGGGAATATGAGAGACATGCAAACATCCTACAAGATCAATTTCAACAAAAAGGATACGATCTAGAAGTTATACAAATAGCTAGAGATCATGGTACAAATTTAGACAGAAATACATGTTTAATAGAGAATAAAGATAAACAAAAAGATCCCATCAATAGTAGGGGGATATCATTCATAACAGATTATAATAGCCAACATAAACAGATTGAAAAAATTCTGAGGCAACACTGGGATATTTTGAGTAGGGACCCTATGTTGAAAGAGCATGTATCGGCTCACCCTAGCTTTGTGTATTGAAAAGCAAAAAACCTTAAAGAAAATGTTGTAAGTAGCGTGGTGGTGGCCCCAAAAATGTAAACTAGGGTTAAATCAAAAGGCTTTTATAGATGCGGCATGTGCATTATGTGCCGAAGTTGTAAAGGCAGTGGAAATAAAATAACGGAATATAGGTCCACACAGACCAATTTGACTTATCCCATTAGACAATTCTTGACTTGTTCTACTAAGAATTGTGTATACCTTTTGGAGTGTGTTTGTGGCACACAGTATGTAGGACGTACAACCAGGGCGTTAAAGGTTAGGATGGCTGAGCACGTCCGCAATATTAAAAAAGGCCTTGAGACGCACAGTGTGTCTCAACACTTTAAAAATGTTCATAATTGTAATATTAGTCATCTTACAAACTTCTGCGCCATTATGAGTATTCATTCCAATTGGCGCAAGAATGACGATGAAGAAAGACTAGCGAAAGCAGAAATGAGGAAGATCTACGAACTAAAAACATTATATCCAAAGGGTCTCAATTTAGATTTTGAGACCAAGTGGTTTCTGTAGATCTTTCCAGGGTCTGAAAAAATGTCCTAATATCTGTAGAACACTACTAACCCCTACTACAACAATTAATTGAGAGAGTATCATCATTTTTAGATTAAAAATAAAATCCTATTAAGACACCTATGGAAATTATTGTAATACCCATATAGGGAAAAATAAATAAGCACATGATTAGTAGAAATAAGAGTATGGGGTTATATCTTATTATACCTATTAAATTCCGTGATGATATAATGTATTTTGTATGGATATATAATACAAGAGGCTCTATATATAATATTAACATTTGCCTTTGTTTCTATTATACACGGACGTGGTTATGCGGTTCAATGGAGAGCACTGGACTTCCGCATTTGCGGTCCATTAACCGGAAGTATGACGCTACAAGAGAGAGACACTTCCGGCTGTTAGTTGCTGCAGATGACGGGAACATGGGACGTGCGGTCTCTAAGGAAACCAACATACACAAGGCGGAGAAGGGTTTCCGGCCGCTGCAGATGACGTGAACAAGGGACGTGTGGTTGCCAAGGAAACCAACATACACAAGACGGAGACGGGTTTCCGGCCGGACACACGTGGTGTCATGTGACACATAGACTCTCTGGAAATTGTGGTTGTTTTCACCCGGGAAGAGGGTTGTTTCCCCATAATGAAAGATGTTTGCAGTGATCTGTATCAGATTTTCCTTTTAACCAATTATATGAAATAACGTTTTTTATGGATTTATGTTAGTTATTTAAGAACAGTAGACAGCTGAATATGGTGATGTATATACATGTAAACATTTTATACTATTTATAGATCCAAATGTGGAGAGTATAATTGTTTTTAGGAATAGTGGAACCTGATTGGCTGTAGCGAATATGTGTTTTAGTCAGACAGGTATAAAAAGACCAGGGGGTCACTTCCACTGTATACCCTGAGGAAGGATTTTAAATCCGAAACGCGTTGGTTTATTGGAAGGAGGACCCTGGACAGCTATCTTCCATGGTGGTAGGCATTGCTTTGTGGGTAATTTTTCCCTTAGGAATTTTTCCAAATTGGTGAAAGTGACCTTATCCATCCTACCGGTACCATTGGAAGTGGCCTTTTGTTCTTTTAAACAGGGTACCCCTTTGTTGTTGTTTTATCATTTTATGAACTGTTTTTATCCCTATTGTTTGGGGAGATAACCTTTTGAATAAAAAAAAAAAATTTTTTTGCACCATATCTGCTGTCATTGGAAACTTTTTGTGTGGAGAGAACGGAATGGCCGTAGACCCATAACAGAAGTGGAGAAAGATACCTTTCATTGCACATAGGGCTTATATTCAAGGTAAGCCTGGTGTAGATAAGTCGTGGATTAGAGGATTGTTTAAAGTACTAAAGAAACCTTTATGTGAACGCATCACATTTAACACAGGTCAGTTGCCGGGAGTGACGACCTTGGAAATTATTGGTGGACATATCTAGAACAACTAACAAACATGCTGTATAATATGTTTTTTGTTTGAGGAACAAGAGTCCCACCCATTTGGAACGTATACATAGCATCGCTGGAAGATCGCCTCTTTTTTTACAAAACAGTGGTGGTGTCCTCTGCTGCCATATATCCAGTGTAGCTGTATAAGTCCCTTTCAGTGGTGCTGTGTTGTCCTGCATTAGACCTGGGGTAGTGTCTTGTGCAGCATCAGTCCAGTGACCAGTCACAGTGGTGGTGTCCTCTGCTGCCATATATCCAGTGTAGCTGTATAAGTCCCTTTCAGTGGTACTGTGTTGTTTTGCATCAGACCAGGGGTAGTGTCTTGTGCAGCATCAGTCCAGTAACCAGTCACAGTGGTGGTGTCCTCTGCTGCCATATACCCATTGTTACTGCCGTATAATTCCCGTGATATTGCTGTATAATTCCTGTGATATTGCTGTATAATTCCCGTGATACTGGAGTATATCTCCTGTGACATTGCTGTATAATTCTCGGAATACTGGTGTATAATTCCTATGATATTGCCGTATAATTCCTGTGATATTGCCATATAATTCTCGGAATACTGGCGTATAATTCCTGTGATATTGCCGTATAATTCTCGGAATACTGGTGTATAATTCCTGTGATACTGGCATATAATTCCTGTGATATTGCTGTATAATTCTCAGAATACTGGCGTATAATTCCCATGATATTGCTGTATAATTCCTGTGATATTGCCGTATAATTCTCGGAATACTGGCGTATAATTCCTGTGACATTGCCATATAATTCTCGGAATACTGGTGTATAATTCCTGTGATACTGGCATATAATTCCTGTGATATTGTCGTATAATTCTCGGAATACTGGCGTATAATTCCTATGATATTGCTGTATAATTCCTGTGATATTGCAGTATAATTCTTGGACTACTGCCGTATAATTCCAGTTATCCTGCCGAATAATTGCATATAAATCCATATAATCCCATATAAATACAGTCCAGTGGTGCTGCCATATAAGTTCAGTGGTGCTGTCCTGTGCTGTATATTATTTACTCCAAATAAAGGGGTTATTAATATTTAATCCAAATAATTTTTACAGGGTTTGCCCTGTGAGGTGTAGGAGTGCGCTCTCTTGTGCCGCATATTGTGTTATATAACTCCAGAAAAATAATGGAGAACAAACATTTGGAGGATAAAATAGGGAAACATCAAGAACCACTTCCTCCTAGTGCTGAAGCTGCTGCCACTAGCCATGACATAGATGATGAAATGCCATCAACGTCGTCTGCCAAGGCCAAGGCCCATTGTGATAGTAGAGGGCATGTAAAATCCAAAAAACCAAAGTTCAGTAAAAAGACCCCACAAAATAAGTTTAAATGGTCTGAGGAGAAACGTAAACTTGCCAATATGCCATTTACGACATGGAGTGGCAAGTAACGGCTGAGGCCCTGGCCTATGCTCATGACTAGTGGTTCAGCTTCTCATGACGATGGAAGCCCTCATATCTGAGGACTTCACACTTAAGTTGGTGTTAGGCATTCGTCCGGTATCCCTTATTAGTGCAGTGCGATTTAGACAATTGATGGAGGTATTGTGACCCCGGTACCAAATCTCATCTAGATTCCACTTCACTAGGCAGGCGATAGCGAGATTTTGCTATTTAATTCCAGTGATTTGGACATATAATTCCAGTGATTTTGCCAATAAATTCCAGTGATTTGGACGTATAATTACAGTGATTTTGCCAATTAATTCCAGTGATTTGGACGTATAATTATTAATTACAGTGATTTTGCCAATTAATTCCAGTGATTTGGACGTATAATTACAGTGATGTTGCCAATTAATTCCAGTGATTTGGACGTATAATTCCAGTTGGAATTGTTTGTGTCGCTTGATTTAGGCCCTCAATCCAAGTTGTTCGCTCGCTAGCTGCTTTTAGCAGCCGTGCAAACGCTAAGCCGCCGCCCTCTGGGAGTGTATCTTAGCTTAGCAGAAGTGTGAATGAAAGGATCGCACAGCGGCTACAAAATAATTTTGTGCAGCTTCAGAGTAGCTCCAGACCTACTACTAGCTTGCGATCACTGCAGACTATTTAGTTCCTGTTTTGACATCACGAACACACCCTGCGTTCAGCCAGCCACGCCTACGTTTCACCAGCCATGCCTGCGTTTTTATCTGGCATGCCTGCGTTTTTCCGCTCACTCCCTGAAAACGGTCAGTTGACACCCAGAAACACCCACTTCCTGGCAATCACTCTGCGGTCAGCAGTGCGAATGAAAACCTTCGCTAGACCTTGTGCAAAACTACATCGTTCATTGTAAGCGTACGATGCGCATGCGCATTGCGCCGCATACGCATGCGCAGAATTGCCATTTTTTTTTGCCTGATCGCTGCGCTGCGAACGAAAGCAGCTAGCGATCAACTCGGAATGACCACCCTAGTCATACAGCTACCTTATTGCACCTCTTTGACATCTTTGCATGAGGTGCTGTTTGGGGCCTAGTTTTTGAAAAGTCCCATCCTGTCTGACACTGCCGTATGAGTCCAGGGGTACTGCTGTATTAGTCCTGGGGTACTGCTGTATGAGTCCACCAATTGCAGATTTTTTTAAATGACTGGAGCGTGCTGGAGATGCTGTCAGTGGACCGAACAATTGCGGCCCACTCTCGACATTCAGCCACTGTATGACACTACTAGATGGGGCAGGTGGTTGTGTCGCTTAACTTTGTCATACAGAAACCTCAGTGCACCTTTTTTTCTTCTTTGCATCATGTGCTGTTAGGGGCCTTGTTTTGATATCTGCCCTCCTGTCTGCCACCGCAGTGCCACTCCTAGATAGGCCAATTTTTGTGTCGCTTGGCATAGTCATACAGCTACCTCATTGCACCTCTTCTACATCTTTGCATGATGTGCTGTTTGGGGCCTTTTTTTATATCTGCCCTCCTGTCTGCCACTGCAGTGCCACGCCTAGATGGGACAATTGTTTGTGCCGCTTGGCTTAGTCATACATCTACCACATTGCAATTCTTTTACTTCTTTGCATGATGTGCTGTTTGGGGCCTTTTTTTTCATATCTGCCCTCCTGTCTGCCACTGCAGTGCCACGCCTAGATGGGACAATTGTTTGTGTCGCTTGGCTTAGTCATACATCTACCACATTGCAATTCTTTTTCGTCTTTGCATGATGTGCTGTTTGGGGCCTTTATTTTATATCTGCCCTCCTGTCTGCCACTGCAATGCCATGCTTAGATGGGCCAATTGTTTGTGTCGCTTGGCTTAGTCATACAACTACCTCATTGCACCTCTTTTTCTTCTTTGCATGATGTGCTGTTTGGGGCCTATTTTTTAAATCTGCCATCCTGTCTGCCACTGCAGTGCCACTCCTAGATGGGCCAGGTGTTTGTGCTGCACACTTGTGTCGCTTAGCTTAGTCATACAGCCACCTTGGTGCAAACTTTTGGCTTAAAAACAATATTGTGAGATGTGGGGTGTTCAGAATAGACTGGAAATGAGTGGAAATGAATGTTACTGAGATTAATAATACCGTAGGATCAAAATTACCCCCAAATTCTGTGATTTTAGCTGTTTTTATGTTCTTTCATAAATTATCCAGATCCAAAACCAAAACACGAAAGGGTGGTTTTGGCAAAACCAATCCAGATCCAAAACACGAGCATGGTACCAGAACCAAAACACAAAACACGAAAAGTGCCCACCGCACATCTCTATAATAATTATGCTATGATTATAAATAAATGTTATTTTTGGTATATGAAACTACCACAGAACGGGTCCTGCATGATCACTCGCAGTCTTCCCTTAGCAGCAGCATGATTAACATGCTGTGGTATGTTTGGTGGACAGAGCTGGGGAGATGACCAGGACCATTTTACAAACGGTCCCAGTCACTCAGGTGTGCTGAGTCCATGGTCTGCTTCATCGGATGCAGTCTTCTTGGTTTCCTCACCAACCAATCAGATGGCCAGTCTGAGTAAGCTTCCCTGACCCCGAAGGTCGCAATCGTGATCTGATGCTGCATCTTTGGACACAGCACTCAGGTCGCAGATGCATGCAGGAGGCGCCTCCTGCTGCATTTGCATTTTAGTTTATGGTATTGCACAGCTGCTTCCCTGCTGGTGTGTAATACCATACAAAATGAAATCAGGCCCTTTGTACGCAGCTGCTGGGTTTTGCAAAGCTGCCGATGGGCGTCTGAATAGAAGTCCAGGTGACAGAGACATATGCATATTTCCGCACAATCATTGCATACAAATTTGCAGCTGCAAATGCATTGCCTTGCATCTCTGAATTAGTCCCTCTGTTCCTCACTGCCCTCATACAGATCACAGATATAATGTCACTCACATTAAAGAAAAAAGTATTTCTGACGTGCCCATTGTCACCACGCAGAAACCATTATATTCCCACAGAACTTTCCTTATTCCTTCTTAAATAAATATAAAAAAAAAATTCCGAGGCATGCTAGCAGAGCCGGCCATAGGCATAGGCAAACTAAGCAATTGCCTAGGGAATTTGATATGCCTAGGGGCATCAGCAGCTTCTACTGATTAAAATGATATGCGGCATTTCTATATTCTGTGTGTAGCATTTCTTATGCAGATACAGCCACAGTCGCACACAATATATAGGCATGCTGCATATCAATTTAATCAGCAGAAGCTGCTTGTGCATCCTAGCCACATAGCAATGCAAATAAGATGCATTTTCATAAAAAAAGGTGCCCGACATTAGCATTGAGGCAAGATTTATGAGGACACATCTGAATCCAAGCAGAGACAGAGGTCACAGTGTGAGTGCTGTGTGCATGTGAGTGGGTTCAGAATATGTGTAAGGAGCATTATGTGTGACATGTAAAAATGCATTAATAATGTGCAACATATGTGTAAGGGGCACTATGTGTGTCATTATGTGTATAAAGGCATTAATAATGTGCGGCATATGTGTAACAGGGTACTACTGTATGTGTGTCATTATGTGTATCGGTGCACTAATAATGTACAGCAAATGTATAGGGGGCACTATGTGTGTCATTATGTGTATAAGGGCATTAATAATGTGCAGCATATGTGTAACAGGGTACTACTGTATGTGTGTCATTATGTGTATCGGTGCACTAATAATGTACAGCAAATGTATAGGGGGCACTATGTGTGTCATTATGTGTATAAGGGCATTAATAATGTGCAGCATATATGTAAGGGACATTATGTGTAAAAGGGCATTAATAAAGGTTATCATAATGTGTAAGGCACATTATGTTTATAAGGACATTAATAATGTATAAGGTGCATTACTGTGTGGAATTATGTGTATAAATGCATTACTAATGTGTGGCATTATGTGTATAAGGTGCTCTACTATGTGGTGTTGCATATAGAAAGGGCACTACTGTATCATCTAATATGAATAAAGAGCAATAGGGTGTGGTGTAATGTGAATAAGGAGCCATTCAGTGTGATGTAATGTGAATAAGGGGCTCTACTGTGAGGAGTAATGTTTATAAGGTAAAGTAATACTACTGTGGGCTGTAATATGAATTATGGACACTATCGCATGATCAAATGTGAATAAAGTTGCAGTACTGTGTGGCATAATTGGAATTGGGGTTACTATTGTGTGGCCATGCCCCTTGCCAGCAAAAACACACCCCTTTTTGGGCTGTGCGCCAAATGTGCAAACTGTTCCTATTTAAAATATATAGGGGGTGCAAACACCAAAATAAGGACTGGTATGGGTGAGGGGTGATGGTGCTGGGAAAGAGGTGCAAGGTCAGAGACGGAACCAGCGGTGGTGCTAGGGGGCACCAGCTAAAATCTTGCCTAGGGCATCATATTGGTTAGGGCCGGCTCTGCATGCTAGTGCTTATAATTTTACAACTTAGGGGTCTATGTACTAAGCCTTGGAGAGAGATAAAGTGGGAGGTAATAAAGTACCAACCAACCAGCTCCTCTCATGTTTCAAACACTGTAAAGTGGCAGTTAGGAGCGGATTGACTAGTACTTAACCTCAATCCACTTTATCTCTGTCCAAAGCTTAGAAACTAGACCAAATAGGTTGAAGGGCAATAAATTCTTTAATAATGTTTAATATGACTACTTTAAATTGCACCCCCATTAAATGCCTGATTTAGAGGTGGACACAGTTGCAGCCATGACAACATCTTTGTACACAGCGTGACTGCAACTTTATGCTCACGCTGCAGCCAATAGGGTTTCTACACCGATATCCACGGACTGTTGCGCTAATCAACCATTGTGCGTAAAAAGATACACCATCTTACATTGCATCAGCCTTATGGGGGCGCTGAATGACCATCTGTACAAGGCCTCCTGTATCAGTGCAAATGCGACAAAAGATGCAATTGCTGACACATTTGCCTCTGACTGCACCCTGTTCCTGGTGATTTTTCTACAGTGCAAATCACCAGGTAAATGGTGCCACGAGTTT
This sequence comes from Pseudophryne corroboree, assembly GCF_028390025.1. Lineage (NCBI taxonomy): Eukaryota > Metazoa > Chordata > Amphibia > Anura > Myobatrachidae > Pseudophryne > Pseudophryne corroboree. The sequence goes on along the minus strand of NC_086448.1, from coordinate 725,350,950 downwards.
AATGGCCCATACACACTATGCACAATATTGTTCAGTCCTAAATGATATTGCATAATGTGCATGCATTATCCGATGTACGATGCGCGCTCCCGCAGGCCGCATGCGACGTCGGACTGCATGCAGTCTTGATGAGGTGATATTGTGTGGTTTTGAACTCCAGTGATGACTTTATTTCTAGACATCATTTTACATCGTTTGTAGGGGGTAATTCCAAGTTGATCGCAGCAGGAAATTTTTTTAGCAGTTGGGCAAAACCATGGCCACTGCAGGGGGGGGGCAGATATAACATGTGCAGAGAGAGAGAGATTTGGGTGTGGTCAGTGCCAGATTAAGGTTCACATGGGCCTGGAGCTGAAATGTACGAAGGGCCTATTGTGTGTCTCCACAAGAGTAGTAACCAGCGTCGCAGGAGTGCGACTACTTATATGGGGTGTGTGACCAGTGTTCTGAGGGTGGGGCATATATATATATATATATATATATATATATATGTGTATTCCAAAAATATAACAGAGTGGCTCTCAAAGTGCACCAATTAATTTGGTACCACAGCTATGGCCTGATTCATCAGTTGTTGCTAATTAAGATCGCTGGCATTTTGGCCAATTTTTTGCCATTGCGCATGCATCTGAGATGCAATACCCATGTGCAGGTGATTGTGTTGCAATCACGCTCACAAGGGAAAGCAGTCACAAAGTCCGTGACAGCTGAGCAGCATTTGGGGGAGGTGACAAGGGGTGGTTATAAGCAGGAGAGCTCTATGAGTGTCGGGCAAGCTGCTGCATTTGGAAGTGGTCAGGCTCATTCAGAAGCTTCAGCACCACCCAATCTGCGATGATGTTACCAATATATTTGCAGTTTGCCGACGTCGGATGGATATACGAAGGCACTCTTATGTACTGGTGTGCTCGATGTCTATTAGCAGATAACTGCAGCTGCATTCCTTAAAAAAAAGCAATTGCGATTGTATTTTAACCACTGCTGAATAAGGCCCATAATCAATAACCCATAGTCAATTACACACCTAACGTAAAACCACTTTGGTCAAAAGTTATCTGAATTCTCTACAGTATATGGTGTTTCTCTGCATCCCAATGGGTGAATAGAAATCTGTATAGAATCAGACAAGGGCTGGATGTTACACTCTGTACCTGAGAGTACCTGATTTGAGATCACCATGCCCGTCCACATTACAGCAATAGCACACCATCTGTACACCAGAGGCGTCACTTACTTTGTCTGCACCCAGTGCGGCGCCGGAGGAAAAGTGGGCGTGTCTTCCGGGAAAGTGGGTGGGGCTTAGCGGAGGGGGCGGGGCTTATCGTCCCGACCTCCGTTTTTTGTGACTTGCGGTGTTCGGGAGGTGCGGGCTGCCTCCCGTGGAGTGTTCTTTCTGCAGTGCAGGCTCCTGCTCAGTGACAGGAGCCGAGTACTGCACAAAATGTAACAGTGCAGCACTCGGCTCCTGTCACTGAGCAGGACCCGGCATTTTGGTGTCACCCCTCGATGGCTGACACCCGGTTGCGGGCCGCACCCCCCGCACCCCCCTTGTGACGCCAGTGCTGTACACATTACAGCAATTGGCAATACCAACCCCACATTACAGCAATACCGCACATTTCCTGCACATTACAGCAATACTACTATCTCCACCACCCCAATTGTCACACTACATCAATATTATTATCCTTTTTTACTTTTAAGGTGCAACAAGGGCCTAATTCAGGCCCTATCGCTCCTCTGCATTTTTGCAGAGGTCTGCGATCAGATAGCCGCCGCCCATAGAGAGTGAAAACCCGCCCTGTGCAAGTGTGCGAATGCATGTGTACGCCGTGCGAAAACTTCACCAGACAGTGGACATCTGCAAATCCGATCGCAGCTCACTCACCAGCTAATGATTTTTCCAGTCTGTGCAGTCTGTGTGTAGTCCAGAACTTACTCCTACAGTGCGATGCAAAAAATGGGTGTGGCCAAATGCCCCATGGGGCGTGGCCAATGGAAATGGGGGCGTGATACACATATGGGGGAGGGGCAGATACACGTATGACCCCAATAGTGCCAGATACACGTTGCCCCACAGTGCCAGATATACATTGCCCCACAGTGCCAGATACACATTGCCCCACAGTGACAGATATACATTGCCCCACAGTGCCAGATACACATTGACTAACAGTGCCAGATACACATTGCCCCACAGTGCCAGATACAGAAATGCCCCCAGAGTGCCAGATATACATTGCCTCGCAGTATCAGATACACATTGCCCCACAGTGCCAGATACACATTGCCCCACAGTGCCAGATACACATTGCCCCACAGTGCCAGATACAGAAATGCCCCCAGAGTGCCAGATATACATTGCCTCGCAGTGTCCGATACACATTGCCCCACAGTGACAGATATACATTGCCCCACAGTGCCAGATACACATTGACTAACAGTGCCAGATACACATTGCCCCACAGTGCCAGATACAGAAATGCCCCCAGAGTGCCAGATATACATTGCCTCGCAGTGTCAGATACACGTTGCCCCACAGTGCCAGATATACATTGCCCCACAGTGCCAGATACACATTGCCCCACAGTGCCAGATACACAAATGCCCCCACTGTGTCAGATATACATTGCCCCCCGTGCCAGATACAGAAATGCCCCTACAGTGCCAGATATGCCCCCAGTGCCAGATATCCCCCAGTGCCAGGTATACATGCCCCCCCAGTGCCAGATATCCCCCAGTGCCAGGTATACATGCCCCCCTGTGCCAGATATCCCCCAGTGCCAGGTATATATGCCCCCCAGTGCCAGATATCCCCCAGTGCCAGGTATATATGCCCCCCAGTGCCAGATATCCCCCAGTGCCAGATAGAAATGCCCCCCCAGTGCCAGATATTCCCCAGTGCCAGGTATAACATGCCCCCCCTCCCCTTCCCTGCTCACCGCTGCCGCTGGCCGCTGCCGTCCTGTGTGAGGGAAGGAGAGCGCAGCCTGTGCCTCTCCTTCCCCTCAGTCTCCGGCGGGTGTCTCACAGTTTAATTCAGCGCCGATCCGTGAGCCAATCAGAGCTCGCACCGCGAGCTCTGATTGGCTCACGGATCGGCGCTGAATTAAACTATGACAGCCGCCGGAGACTGAGGGGAAGGAGAGGCACAGGCTGCGCTCTCCTTCCCTCACATCAGCGGCGGTGCGAGGAGCGGCGGCCGTCGGTGTGGGTACGGCGTACCCACGGCTAAATTCTTACGGGTACGCCGTACCCACCCGTACCCGCCCACTTGCACCACTGCCAAAGACACCTATGGGGGGAATTCAATTCAAAGTAATGGATGCGATGCTGGCATTGCAAGTTTTCCCTCATCTGAAAGAAGTGCAATGAAAAACTTGTGATACTGATATGTGCACATCTTGGCACCATGACGATGTGTGTAAATCAGTGGTCGAAGTGGAAATTTTGAAGTAGGGGCATGGAAAAGTGAAGGCGTGGCCACTCAAAAGGGTGTGTGTCCTTTAGTATAGTTTACCAAACGATATACCCCTTATACACATTAAGCACCACAATAGTAGGACCCCTTATACTATCTAGTACTGCTGCCCCTTTCACATTATACCACACAGTATGAGCCGAAATTCACATTATAGCACACGGTATGAGCTGAAATTCACATTATAGCACACGGTATGAGCCGAAATTCACATTATAGCACACGGTATGAGCCAAAATACACATTATAGCACACGGAATGAACCGAAATTCACATTATAGCACACAGTATGATCCGAAATTCACATTATAGCACACGGAATGAACCGAAATTCACATTATAGCACACGGAATGAGCCGAAATTCACATTATAGCACACGGTATGAGACAAAATTCACATTATAGCAAACGGTATGAGACGAAATTCACATTATAGCACACGGTATGAGCTGAAATTCACATTATAGCACACGGTATGAGCCAAAATTCACACTATAGCACACGGTATGAGCCGAAATTCACATTATAGCACACAGAATGAGCCGAAATTCACATTATAGCACACGGTATGAGCCGAAATTCACATTATAGCACACGGTATGAGCCAAAATACACATTATAGCACACGGAATGAACCGAAATTCACATTATAGCACACAGTATGATCCGAAATTCACATTATAGCACACGGAATGAACCGAAATTCACATTATAGCACACGGAATGAGCCGAAATTCACATTATAGCACACGGTATGAGACAAAATTCACATTATAGCAAACGGTATGAGACGAAATTCACATTATAGCACACGGTATGAGCTGAAATTCACATTATAGCACACGGTATGAGCCAAAATTCACACTATAGCACACGGTATGAGCCGAAATTCACATTATAGCACACAGAATGAGCCGAAATTCACATTATAGCACACGGTATGAGCCGAAATTCACACTATAGCACACGGTATGAGCCAAAATTCACATTATAGCACACAGTATGATCCGAAATTCACATTATAGCACATGGAATGAACCGAAATTCACATTATAGCACACGGAATGAACCGAAATTCACATTATAGCACACGGAATGAGCCGAAATTCACATTATAGCACACGGTATGAGACAAAATTCACATTATAGCACACGGTATGAGACGAAATTCGCATTATACCACATGGTATGAGCCGAAATTCACATTATAGCACAAGGTATGAGCCGAAATTCACACTATAGCACACGGAATGAGCCGAAATTCACATTATACCACATGGAATGAAACAGAATTCAGGGAGAGTGACTGCGGGGACATAGGGACAGTGACAGAAGGGGCAATGACAGAGAGAGGGACAGGGAGAGGGACAGAGGGACAGGGAAAGGGACAGAGGGACAGGGAAAGTGACAGCAGGGACATACAGTAGGAACAGGGAGAGTGACAGAGAAAGGGACAGCAAGGGCATACAGTAGGGACTAGGGAGAGAGAAAGGCAGCAGGGTAAGATTACCTATTTAGCAGCGCGGTGCTGAGGATGCTGTGGTCTGCGATGCATGAGGAGGCTGTGGTCGTCGCGAGGCGGAGGAGGCTGTGGTCGTCGCGGGGCGGAGGAGGCTGTGGGCCTCAGAGATAGTGCAGAGAAGGACTAAGGGCAGCAAAGGAGGCTGAGGGCGGCGGCGGTGCAGCGGAGGAGGAGGCAGAGGACGGCGGTGCAGCGGAGGAGGAGGCAGAGCACAGTGGCAGCGGTGCAACAAAGGAGAACGGAGAAGCTGTGGTCGGCGGCCTTTGGTGGTGCGGCACTGCACTGGCTCCTATGACCTGGCGCTACTATTTCAAATCTGCCGCGGACCTGCAGCCAATCAGGAGCAGCCACGCGACCGCTGTTGATTGGATGCCGGTCTGCAGCAGATTTGAAATAGTAGCGTCGCAGTCAGCTCGATGCAGCGGCTGCCCAGCGGGGGGACAGTGCTCGAAGAAGTACCAGTATACCATATCGTTGTATACCAGCCCACTTCGAGCACTGCTGTAAATGAAATGTCACTTTGTGCACACAGAAAATCGGTATGCATAATATAAGAGAGTTGTATGACTACTCTGGTCTGGTTCAGAGGTGCACGCTATTGCAGCCGTGACTGCTTATTTCTGCTAATGCTACGGCTGATGGTCTTCCCAGTGAGACACTCACCGGCCGTAGTGCTAATCTGCCACTGTGCACACAAAACAAACATCAGTCTCACCATCGGATATTGCGTCAGCCCTATGGAGGTGCAGAATGTTCTTCTGAACATGTGTGCCAGTGCAACTCTGACAAAAGATGTAGTTGCTGGCCATGACACACCTGCATCTGGCTAGCCACCCCCGTTACCTCCCAGGAACGCCTACTAAAATTGCCTGTCTCTGCATCCAAATTCCTTCTGTGCTTCCCAGCGGTAAGCATCTGGAAGCATGTGCAGTGCCACTCACACGCATGCGCAGAATGAAAATATTGTCCTCTTGCGCAATGACATAGCGTGCACCTCTGAATCAGGCCCTCTGTCTTCTGGTTAAACTGGGAAAATCTACTAATAACAGGAAAGTAGTTTAAATACAACAACAAGCTACACTTATAGATTACAAATCTGAAATTAAGGCAGAAAATAGATGTACATGTGCATTAAGATGTACATCATAATGCACTGCATAAAATATTTATTATATGGCGTGTCAGTCTAGTGCAGGCACACTGCCGCCCCCCCCCCCCCCCCCCCCATCTCCTTGGTGGTGACAGCTCACACTGCCATTACAGTGAGGTGTGCACAGGTGACCCTGCAACTAAATTTTCTCACTAGGGGCGGGATTTACTAAAGGGAAAATGCGGTAAAACCCCCGTAACTTATAGTAAATCCCGCCCTAGGCCTGAACAGAGGCTTCTCCACTACACCGGCTGGTGAATGTCACCTAAAAAAAAAAAGAAAAAAAGACAGCAGCGGCCACGAATTGCATCCTACATGGAATGTCTGTTCAGCTGAACAGTAAGGCTGGGTACACGCCAGTGCGACCAGCAATAGTGCTGATGTGCAGGGTGATTACCCTTTGCCCTGGGCATCGGGAGATTGCCAGTACGCACTAGACAGATATTGGTGTGCGACGGAACGTTCACTGTTCCGTCACTCATTAATATTAATTTCATCACATGCAAGGTTGTGTGATTGGCCATGCAGCATGGCCAATTACGTGACCTCGCATGCGACTCACGGGCGTGCACAATCGCCGTACACACTGCACAATACAGCTGATTAACACGGATCGGACAAATCGGAACAATACTGTGCAAGAGTGTACCCAGTTTAAGAGTCGCCAGGAACAGGATGAGACAGGAGGAACACAGGGGGAAGAACAGAGATAGACGGCAGGAAGATAGGGGGAAGAACAGAGGGAAAAGGGAGAAGGAAAGAACACAGGGGAAGAACAGGGAAAGATACAGGTGGAACCCAGGGGAAAGGACAAGGGAAGATGGAAGGAAGTCCAAAATACCTACACAAAATAATAGTGAGCACTAGTGTATATATATATATATATATATATATATATATATATATACAAAAGAAGTCCTGTACTCGCATCAATTCTTCCAGGGTGGGTGCTATCCCAACGGAACGAAGTCCGCTGAATATATAGGTGTCCACAAGGGTGGCGGGCGCACTCTCACAAATATACAAATTCTTTAGTGAATATCAACTGTTCTTTATTTAATAAAGAATCACTAAAGAATTTGTATATTTGTGAGAGTGCGCCCGCCACCCTCGTGGACACCTATATATACATATATATCTATATATACACAGTATATATATATATATATATATATATATATATATGTATATGTATATATATATATATATATATATATATATATATACACACATACACTCATGAATACAGTGGATCCGGACATACATGCATACAAACACACTTACAAGATACAGTATGAAGCTGTTATTTTCCTCATTATTTCAAAGGTCCTGGAGGGTGGATTGCTGGTGCTGTATCATCCGAACCAGGCGATCAGTTACAGGCAGCACTAGTGCAGTGCACTATGCTCTGCAGTCTGCACAGCCACACAGGTCATCACGGGGGCGGGGCTGGGTGCGGTGTAAGAGAGGAGCTCCAGGAAGTAGGCAGTGACAGTGGCACGCTGTTGTTGTGACTGGTCCCTTTAGCTTCAGGAAGTAAATCTGTATAGGGACAGTCACTAACTGCCGGGACAGCTTTAAGTAAGCCCCCCACGGGGAAGGGGGGCGGGGCCCGTGATCAGGGGGCGGGGCCTCGGGTGGTCACTGGGCTGGCAGGCTGCTGTAGCAGGAAAAAAACTTTCTTGTCTACAGCAGCACAGGAGATAATGGTGGGCCTATTTTGATGGGGGGCCTGGAGCTGCAGCTCCATCCGCCCCATTGTTAATCCGGCCCTGGGTGTGGTGAGTTCAATCTGCAATCTAAATTGCAGTGTAAAAATAAAGCAGCCAGTATTTACCCTGCACAGAAACAAAATAACCCACCCAAATCTAACTCTCTCTGCAAATGTTATGTCTGCCCCCCCTGCAGTGCACATGGTTTTGCCCAACTGCTAAAAAATTTCCTGCTGCGATCAACTTGGAATTACCCCCAATGTGTACATAGCATCAGAGTTTATTTACTGTCTGAAGAATATAGTTAATGACACCTGAATATAGTTAATGACACCTGTCAAACAAAGTGCCAAGCATTACAATGATTTACCAACATAATATCACCATATCAGCTGCCTGGTAACAGAAAGAGAACAATTACTGCTTAACCACCCAGTACTGAAAGTCTCTGCACCTGTAAGACCTGGCCATGTGGGAAGATATGAAGGACAAAAAGGTAGTGAATAGAGTTTGGCAGTTGGAAGACTGAGAGGAGATAAGGGTTTTGAATAAATGTTGTTTTGAGATATAAAAGGCCTGATTTTGAGTTAGGAGTAAAGCAACAAAAAAAAAATACAAATAACTGTGCACCTGGGCAAACCATGTTACAATGCCTATCCGTTTGATAGATAGACAGTGTCTTGTTAGACAGTCAATAGATAGACACCATATATTAGACAGACATTAGGTCGACAGGGTCAAAAGGTCGACAGGGTCAAAAGGTCGACAGGGTCAAAAGGTCGACGTGGTCAAAAGGTCGACATGGTCAAAAGGTCGACATGAAAATTGTCGACATAAAAAAGATAGACAAATGTTTTTTTTTTAAATGTAACATGTTTTTGGATTATTTCATACTTTCTTTATCCATGTCGGCATAGAGTTGGTTATAAACCTTGTGGCGAGCGCAGCGAGCCACCATGCCCGAAGCGTGGTGAGCAAAGCGAGCCCCGCGAGGGTATGCCTTTCTACAATTGGGGGTCCCAGATGACAAAACTATCCACACAAACCACAAAAATGCAAAAAACATGGGGTCTACCTTTTTCATGTCGACCATTTTCATGTTGACCTTTTGACCCTGTCGACCTTTTGACCTGTCGACCTTTTAATACATGTAATATTTAATTTTTGCATTCAGGGAAAATACTGGCTGATTTTGCATCTAAATCCATTCCACTTCAGTGCTACATGGTTTTGCCAAGGTGCACAGTTACTAGAGATGTGCAACGGGCACTTTTCGTGTTTTGGTTCTAATTCCCCACTCGTGTTTTGGTTTTGGATTGGTTTTGCCAAAACCACCCTTTCGGATTTTGGTTTTGGTTTTGGATCTGGGTGATGTTTGGAAAAAAACATAAAAATGTCTAAAACCACAGAACGTGGGGGTAATTTGTAATTTTGATCCTACGGTATTATTAACCTCAATAACATTAATTTTCACTCATTTCCAGTCTATTCTGAACACCTCACACCTCACAATATTGTTTTTAGGCGAAAAGGTTGCACCGAGGTGGCTGTATGACTAAGCTAAGTGACACAAGTGTGCGGCACAAACCCCATCTAGGAGTGGCACTGCAGTGGCAGACAGGATGGCAGATTTAGAAAATAGGCCCCAAACAGCACAGCATGCAAAGAAGAAAAAAAAGAGGGGCAATGAGGTATCTGTATGACTAAGCTATGTAACACAAGTGTGCGGAACAAACACCTGGCCCATCTAAGAATGGCACTGCAGTGTCAGACAGGAGGGAAGATATAAAAAAAGGCCCTAAACAGCACATAATGCAAATATGAAAAAAAAGTGCAATGAGGTAGCTGTATGACTAAGCTAAGCAACACAAACAATTGGTCCATCTAGGCATGGCATTGCAGTGTCAGACAGGATGACACTTAAAAAAAATAGTACCCAAACAGCACATCATGCCAAGAAGTAAAAGAGGGCAATGAGGTAGCTGTATGACTAAGCCAAGTGACAGAAGTGTGCGGCACAAACACCTGGCCCATTTAGGGTTCATAATGCATTCCCTCTGCACTAATGGCAGATACCAGACACATGTTTAACACCAGCATAGTTGTTATGGCCTCAGTAATCTGCTTTGCAACAGGGTGTATATATATATATATATATATATATATACATACGGCAGTATCACTGGAATTATATGGCAGTACCACTGGACATATATGGCAGGATCACTGGAATTATATGGCAGGATCACTGGATTTATACACCAGTACCACTGGAATTATACGGCAGGATCACTGGATTTATACGGCAGTACTGCTGGACATATACAGCAGTAACAATGGAGATATATGGCAGTATCACTGGACATATAGGGCAGCATCACTGGACTGGACTTATACGCCAGTACCACTGGAATTATACCACAGGATCACTGGAATTGTACGGCAGGAGCACTGGTCTTTTACGCCAGTACCACTCGAATTATACGGCAAGATCATTGGATTTATATGCCAGTACCATTGGAATTATACGGCAGGGTCACTGGATTTTTATGGCAGTACTGCTGGACATATACAGCAGTAACAATGGAGATATATGGCAGTATCACTGGACATATAGGGCAGCATCACTGGACTGGACTTATACGCCAGTACCACTGGAATTATACCACAGGATCACTGGAATTATACGGCAGGAGCACTGGTCTTTTACGCCAGTACCACTGGAATTATACGGCAAGATCACTGGATTTATATGCCAGTACCACTGGAATTTTACGGCAGGATCACTGGAATTATACGGCAGGATCACTGGATTTATACGCCATTACCACTGGATTTATAAGCCAGTACCACTGGGCTTATACGGCAGGATCACTGGAATTATACGGCAGGATCACTGGACTTATACACCAGTACCACTGGAATTATACAGCAGGATCACTGGAATTATATGTCAGGATCACTGGATTTATATGGCAGTACTGTTGGACATATACGGCAGTACCACTGGACATATACAGCAGCACAGGGACACCACCACTGGACTAATGCAGGACAACACAGCACCACTGCAATGTACTGGATTTATACAGCAGCACTGGACATATGGCAGCAGAGGACACCACCACTGTAACTGGACTGATGCAGCACAATACACCACCACTGAACTGATGCAGCACAACACAGCACCACTGGACTGAATTTATACAGCAGCACTGGACATATGGCAGCAGAGGACACCACCACTGTGACTGGACTGATGCAGCACAAGACACCACCATTGAACTGATGCAGCACAACACAGCACCACTGGACTGGACTTATACAGCATCACTGGACGGGTGTAGTAGGGTATGCCAGCGGCCGTGCTCCCGGCGGTCAGCATACCGGCACATGAATCCCGACCGCTGGCATACCGACAGCTGGGCGAGCGCAAATGAGCCCCTTGCGGGCTCGCTGCACTCGTAACATGACAGCAGAGGACACCACCACTGTGACTGTACTGATGCAGCACAAGATACCACCACTGGACTGGTGCAGCACAACACAGCACCACTATACTGGACTTATACAGCAGCACTGGACATATGGCAGCAGAGGACACAACCACTGTGACTGGACTGATGCAGCACAAGACACTAACACTGAACTGATGCAGGACACCGAGGATGGAGGCACGTCCTCTCTCTACACTCTCCAATGCCAGAGTGAAAATGGCAGCGACTCGCGGCTTCTTATATGGAATCCAAACCCCGCGAGAATCCGACAGCGGGATGATGACGTTTTGCCTGTTAGAGATGAGCGGGTTTGGTTCTCAGAGAACCGAACCTGCCCGAACGTCACCACCCAACCCCGGATACGAGTCAGGCTCGGGTTTTCCCGCCTGACTCGGATCCGGGCTTGGGTGGTGACGTTCGGGCAGGTTCGGTTCTCTGAGAACCGAACCCACTCATCTCTAACAGTTGCTTGCTCTTTTTTGCTTTACTCCTACATCAGAATCTAGCCCCAAGAGTGGAGCTGTAAGAGGAAATCATGAATTTGAGGGTGGGCAAGTTGGGTGAGACAAGATGAAGAAGATCTACAGTACATGAGTAGCATTTGTGTGAACATGCCTTTGCTGAACTTTACATAAGTAGAATCTCCTGTTACATCCCTGTCCTGCCTCTCCAGTCATATGTGTAGAAATGTTTAGAGTGTGTTAGTCTCTGCAAGACTCATGAAAGATGGACATCTTGCCACCTTGTACAACATCTGTCCCTTTTCCAATTTCTGCCCTATCAACCTCTTCCATGCAGAGAGTCTTTCCTATCTAGTCTTTCTCCTTACCTGCTTCAATGAGCTGTGTAATTGTTTAGCTCTGCCATGCACCTGTGTGCTGTAAAGTTGCCTGTTTTGGTTCCTCTTATGCATGTATTCACATATTCACTATAATTAGAGACATTAAATACAAAAAAAGAAAACGTTTGATGGATGGAAACATCTCTGTAGAATTGTGTAGTGCCAAGATTGTGGAAACTCTGATTACCCAGTAGTCCCATTGAATTGTCATATTTGTTTGTTATCACTTTCATCACTTGTTTGCCTTACATTAAAATTCTTGCTGATATACTGTGTGCCTAAGTCAGACCTGATCACTAGGATGCGTTTTTTGCATCCCTGTGATCAGGTAGTTGCCGCCTACAGGGGGAGGGGGAAATTGCTGTGCAGGGGTCGATCGTATGTGCAGGAGAGCTGCACAGACAGAAGTTTATGCAGTCTCTTCACAGCCCAAGACTTACTCTTCCACTGCGATGATCAGGGCCGGAGCTGACATCAGAAACCCTCCCTTCAAACGCCTGGTCCCACCTGTGTTTTTGCAGACATTACCTGAAAACGGTCAGTTGCCACCCACAAACGGCCTCTTCCTGTCAATCTCATTGCGATCGCCCATGCGATCGCTTTTCTCGCACCATCCCGTCACTGCCCGGCGCTCCCCGTTGCTGCGGACCGAAGCACCTGTGCATTGCGGTGCATACGCATGCGCAGTTCAGACCTGATCGCAGGCTGTATGAAAATGCAGCCTAGCAATCAGGTCTGAATTAGGCCCTGTATTATTACATATTGATATTTCTTTGATTAAATGTGTTTTTTTTTTACTTATTTCTGAGTTTTAGGGTTTTTTGTAACACTTTTGGAGGTCAGGGGGAATAGCGTACCCAACACTGGCACAGGGACTATCTCTCATCATCATCATCATTCTAATAAGAAAGATGAAGATTTACTGTTGTTCGATGCTCAGCTGTTAGTAGCTAAGGACAAACTCTAATGCTGCTAACAAAATAATTACATGTACTCATGAATCAGCTATCTTAGTAATTGCTGAAACAATAAAAGTTGAGAAAAATGCACTAGAATAAGATATTTATAAGATATGTATTTGTATATTTATTTGTATATTTATTTGCAGTCATATTTCACAACCAATATTCAGAGAGATGCATATAATGGTAAGAAAATATATATACAACCAGTGTCACCCAGTTCTTAAGAAAACTGCTACAGTAGGTGCCTAATAAATACATTAAATGCAAGTTGAGTATCATATAAGGGGACAGCTACAATTGTTCTAGAACAGTTCACATTTTCCAGGTCACCTAGCAGGTGCACAGGAGTATCCATTACTCATTGACACATTTTAAAAGATCCACAGGTGGAGCTAATTATCTTAATAAGGTGAAACTTTCATTTTGCCTACCTTGAAAAAGACCTGAAGTGTTACAAAATGCGTAGGTGCGTTACAGGGTACCCGACAATGGCTATTGTGTGCGGTCCGGCACAGGTGGAACTGGAGCTGTAACCAGTGGATAACCCTAGTCTGATGCAGGGGCATATCATCTATCATACTCTAAAGAACTTACCATTGTAATTTATTGTCTATCAGACAGTAATTGTTTCCTTTCATCCTCTAAAGGATACTAATGACACAGAATGTCTATGTGATTATATGGGAATACATACGTTTTCCAGGAGGCCGGGATCCCGGCTGTCATGATCTCAACATTGGGATCCCAGCCACCAGTATGCCTGTAGTGGGGCGAGCACTAGAAAGCTACTTGCGAATTCGCTGTGCTCGCCACATTGCAGGCAGGTTATATTCTCCCTCTATGGGTGTCGTGGACGACCATAGAGGGAGAAAAGCCTGTGATGCTAGCATTCCAGTACCAGCATTTCACCGCCAGTCGGGATCCCGGCGTTGGCATTGTAACCACCGGGATCCCGACAGGCGGTCTCGTGATTGCCTCCCTATAAATGTATTGTGCTGTTTTATTATGTTTTTATTAAATTAATTACACTATGTCCTCTTTATCCTCTGTTTCAGGTGCACACATACGCTGTTGTGTGAGTTTCTAATCTGAGGAGAGTGTGAAGGGAAGTGGACGTTTATTGGAGACAGATTTATGTGGAGAAACTATTTACTAAAGGATAGAAGGATGGTCCTCTCCGTTTCAAGGAATGTGACAGCTTTTTCATTCATTCTTCAGTACAAAGACAGTGCTAGTTTAGAGGTTTTCAATTTTCTATTCTTGTACTTGTTACATGTGGTGGAGGCGTGAGAAATCCTTTTTAGAAACAATTCACATAATCTGCTGTCGTGTGTATCTAAGACCTCTTATTCAATGTGTTTTTCTACTGCATGTAAAAAAAAAGTTAACTGTAACATAAAATCTATTTTAATGGGAATGACAAATAAATTGTAGAAAATAAGGATGATGATAAAATAACCCAATTTTTATGGAAAGAAAATATCTGAGATCAAGGCTTTTACAAAAAAATATTGACCAGTGACGAAAAATGTTCATATGGGCAAAAAATAATACAGATTCATATTAGGCTGCACAATAGTCCCCATTATTCAAATTGCGCCACACAGCGCCACTTACACACATTACACCAGGTACAGCCCCTTTTACACACATTACGGCAGGTAGAGAGCCTTTTTACACATTAACATTTTATTTAGGATAATTATTGTGCAGCAAGCAAATTATCCAGTGTCTTATGGCCCCTGGGGAAAGGTGTGACACGGTGACAGAACACGGTGGGGGTGACACAGTGACAGAACACGGTGGGGGTGACACGGTGACAGAACACGGCGGGGGTGACAGAACACGGGGGTGTGACACAGTGACAGAACATGGTGGGGGTGACACGGTGACAGAACATGGGGGGTGTGACACAGTGACAGAACACGGGGAGGGGGGTGACAGTGACAGAACACGGGTGTGTGACACGGTGGGGGTGACACGGTGACAGAACATGGTGGGGGTGACAGAACACGGGGGGGTGTGACACAGTGACAGAACACGGTGGGGGTGACACGGTGACGGAACATGGGGGGGTGACACAGTGACAGAATACAGGGAGGGGGGGGTGACAGTGACAGAACACGGGTGTGTGACACGGTGACAGAACACGGTGGGGGTGACAGTCACGGTGACAGAACACGGGGAGGGGGGGGTGACAGTGACAGAACACTGGTGTGTGACACAGTGACAGAAAACGGTGGGGGTGACACAGTAAAAATAAAACAAGTGAGCGCTAGTAAAATTGGCTATGAGACAACTATACTTTACATTGACTGCAGCTTCTCAATTTGAGGTGCTGAACCTCAAAAAATCCTGGACAATGGTAAAAAACAAAGAAGCGCTGTCATTGAAAGTATTATACAATTTATTAAAAATATATATATATATGATAATCACAAAAATAAAACCTGGTATCCTGTAATTTGATAACACAGCATATATAGTATAGCAAGCATCAATACTTATTAGTAGCAGCAAATGATGGACATATTAACAAAATCCCCTAAAACGATATAACCACCTGTGCTTCAGATGGTAATATAGCACTTGTAATTAAAAAAAGGGGCTCCTTGCTGGGAGCTCCACATGTGGGTTAATTAGACGTATAGGCTCATAAGATGATTTTATGGATTTAAAAGTCCATCCGTGGTGTGAATATAAACAGTTCACCTTTGTTTTGTCCACTTTATAATATCTGCTCCCAATACTTATTCCGTATTTTAGAAAAGGCTTTTTACGGGTGATTTTAATTAGCACAATTCCGTGCACAGCACAATGACATTTAAGCATGGAACGCTATTTTGACAGTCTCGTATTGTGCTTACCCCAGCCTCTGCTGATTGCAATTATTCGGTATTTCCTTTGAAAATGTTGGGCGCCGGCTGCCCACGCCGCTTGACTGCGGCACCGAAGGGATGAAATAAAGCAGAATGTATTGGTGAACTGAACGCTCGGAACCGCTCACTTGCAGTGATATAGCGGGAGCCGTCAGAGACGTGCCTGTAGCTGGAGCCGTTCGAAGACGTGCTTGTAGTCTCTGGTGGTGGAGAGAAGCAGGATACCAGACAGGATACTGGGAGGAATGCTTGACGCGTTTCTCAGCCTCAATCCTGGGGCTGTTTGGGGTGACACAGTGACAGAACACGGGGAGGGGGGGTGACAGTGACAGAACACGGATGTGTGACACGGTGACAGAACACGGGGGGTGTGACACAGTGAAAGAACACGGGGAGGTGGAGGTGACAGAACATGGTGGGGGTGACAGTGACAGAACATGGGGGGTGTGACATGGTGACAGAACATGGTGGGGTTGACAGCGACAGAACACGGGGAGGTGACACAGTGACAGAACACGGCGGTGTGACACAGTGACAGAACACGGGGAGGTGACACAGTGACAGAACACGGGGGGGTGTGACATAGTGACAGAACACGGGGGGTGTGATATAGTGACAGAACACGGGGAGGTGACAGTGACAGAACACGGGGGGGGTGACACAGTGACAGAACACGGGGGGGTGACACAGTGACAGAACACGGGGGGGGTGACATAGTGACAGAACATGGGGGTGACATGGTGACAGAACACGGGAGGGGTTGGTACAGCGAGAGCTAAAGATCTCTCCCCCAAACCTAAACACAGTCTGACCTCACTGCCCGCACACACAAATATATG
This sequence comes from Pseudophryne corroboree, assembly GCF_028390025.1. Lineage (NCBI taxonomy): Eukaryota > Metazoa > Chordata > Amphibia > Anura > Myobatrachidae > Pseudophryne > Pseudophryne corroboree. The sequence goes on along the minus strand of NC_086448.1, from coordinate 725,334,064 downwards.
CACACTATCTCACACACACACACACACACACACACACACACACACACACACACACACACACACACACACACATTCTTTCACTTTTTCCATTAACTTACTGATCTGGCTGGCAGTGGCAGGAAGGATGGATCTGTAGCAGTCTGGCTCTTGTCCCGTGTAGCTCTGCCCCCTGAGGTCCTGTGTAGCCCCGCCCCCTCATTGGCACGTAGCCCCGCCCCCTTCTAGGCTGAACACAGCCATTGTCACTGGGGACTCTGGAGGAGGCTGCTACAACACAGCAGCAGGAGCAGCAGGGGAGAGAGGCGCCGCTGGCAGCTTGGAGGTACTGCAGTGCAGAGCAATGACAAGCAGCTCAGCCGGTCGGGCCGCTTGTCATTGCTCGCTGGTGGGAGGCAGTGGGCCGGGCAGGATCGGTTTGCGGGCCGCATCCGGCCCGCGGGCCGTATTTTGCCCACCCCTAGGCTATCGCTTGGAAAGTGATAAAATGGAGAGTGAAAAAGCACCAGCCAATCAGCTCCTAACTGCCATGTCACAGGCAGTGTTTGAAAAAATTCAGTTAGGAGCTGATTGGCTGGTACTTTTTCACTCTCCATTTTATCACTTTCCAAGCGATGATGCATCTAGCCCAGTGTATTAGAACTTAAGAATTGGAGATACCCTGTAGCACTTTTATCCACAAAATATATCCGTAAATAGCCTACCAGTATTCAAAATATTACTATGATCCCTAGGTCATAACACCTTCATCCATTAAAAAATATATATATATTTTCAGAAAATTGTTACATAACACCTTCATCCACTGGCCTCTTCAATTCATACCTATCTACAACCATGCCGTCGCAACACCATTATTATGAGAGAGTTTTGTAAAATAGCCTAGATAATGATATGCATGTTTGTTTCCAGTATTCTTAGACATATAAGTTTTTTTTTTTATATTGTTCAATAAAAATTTTCTTGGCATCTGATGCTTTATTATAACCAAATTAACATTCATTGATTATGAAAAAAAGAAAACCTAGTCAAAATTACAACATTAACCGTACAAGCTTAACACAAACTGCTATTAAAGTCAAGCTAATTAGCTGCTTTCTTTGAAGACCTTAACACTGCTCTCGCTTGCAAGGAGCTCTTGCTGATTTGATCAACGGAGGAAAATTTTCTTCTGTACTTTTGTGAAATTTTAACTTATTAACAAAAAATAATCATCTAAAAATGCACCTTGCCTTGTTCCACAAGTTTCAGAAAACAAAATAATTAAAAACATAAGAACACAGCAGTTTAGTTTTCATTTACTTTTCATTCGTCATGTTGAGGATAGACCTAGACATAGGTAGACCTTTAATTAAACATTAAAATTGAAGATGCTCAGTCAAATTAGTAATGCCTCTCATGAGCTAAAAGGAAGGGGTTATTCTAAACTAGAAACATACACAAAACATATTTTCCCCAGCACAACAAGAGGCAATAGCAATAAGATTTGGAAAAAAACTACGTGGTAGTAGACAATTCAGAGATCTTAGTTACATATAGTTGCAAAGATATGTTAAGCCTCCAGGCCAAAGTCAAGGCTAATCTGCAGGGGCACCTTAAGAGAGGAGGAGACCCATGTCCAGCCTCCTCCGTTCGGGACCCTCCTCTCTGCCGGGAGCGCTGTAGAGTTTGAGTACTAGAGGGCTTAGACTCAACCTCGCAAGCACAGATCTCCGGGAAATGGCACGGTGGCCATTTTCTCAGTGATTTCTCTACTGCGCATGCGCAACACTCTGTGAAAATGTCCGCTGCTCCATTTTCACAGGGTTTTACCATACGCGGGACTCCGGAGGAGTGAGTATTAAAAAAATGGGTGCAACATATGCGGTGGGGGCCCCCCTGGACTCAGGGGCTCGTGTACACTGCACACACTGCACCCATTATAGCTAGGCCAGTGCTTATCTGATACTGGAGGTCCCTACACTGCATGATAACAATACCCACTCTTGGCCATATATTTGCCTAATGCAAGACTACATGATGATAATGGCACATATAAAATATATATCTAAATTGAGAGCCAGCTTACAAGGAGTCACTCCTATTTCCCCCAAATGGCACTATAGGAACCAGCATGCTTTAATGAAACAACCATATGCAGTTACCAGGATTATAAACTATAAGTGGTGAGAAATCATAACACATCACTATCAGCTAGTTTTATTTGCAAACAACCCTGAACATAATTTTTTTTAAATAAATTATATATTTTCTGTTTTTACTTTCATACTGTTTTTCAAACATTAAAAATGTTCAACTTTTTGCCATTTTCTAAAAATGTTTTCTTTTTACATAGAAATAGTGCTATCAGTGAGCAACAAATTAAACAAATATGTATTGAGCAAATAAAGTAGAAACCACAGAAACACAACTTCTAATAAAAAAGGAAACTACAGTAGGTGAAGAAGAATTAGGCTCATCAACTACCAATCACTTATTAATCACATACTGCAGAATCTGTAACAAAGAAAGACAGAAACGGGAAAGACAGCAAAAAGTGACTCAGGTAATAGGAGACAAGACATATTCACAATGAGCACAGGACAGCTGGAAACTTATCTGCATCCTGTATGCAATATTCCATGAATAATTGTTGGCAATGAACAGTTTGTGTTTTTTCCAAAAATGTATCAGCATGCCAGATTTCTTTTCATTTTCAGTCCTCAGGTTGTCACGCAGCTTGCATTTGGAACTGCAGATAGATAATGCACCCTTCCATAAAGTCCTGTAATATAAAGAGCCTTCAAATATTGGCCCTCATTCCGAGTTGATCGGTCGCAAGGCGATTTTAGCAGAGTTGCTCACGCTAAGCCTACGCCTACTGGGAGTGTATCTTAGCTTCTTAAAATTGCGACCGATGTATTCGCAATATTGCGATTACAAACTACTTAGCAGTTTCAGAGTAGCTTCAGACTTACTCGGCATCTGCGATCAGTTCAGTGCTTGTCGTTCCTGTTTTGACGTCACAAACACACCCAGCGTTCGCCCAGACACTCCCCCGTTTCCCCGGCCACTCCTGCGTTTTTTCCGGAAACGGTAGCGTTTTTTCCCGCACGCCCATAAAACGGCCTGTTTCCGCTCAGTAACACCCATTTCCTGTCAATCACATTACGATCGCCGGAGCGATGAAAAAGCCGTGAGTAAAAATACTATCTCCATTGTAAAATTACTTGGCGCAGTCGCAGTGCGATTATTGCGCATGCGTACTAAGCGGAATTTCACTGCGATGCGATGAAAAATACCGAGCGAACGACTCGGAATGAGGGCCATTATTCCAAGTTTTGCTGTATGTTTGGTTGACCCCAGACTCATTAATGCCCAGGTGCAGAGGAGTAGTGTGGAGCCATGGCACCTGGAACAGTTTAAATATATTTCCTACATAAGTCCTTATACAAACTGCTAGGTTAAAGTTAGAGATGTGCACTTGAAATTTTTCGGGTTTTGTGTTTTGGTTTTGGGTTCGGTTCCGCGGCCGTGTTTTGGGTTCGACCGCGTTTTTGCAAAACCTAACCGAATTTTTTTTGTCGGATTCGGGTGTGTTTTGGATTCGGGTGTTTTTTTCAAAAAACACTAAAAAACAGCTTAAATCATAGAATTTGGGGGTCATTTTGATCCCAAAGTATTATTAACCTCAAAAACCATAATTTCCACTCATTTTCAGTCTATTCTGAACACCTCACACCTCACAATATTATTTTTAGTCCTAAAATTTGCACCAAGGTCGCTGGATGACTAAGCTAAGCGACCCTAGTGGCCGACACAAACACCTGGCCCATCTAGGAGTGGCACTGCAGTGTCACGCAAGATGGCCCTTCCAAAAAACACTCCCCAAACAGCACATGACGCAAAGAAAAAAAGAGGCGCAATGAGGTAGCTGTGTGAGTAAGCTAAGCGACCCTAGTGGCCGACACAAACACCTGGCCCATCTAGGAGTGGCACTGCAGTGTCACGCAGGATGGCCCTTCCAAAAAAAACACTCCCCAAACAGCACATGACGCAAAGAAAAAAAGAGGCGCAATGAGGTAGCTGTGTGAGTAAGCTAAGCGACCCTAGTGGCCGACACAAACACCTGGCCCATCTAGGAGTGGCACTGCAGTGTCAGGCAGGATGGCCCTTCCAAAAAACACTCCCCAAACAGCACATGCCTCAATGAAAAAAAGAGGCGCAATGAGGTAGCTGTGTGAGTAAGCTAAGCGACCCTAGTGGCCGACACAAACACCTGGCCCATCTAGGAGTGGCACTGCAGTGTCACGCAGGATGGCCCTTCCAAAAAACACTCCCCAAACAGCACATGACGCAAAGAAAAAAAGAGGCGCAATGAGGTAGCTGTGTGAGTAAGCTAAGCAACCCTAGTGGCCGACACAAACACCTGGCCCATCTAGGAGTGGCACTGCAGTGTCACGCAGGATGGCCCTTCCAAAAAAAACACTCCCCAAACAGCACATGACGCAAAGAAAAAAAGAGGCGCAATGAGGTAGCTGTGTGAGTAAGCTAAGCAACCCTAGTGGCCGACACAAACACCTGGCCCATCTAGGAGTGGCACTGCAGTGTCACGCAGGATGGCCCTTCCAAAAAACACTCCCCAAACAGCACATGACGCAAAGAAAAAAAGAGGCGCAATGGGGTAGCTGTGTGAGTAAGCTAAGCGACCCTAGTGGCCGACACAAACACCTGGCCCATCTAGGAGTGGCACTGCAGTGTCACGCAGGATGGCCCTTCCAAAAAAAACACTCCCCAAACAGCACATGACGCAAAGAAAAAAAGAGGCGCAATGAGGTAGCTGTGTGAGTAAGCTAAGCGACCCTAGTGGCCGACACAAACACCTGGCCCATCTAGGAGTGGCACTGCAGTGTCAGGCAGGATGGCCCTTCCAAAAAACACTCCCCAAACAACACATGCCTCAATGAAAAAAAGAGGCGCAATGAGGTAGCTGTGTGAGTAAGCTAAGCGACCCTAGTGGCCGACACAAACACCTGGCCCATCTAGGAGTGGCACTGCAGTGTCACGCAGGATGGCCCTTCCAAAAAAAACACTCCCCAAACAGCACATGACGCAAAGAAAAAAAGAGGCGCAATGAGGTAGCTGTGTGAGTAAGCTAAGCGACCCTAGTGGCCGACACAAACACCTGGCCCATCTAGGAGTGGCACTGCAGTGTCACGCAGGATGGCCCTTCCAAAAAAAAACACTCCCCAAACAGCACATGACGCAAAGATAAAAAGAGGCGCAATGAGGTAGCTGTGTGAGTAAGCTAAGCGACCCTAGTGGCCGACACAAACACCTGGCCCATCTAGGAGTGGCACTGCAGTGTCACGCAGGATGGCCCTTCCAAAAAACACTCCCCAAACAGCACATGACGCAAAGAAAAAAAGAGGCGCAATGAGGTAGCTGTGTGAGTAAGCTAAGCGACCCTAGTGGCCGACACAAACACCTTGCCCATCTAGGAGTGGCACTGCAGTGTCACGCAGGATGGCCCTTCCAAAAAAAACACTCCCCAAACAGCACATGACGCAAAGAAAAAAAGAGGCGCAATGAGGTAGCTGTGTGAGTAAGCTAAGCGACCCTAGTGGCCGACACAAACACCTGGCCCATCTAGGAGTGGCACTGCAGTGTCACGCAGGATGGCCCTTCCAAAAAAAAACACTCCCCAAACAGCACATGACGCAAAGATAAAAAGAGGCGCAATGAGGTAGCTGTGTGAGTAAGCTAAGCAACCCTAGTGGCCGACACAAACACCTGGCCCATCTAGGAGTGGCACTGCAGTGTCACGCAGGATGGCCCTTCCAAAAAACACTCCCCAAACAGCACATGACGCAAAGAAAAAAAGAGGCGCAATGAGGTAGCTGTGTGAGTAAGCTAAGCGACCCTAGTGGCCGACACAAACACCTGGCCCATCTAGGAGTGGCACTGCAGTGTCACGCAGGATGGCCCTTCCAAAAAAAACACTCCCCAAACAGCACATGACGCAAAGAAAAAAAGAGGTGCAATGAGGTAGCTGTGTGAGTAAGCTAAGCGACCCTAGTGGCCGACACAAACACCTGGCCCATCTAGGAGTGGCACTGCAGTGTCAGGCAGGATGGCCCTTCCAAAAAACACTCCCCAAACAACACATGCCTCAATGAAAAAAAGAGGCGCAATGAGGTAGCTGTGTGAGTAAGCTAAGCGACCCTAGTGGCCGACACAAACACCTGGCCCATCTAGGAGTGGCACTGCAGTGTCACGCAGGATGGCCCTTCCAAAAAAAACACTCCCCAAACAGCACATGACGCAAAGAAAAAAAGAGGAGCAATGAGGTAGCTGTGTGAGTAAGCTAAGCGACCCTAGTGGCCGACACAAACACCTGGCCCATCTAGGAGTGGCACTGCAGTGTCACGTAGGATGGCCCTTCCAAAAAAAAACACTCCCCAAACAGCACATGACGCAAAGATAAAAAGAGGCGCAATGAGGTAGCTGTGTGAGTAAGCTAAGCGACCCTAGTGGCCGACACAAACACCTGGCCCATCTAGGAGTGGCACTGCAGTGTCACGCAGGATGGCCCTTCCAAAAAACACTCCCCAAACAGCACATGACGCAAAGAAAAAAAGAGGCGCAATGAGGTAGCTGTGTGAGTAAGCTAAGCGACCCTAGTGGCCGACACAAACACCTGGCACTTCTAGGAGTGGCACTGCAGTGTCACGCAGGATGGCCCTTCCAAAAAACACTCCCCAAACAGCACATGACGCAAAGAAAAAAAGAGGCGCAATGAGGTAGCTGTGTGAGTAAGCTAAGCGACCCTAGTGGCCGACACAAACACCTGGCCCATCTAGGAGTGGCACTGCAGTGTCACGCAGGATGGCCCTTCCAAAAAACACTCCCCAAACAGCACATGGCGCAAAGAAAAAAAGAGGCGCAATGAGGTAGCTGTGTGAATAAGCTAAGCGACCCTAGTGGCCGACACAAACACCTGGCCCATCTAGGAGTGGCACTGCAGTGTCACGCAGGATGGCCCTTCCAAATAAAACAATCCCCAAACAGCACATGACGCAAAGAAAAAAAGAGGCGCAATGAGGTAGCTGTGTGAGTAAGCTAAGCGACCCTAGTGGCCGACACAAACACCTGGCCCATCTAGGAGTGGCACTGCAGTGTCACGCAGGATGGCCCTTCAAAAAAATACTCCCCAAACAGCACATGACGCAAAGAAAAATTAAAGAAAAAAGAGGTGCAAGATGGAATTGTCCTTGGGCCCTCCCACCCACCCTTATGTTGTATAAACAGGACATGCACACTTTAACCAACCCATCATTTCAGTGACAGGGTCTGCCACACGACTGTGACTGAAATGACGGGTTGGTTTGGACCCCCACCAAAAAAGAAGCAATTATTCTCTCCTTGCACAAACTGGCTCTACAGAGGCAAGATGTCCACCTCATCATCATCCTCCGATATATCGCCGTGTACATCCCCCTCCTCACAGATTATCAATTCGTCCCCACTGGAATCCACCATCTCAGCTCCCTGTGTACTACTTTGTGGAGGCAATTGCTGCTGGTCAATGTCTCCACGGAGGAATTGATTATAATTCATTTTAATGAACATCATCTTCTCCACATTTTCTGGAAGTAACCTCGTACGCCGATTGCTGACAAGGTGAGCGGCGGCACTAAACACTCTTTCGGAGTACACACTTGTGGGAGGGCAACTTAGGTAGAATAAAGCCAGTTTGTGCAAGGGCCTCCAAATTGCCTCTTTTTCCTGCCAGTATAAGTACGGACTGTCTGACGTGCCTACTTGGATGCGGTCACTCATATAATCCTCCACCATTCTTTCAATGGGGAGAGAATCATATGCAGTGACAATAGACGACATGTCCGTAATCGTTGGCAGGTCCTTCAGTCCGGACCAGATATCAGCATTAGCAGTCGCTCCAGACTGCCCTGCATCACCGCCAGCGGGTGGGCTCGGAATTCTGAGCCTTTTCCTCGCACCCCCAGTTGCTGGAGAATGTGAAGGAGGAGATGTTGACAGGTCGCGTTCCGCTTGACTTGACAATTTTCTCACCAGCAGGTCTTTGAACCCCAGCAGACTTGTGTCTGCCGGAAAGAGAGATCCAAGGTAGGTTTTAAATCTAGGATCGAGCACGGTGGCCAAAATGTAGTGATCTGATTTCAACAGATTGACCACCCGTGAATCCTTGTTAAGCGAATTAAGGGCTCCATCCACAAGTCCCACATGCCTAGCGGAATCGCTCCGTGTTAGCTCCTCCTTCAATGTCTCCAGCTTCTTCTGCAAAAGCCTGATGAGGGGAATGACCTGACTCAGGCTGGCAGTGTCTGAACTGACTTCACGTGTGGCAAGTTCAAAGGGCAGCAGAACCTTGCACAACGTTGAAATCATTCTCCACTGCGCTTGAGATAGGTGCATTCCACCTCCTATATCGTGCTCAATTGTATAGGCTTGAATGGCCTTTTGCTGCTCTTCCAACCTCTGAAGCATATATAGGGTTGAATTCCACCTCGTTACCACTTCTTGCTTCAGATGATGGCAGGGCAGGTTCAGGCGTTTTTGGTGGTGCTCCAGTCTTCTGTACGTGGTGCCTGTACGCCGAAAGTGTCCCGCAATTCTTCTGGCCACCGACAGCATCTCTTGCACGCCCCTCTCGTTTTTTTAAAAATTCTGCACCACCAAATTCAAGGTATGTGCAAAACATGGGACGTGCTGGAATTTGCCCATATTTAATGCACACACAATATTGCTGGCGTTGTCCGATGCCACAAATCCACAGGAGAGTCCAATTGGGGTAAGCCATTCCGCAATGATCTTCCTCAGTTGCCGTAAGAGGTTTTCAGCTGTGTGCGTATTCTGGAAAGCGGTGATACAAAGCGTAGCCTGCCTAGGAAAGAGTTGGCGTTTGCGAGATGCTGCTACTGGTGCCGCCGCTGCTGTTCTTGCGGCGGGAGTCCATACATCTACCCAGTGGGCTGTCACAGTCATATAGTCCTGACCCTGCCCTGCTCCACTTGTCCACATGTCCGTGGTTAAGTGGACATTGGGTACAACTGCATTTTTTAGGACACTGTGAGTCTTTTTCTGACGTCCGTGTACATTCTCGGTATCGCCTGCCTAGAGAAGTGGAACCTAGATGGTATTTGGTAACGGGGGCACACTACCTCAAGAAATTGTCTAGTTCCCTGTGAACTAACGGCGGATACCGGATGCACGTCTAACACCAACATAGTTGTCAAGGCCTCAGTTATCCGCTTTGCAACAGGATGACTGCTGTGATATTTCATCTTCCTCGCAAAGGACTGTTGGACAGTCAATTGCTTACTGGAAGTAGTACAAGTGGGCTTACGACTTCCCCTCTGGGATGACCATCGACTCCCAGCAGCAACAACAGCAGCGCCAGCAGCAGTAAGCGTTACACGCAAGGATGCATTGGAGGAATCCCAGGCAGGAGAGGACTCGTCAGAATTGCCAGTGACATGGCCTGCAGGACTATTGGCATTCCTGGGGAAGGAGGAAATTGACACTGAGGGAGTTGGTGGGGTGGTTTGCGTGAGCTTGGTTACAAGAGGAAGGGATTTACTGGTCAGTGGACTGCTTCCGCTGTCGCCCAAAGTTTTTGAACTTGTCACTGACTTATTATGAATGCGCTGCAGGTGACGTATAAGGGAGGATGTTCCGAGGTGGTTAACGTCCTTACCCCTACTTATTACAGCTTGACAAAGGCAACACACGGCTTGACAAATGTTGTCCGCATTTCTGTTGAAATACTTCCACACCGATGAGCTGATTTTTTTGGTATTTTGACCATGCATGTCAATGGCCATATTCCTCCCACGGACAACAGGTGTCTCGCCAGGGTGCCTGACTTAAACAAACCACCTCACCATCAGAATCCTCCTTGTCAATTTCCTCCCCAGCGCCAGCAACACCCATATCCTCCTCGTCCTGGTGTACTTCAACACTGACATCTTCAATCTGACTATCAGGAACTGGACTGCGGGTGCTCCTTCCAGCACTTGCAGGGGGCGTGCAAATGGTGGAAGGCGCATGCTCTTCACGTCCAGTGTTGGGAAGGTCAGGCATCGCAACCGACACAATTGGACTCTCCTTGTGGATTTGTGATTTCGAAGAACGCACAGTTCTTTGCTGTGCTTTTGCCAGCTTGAGTCTTTTCATTTTTCTAGCGAGAGGCTGAGTGCTTCCATCCTCATGTGAAGCTGAACCACTAGCCATGAACATAGGCCAGGGCCTCAGCCGTTCCTTGCCACTCCGTGTGGTAAATGGCATATTGGCAAGTTTACGCTTCTCCTCCGACGATTTTATTTTAGATTTTTGAGTCCTTTTTTTACTGATATTTTGTGTTTTGGATTTTACATGCTCTGTACTATGACATTGGGCATCGGCCTTGGCAGACGACGTTGCTGGCATTTCATCGTCTCGGCCATGACTAGTGGCAGCAGCTTCAGCACGAGGTGTTAGTGGATCTTGATCTTTCCCTATTTTTGGAACCTCAACATTTTTGTTCTCCATATTTTAATAGGCACAACTAAAAGGCACCTCAGGTAAACAATGGAGAGGGATGGATACTAGTATACTTATGGATGACGAGCGACTGCCGACACAGAGGTAGCTACAGCCGTGGACTACCGTACTGCGTCTGCTGCTAATATAGACTGGATGATAATGATATAAAAAATATATATATATCACTACTGCAGCCGGACAGGTATATATTATATAATGACGGACCTGCTGGACACTGTCAGCAGCACTGCAGACTCCTAAAGTAAGCTACTAGTAGTATCAAGAAGATAGAAAAAAAAAACACCACAGGTAGGTGGTATACAATTATGGATGGACGAGCGACTGCCGACATAGAGGTAGCTACAGCCGTGGATCTTGATCTTTCCCTAATTTTGGAACCTCAACATTTTTGTTCTCCATATTTTAATAGGCACAACTAAAAGGCACCTCAGGTAAACAATGGAGATGGATGGATACTAGTATACTTATGGATGGACCAGTGACTGCCGACACAGAGGTAGCTACAGCCGTGGACTACCGTACTGTGTCTGCTGCTAATATAGACTGGATGATAATGAGATGAAATTAATATATATATATATATAATATCACTAGTACTGCAGCCGGACAGGTATATATATTTATTATGTAATGACTGATGACGGACCTGCTGGACACTGTCAGCTCAGCAGCACCGCAGACTGCTACAGTAAGCTACTATAGTAGTATGTATCAAGAAGAAAGAAAAAAAAAAACCACGGGTAGGTGGTATACAATTATGGATGGACCAGCGACTGCCGACACAGAGGTAGCTACAGCCGTGGACTACCGTACTGTGTCTGCTGCTAATATAGACTGGATGATAATGAGATAGAATTAAAATATATATATATATCACACTAGTACTGCAGCCGGACAGGTATATATTATGTAATGACGGACCTGCTGGACACTGTCTGTCAGCACTGCAGACTCCTAAAGTAAGCTACTAGTATCAAGAAGATAGAAAAAAAAAACACGGGTAGGTGGTATACAATTATGGATGGACCAGCGACTGCCGACACAGAGGTAGCTACAGCCGTGGACTACCGTACTGTGTCTGCTGCTAATATAGACTGGATGATAATGAGATAAAATTAAAATATATATATATATATCACACTAGTACTGCAGCCGGACAGGTATATATTATGTAATGACGGACCTGCTGGACACTGTCAGCACTGCAGACTCCTAAAGTAAGCTACTAGTATCAAGAAGATAGAAAAAAAAACCACGGGTAGGTGGTATACAATTATGGATGGACCAGCGACTGCCGACACAGAGGTAGCTACAGCCGTGGACTACCGTACTGTGTCTGCTGCTAATATAGACTGGATGATAATGAGATAAAATTAAAATATATATATATATATATCACACTAGTACTGCAGCCGGACAGGTATATATTATGTAATGACGGACCTGCTGGACACTGTCTGTCAGCACTGCAGACTCCTAAAGTAAGCTACTAGTATCAAGAAGATAGAAAAAAAAACCACGGGTAGGTGGTATACAATTATGGATGGACCAGCGACTGCCGACACAGAGGTAGCTACAGCCGTGGACTACCGTACTGTGTCTGCTGCTAATATAGACTGGATGATAATGAGATAAAATTAAAATATATATATATATCACACTAGTACTGCAGCCGGACAGGTATATATTATGTAATGACGGACCTGCTGGACACTGTCTGTCAGCACTGCAGACTCCTAAAGTAAGCTTCTAGTATCAAGAAGATAGAAAAAAAAAACCACGGGTAGGTGGTATACAATTATGGATGGACCAGCGACTGCCGACACAGAGGTAGCTACAGCCGTGGACTACCGTACTGTGTCTGCTGCTAATATAGACTGGATGATAATGAGATAAAATTAAAATATATATATATATATATATCACACTAGTACTGCAGCCGGACAGGTATATATTATGTAATGACGGACCAGCTGGACACTGTCTGAAGAATGCGTTTATAAAAACACCACACGACGAGTGTTTAACTTTTTCAGGCAGACAATCAATATACTGGTGGTCAGCAGGCAATCACAATACTGGTGGTCAGTGGTCACTGGTCAGTCACACTGGCAGTGGCACTCTGGCAGCAAAAGTGTGCACTGTACTTAACTGTACTCCTGCTATAACTGCTCCCCAGTCTCCCCCACAATTAAGCTGTGTGAGCAGTGAGCACTGAGCACTCAGCAGTCAGATAATGATATACAGTATATGATGCTGCACACTGGGCTGAGCACAGATATGGTATGTGTGACTGTGTCACACTGTGTATCGTTTTTTTTCAGGCAGAGAACGGATTAATTAAACTGGTGGCACTGGCCACTGGTCACACTATCAGCAGCAAGAAGTAGAACTCCTCCTATATGCTCCCCAAAATTTGTGTCTCTCGTACTCTAGTCACTCTAAACGGAGAGGACGCCAGCCACGTCCTCTCCCTATCAATCTCAATGCACGTGTGAAAATGGCGGCGGCGCGCGGCTCCTTATATAGAATCCGAGTCTCGCGATAGAATCCGAGCCTCGCGAGAATACGACAGCGGGATGATGACGTTCGGGCGCGCTCGGGTTAACCGAGCAAGGCGGGAAGATCCGAGTCGCTCGGACCCGTGTAAAAAAACCTGAAGTTCGGGCGGGTTCGGATTCCGAGGAACCGAACCCGCTCATCTCTAGTTAAAGTTAATGTGTGTTAGATAATATAGACTACAAGTTCAGCTTGGACCATTGTTAATCATAAAATATTCTTGGCAAATATTCTTGCTAAACATAATATGTAGGCACTACAGATGGTAAAATGTTAATAACTTAATTAAAGTAAAAAAATGAATGCCTCAAAAGAATATTTAGATTGACTCAATGTTTAACTTAAATTAAACAAAATGTACCTGTAAATTGCTCTTAATTGTTAAACTGCTGTATTGATCATTTATTTCAGTTCTCTTGAAATTACAAGTTGTTGTGTTTGGATGTTATTAGTACTGTATATATGATTAATGGTATTGTTGATATTTACTTGATTTACAATGATACTTTTCATTGGGTATTCACTTTTTTTTTACTCTACTCTTGAAAATATTCACCAGCTAAACTACTTTTAACACCATTTGTGTTTTTGGAAAAGCTTAATACCTCAGAGTGGATCATTTATGTTTATATTTCCTTTATTGACCACACATGAATGCCTGCAAATACACTTTCTGCAGAGATTTCTCTTTATATTCGTTTAGGGTTTTATAGGACATTCTTTATAAGCTTGGAACTTAACAAATAATGTTCGGTAGGTGCCACATTTACTTACTGCATTGTTTCCCAGGCTGCACCCACTCTATAGAATGCCCTCCAATGCACAATAAGACTCACCTATAGTCTCCAAACCTTCAAGCGTTCCCTAAAAACTCACCTATTCAGACAAGCTTATCAAATTCCGGGCCCACCCACGTAACCTTCAATGTCTCTTTTTTTCTAATTACATCCTCTGTATGCAGTCCACACATAACCTCACATTTTTGTTTCACTTTCACATTATCCTGACCCTTGGCCTTCATTGCTGGGTGATCATATCATACAGCCCATTAAGAACCTTTGCAATTTGGCAGGACCATTATTCAATAGGTAGCACTTATCCTTGTGTATCAATGCCTGTTTCCCTATAGATTGTAAGCTTGCAAGCAGGACCTTCCTACCTCTAGGTCTGTCTCTTATTACCCTGTTTTGTTCTATTACTGATGCCCCAATTGTAAAGCACAACAGAATATGCTGCACTATATAAGAAGCTGTTAATAAATAAATAATAAAGTATGGATTTTTTGGAAATCTGAGCCCCCCTCACCCCAGTTTACGGTTTCTGAGTAAATCTGAGCCCTAGCTTTGGTTTTCCTGCCAGGTTTAGTTTTTGAATGACGGCAAAACGTCATCAACCCAGTGTCAGATTCTTGTAGGTTTTGGATGCTTTATAAAGCCCAACTGTGGTGTTTCTAGCTCCATTTGACTCCAGTCATGCTGCTGTGTGCTGTGTCCATCAACAAGTGGCTGTGCTGTGTCCATCGGGTGGTCTTCAGGTTGCCGACTGTCGGGATTCTGGCGCACAGTATACCGGCGCCGGAATCCCGACAGCCAGCATAGCGACATTTTTTCTCCCTCGTGGGGGTCCACGACCCTCCTGGAGGTAGAATAAAAAGCGTGGCGCACATAGCGCGCCACCGTGCCCACAGCGTGGCGAGCACAGAGAGCCTGCAAGGGGCTCATTTGCGCTCGCCGCGCTGTCGGTATGCTGGCGGTCGGGCCTCTGGTGCCGGTATGCTGGTCGCCGGGAGCCCAGCTGCCTGCATACCATACCACACCCATGTCCATCAAGTGGCTATGCTGTGTCCATCCACAAATTGCTGTGCTGTGTCTATCAAGTGGCTGTACTGTGTCCATCCGAAAGTGGCTATGTTGTGTCTATCAAGGGGCTATGCTGCATCCATCAAGAGGCTGTGCTATGTCCATCCACTCCTGTCCCTGTGTCCATCCACAAGTGGCTGTGCTGTGTCGAGTTCCCTTTGTCTTATTATTCTGTCACACAGTGGTGCTGAACTGACTCCACAGGCCATACCCCACTGTGTTCACATATGAGCAGTGTAACTCCGCAGAAGCAGTTACAAAAACAAGTAAAACAAAATGACAAAATAGTAAAAAAAAATTATTAAGCTTGTACAACCTGTCTGCCCTGTACCCCAGTGCATTTGTTCA
Organism: Pseudophryne corroboree; assembly: GCF_028390025.1. Lineage (NCBI taxonomy): Eukaryota > Metazoa > Chordata > Amphibia > Anura > Myobatrachidae > Pseudophryne > Pseudophryne corroboree. Next base: position 725,318,735 of record NC_086448.1, on the reverse strand, counting down.
TATATATATATATATATATATATATATATATATATATATATATGTAAAAGTCTTTTGAATCCCCACAGTGTGATCTGAGCTACAAATTGAAAAAATATATATATTGTTTTATTGTTTGTACTGTTCTGTGCATTGCCCCCCAGTGCATTTGTTCAAATATTTATAAATGCCCTTTGAATTCCCGCAGTGTGAACTGAGCTGCAAATTGAACTGTTCTGTGTGCTGTACTCCAGTGCATTTGTTCACATACATATAAAAGCTAATTGAATCCCTGCAGTGTGAGCTGAGCTAGCATCTTAGCACTGTAGAGCTTTTATCTTACAGTTGCTGCCTTAAGCTGATTGGTAGCTTGTTTTGTGGGGGCCAAAACAAACCAAGCACTTCAGCACAAAAGTGGCAGTTCCTGCCACTGAAGTGCTTGACTTGTTAAACTATGCATGTCCTTTTTATTATCCAACATTAGTATTGGTGGGAGGGCCCAAGGACAATTCCATCTTGCACCACTTTTCATTTCTGCCACTGCCATATGGCAATGTTACAATTAATGCTATAAACTGCAGTGTGTTCGTGTCACTGCTCTGTAAGTTAATAATCATCCAGCTTGCTGCAGCCTTTGACCTAAACTGGATGAAAACAATATTGTCAGCTGTAAGGTTGTCAAAATTTACTGGAAATGACTGTTAATGAATGTTACTGAGGCTAAAATAGTGTAGTAACAAAAAAAAACAACAACCACATTCTATGATCTTAGCTTATTTTTTAATAATTTTCTTTAAACTACAGATCTAAAACCAAAACATGTGATGGTTGCTTTGCAAAACTATAACATGAAGATGAATCCAGATCAAAAATCAAATTCATTACATGGAGGTCAGTGCACATCTCTAATCCTGGTGCTTCCAACAGGAGGATGTGAATAACTAACTTACTGTATCTCTTAGTTTGTCTAAGAACACTACGGAGAGCATTAGGATCATGGATGTTAGTTTTGTAACATTGGTCACCTTGCTTATAAGTATCAAAATGTCATCCCAATATGCAATGTTCTTATGACACTTCCCCCAAATATGGAGGGAGACGCCCAATTCAGAAGAGCCCCTCTAAAATATGTAGATGTAGATCCAGATTTTTTTTTTGCAATCATGTAGGCTCGGATAACCTCTATAGTAAACATTGTATGCATTTTCCTTAACATGCATATACTACAGCTGTAAAGATAGTAATAATAATAGTATTACGAGAGTGCATAAATATTCAATACAAGTAGTTTTTTAATGTGAAAACATAATTTACAACCAGCATATAAAATATATAAACGCAATACCCTCTTAAAGAATACAAAAAGTGTGAAAAATACTCTAGGTATTCAAAAGGACTTAATTTTCCTCTAATGTATGGGTAACAGTGTCTCACTCCAGATTAAGTATTGGTCCTTATCCAGAAAACTGTAACAATGTAGTAACTTGTAAAAGGTAGAAATCACATAAAGGAGTCTTGGTTATTTGTTTCCAGAAAACATAGGTTCCCAGTAATGAATAGCAATGTATGGAACAGTTGATGTTTGGTGAATATTATACATAAGCCAACGTTATGCTCGAGCTACTCTAATTAGTAACATTGTCTAACTGTCTGATGTGCACGTATGATGATATCTGACAGCCAGGTGCCTGCATTCCGTATGCAATAGACGACTCACCCCAGCTGGGATCTGGCTTGCAGTGCTCCGAAATCAGTCCACAGTGTTAGTCAGAGGGAGGACATGGCTTCCCAATTTGAATAGAGATGGTTAACCAAGGCAGACTTCCAGTGACCTGAGGCAACAAAGAATGAATATGTCGCAGTCCTAGCAATGGGGAATTAATATGTTGCAGTCCTTAGTGATTTCTTCTCCCTTTTGAATTTACCACTGACAATCAGCCAAATTGGTCTTTCAATTAAGAATAACATACACCTGTCTATAAAATGGCAGTGCTCAAATTAAATACAGGTTGAGTATCCCTTATCCAAAACGCTTGGGACCAGAGGTATTTTGGATATCGGATCTTTCCGTATTTTGGAATAATTGCATACCATAATGAGATATCATGGCGATGGGACCCAAGTCTAAGCACATAATGCATTTATGTTTCATATATACCTTATACACACAGCTTGTAGGTAATTTTAGCCAATATTTTTAATAACTTTGTGCATTAAACAAAGTGTGTACATTCACACAATTCATTTATGTTTCATATACACCTTATACACACAGCCTGAAGGTCTTATAATACAATATTTTTAATAACTTTGTGTATTAAACAAAGTTTGAGTACATTGACCCACAGAAAACAAAGATTTCACTATCTCACTCTCACTCCAAAAAAATCCGTATTTTGGAATATTCCGTATTTCGGAATATTTGGATATGGGATACTCAACCTGTACCATAGGTAAGAAGTTATAAGTAAATGTGAGAAGTATATGCAAATAAATAAAATATATAAATACGGATAATCTTTTCAAAGTATCATATATAAAAAAACTATAAAATGTAAAATATAAATTTCATAAAGAAGGTCCCGATAAATGAAAGGTTGTATGTTCAAATACTAGTACTGTATGGACAGATTTTTCTCCTTTCACCAAACTTCCCATGATTGTAACCTAAATATAACATTTTCAACCTTTTAAAAGTACTGAATTCTTCAGTTCTCTGGACAAGGCCTGATACTTCGTTTGGGGTCAGACACTGTTACCCATACATTGAAGGAAAAAGAAGTCCTTTTGAATATCTAGAGATGTATTTTTTGCACTTTTTTATATTCTTTAAAAAAGGATTGCTTTTAAATATTTTATATGTTGATTGTATGATTTAACATTAAAAATCTACTTGTATTGAGTATTTATGCGCTCTCTATTATTATTAATATTATTATTATTATTATTATTATTATTATTACTATCTTTAAGTCTTTATGTTTTGTTTGAGAGCTGCACCAAAGAGGTTTAAAGTGATCAGTATTTAGAAACTTATTAATTTCATTGTTATTATTTTTTTGCACCTTAGTTTCTACTGTAGCTAGAGGAATATAGACTGTTATTCCCAAATAGTGGACTAATGGGGGACATTTACTAAGCAGTGATAAAAGTGGAGAAGTGAGCCAGTGGAGAAGTTCTTCATGGCCACCAATCAGCTGCTCTGTATACTTTTGAAGTACGCAAATTATAAATGTTTACGTCAATGCTGATTGGTTGCCATGGGCAACTTCTCCACTGGCTCACTTCTCCACTTTTATCACTGCTTAGTAAATGTCCCCCTATGAGTCCTACTTTTGGGCACACCCAAGTCTATTTACTGCTGTAACTTATACAACATTTGTTAGCAGGTGTAGTAGAATGATGTACAAAGCTTAAATCATATTGTACCTTACATAAGTGGTCTATTGAGAACCAAAGCCATTCAGATAAATTCAAGGAGAAGGGGGTCACACAACAGTGAAGGGAGGGATAACATTTCTCAGGCGATAGAGAAACAGACTGTATTTGGTTCTGGGAATAAAAATATATTCGGCAGGTCACCTAGACGCATAAAAATGTCACCTTCCAGTACATCAACCACAAAACTGATCCCTTAGTAAGCCATGGTGCAGAGTGGAATGTGGATCGCTCAGGAGGAAAATGTGAGTTATCCCTTAGAGGAGTGATGGGATGGTTGACAAGTTTAAAATGGCATATACTGTACAGTAATCCCAGACACTACAGGTAAAGTTTTCTATTGGGTAATAGATAACCAAATAAGAACGCTGTTTATGAAATCCCTAACAAATAGGGTAGAAATGAAGGATTGCTAGTGGCTGTCTCCAACTCTAGCCATCTCATGGTACAGCAATTGGTAGACCGTGAGGATTCACGGTGAACAAGCCCGGCCCTGGGTGAAATGTACGTCCAGCTGTGACGTCATTCTTGACGTCCTTTTTGGAATCCCCATGAAGCGCACACGGGTCCAGACTCGCGGGCATCAGAAGAAGCATGCAGTGATCAGCAGTGGCTAGGAGACACAAGAGTGTTACACTTCACACGAGCAGGTATTTTGGCGTCCACTCATTGGGGGATGATGGGACGAGTCTCCCTGCAATGACAAACAGTCACCAGGGACGCTTTTTTCCTGTCACCCGCAATAGCAGTAACGCCACTCTCTTCCTTCATACCTGTGCCGGCTGTTAACCCTCTCACCTCCCATTCACTGTGGCATATCCACATATGGGAAGTCTGCAGAGGTTAGCGGGCACCCGGCTCAGGCATCTTCTCTCCTACTGATACCAGCTTTCAATTACACATGATGTGTACACATAATTCAATCATTTGATTCTTGTATATGCAATTATAGTACGCATTTAATTGCCTGCATGTGTCTCTATGGTATTTGAAAAAAAAAACTTTTTTACTTCATGCCCCACATGGTAGAAGGAATTAATCCTAGACAATGTTTAAACCATGTCCAGCTATTTAAATATTTTTTTCACCAGGCATCAGTAACTGTCTCTCAATATGCTAAGTATGGCATTTACTTAATTAAATTGCACTATATGTCGAGAGTGCACTGATTTCATAATCTGTACCCTTGGACAATTTTCGTGAGTAATATAAAGAGTGCTACAAATATTAATTTTTAGTATTGTCTAATTACCAATACATTCTAGGTCTTTATTTGCATATTGGAGGACTAATATAATAAGAATTTACTTACCGATAATTCTATTTCTCGGAGTCCGTAGTGGATGCTGGGGTTCCTGAAAGGACCATGGGGAATAGCGGCTCCGCAGGAGACAGGGCACAAAAAGTAAAGCTTTAGGATCAGGTGGTGTGCACTGGCTCCTCCCCCTATGACCCTCCTCCAAGCCTCAGTTAGGTACTGTGCCCGGACGAGCGTACACAATAAGGAAGGATTTATGAATCCCGGGTAAGACTCATACCAGCCACACCAATCACACTGTACAACCTGTGATCTGAACCCAGTTAACAGTATGATAACAGCGGAGCCTCTGAAAAGATGGCTCACAACAATAATAACCCGATTTTTGTAACTATGTACAAGTAATGCAGATAATCCGCACTTGGGATGGGCGCCCAGCATCCACTACGGACTCCGAGAAATAGAATTATCGGTAAGTAAATTCTTATTTTCTCTATCGTCCTAGTGGATGCTGGGGTTCCTGAAAGGACCATGGGGATTATACCAAAGCTCCCAAACGGGCGGGAGAGTGCGGATGACTCTGCAGCACCGAATGAGAGAACTCCAGGTCCTCCCCAGCCAGGGTATCAAATTTGTAGGATTTTACAAACGTGTTTGCCCCTGACTAAATAGCCGCTCGGCAAAGTTGTAAAGCCGAGACCCCTCGGGCAGCCGCCCAAGATGAGCCCACCTTCCTTGTGGAATGGGCATTTACATATTTTGGCTGTGGCAGGCCTGCCACAGAATGTGCAAGCTGAATTGTATTACACATCCAACTCGCAAAAGTCTGCTTAAAAGCAAGAGCACCCAGTTTGTTGGGTGCATACAGGATAACAGCAAGTCAGTTTTCCTGACTCCAGCCGTCCTGGAACCTATATTTTCAGGGCCCTGACCACATCTAGCAACTTGGAGTCCTCCAAGTCCCTAGTAGGCGCAAGACACCACAATAAGCTGGTTCAGGTGAAACACTGACACCACCTTAGGGAGAGAACTGGGGACGAGTCCGCAGCTCTGCCCTGTCCGAAAGGACAAACAGATATGGGCTTTTTTGAGAAAAAAACCACCAATTTGACACTCGCCTGGTCCAGGCCAGGTCCAAGAGCATGTTCACTTTTCATGTGAGATGCTTCAAATCCACAGATTTGACTGGTTTTAAACCAATGTGTTTTGAGGAATCCCAGAACTACGTTGAGATCCCACAGTGCCACTGGAGGCACAAAAGGGGGTTGTATATGCAATACTCCCTTGACAAACTTCTTGACTTCAGGAACTGAAGCCAATTCTTTCTGGAAGAAAAATCGACAGGGCCGAAATTTGAACCTTAATGGACCCCAATTTGAGGCCCATAGACACTCCTGTTTGCAAGAAATGCAGGAATCGACCGAGTTGAAATTTCTTCGTGGGGCCTTCCTGGCCTCACACCACGCAACATATTTTCGCCACATGTGGTGATAATGTTGTGCGGTCACCTCCTTTCTGGCTTTGACCAGGGTAGGAATGACCTCTTCCTGAATGCCTTTTCCCTTAGGATCCGGCGTTCCACCGCCATGCCGTCAAACGCAGCTGCGGTAAGTCTTGGAACAGACATGGTACTTGCTGAAACAAGTCCCTTCTTAGCGGCAGAGGCCATAAGTCCTCTGTGAGCATCTCTTGAAGTTCCGGGTACCAAGTCCTTCTTGGCCAATCCGGAGCCATGAGTATAGTTCTTACTCCTCTACGTCTTATAATTCTCAGTACCTTAGGTATGAAAAGCAGAGGATGGAACACATACACCGACTGGTACACCCACGGTGTTACCAGACCGTCCACAGCTATTGCCTGAGGGTCTCTTAACCTGGCGCAATACCTGTCCCGTTTTTTGTTCAGACGGGACGCCATCATGTCCACCTTTGGTAATTCCCAACGGTTTACAATTATGTGGAAAACTTCCCCATGAAGTTCCCACTCTGCCGGGTGGAGGTCGTGCCTACTGAGGAAGTCTGCTTCCCAGTTTCCATTCCCGGAATGAAACACTGCTGACAGTGCTATCACATGATTTTCCGCCCAGCGAAAAGTCCTTGCAGTTTTTGCCACTGCCCTCCTGCTTCTTGTGCCGCCCTGTCTATTTACGTGGGCGACTGCCGTGATGTTTTATCCCACTGGATCAATACCGGCTGACCTTGAAGCAGAGGTCTTGCTAAGCCTAGAGCATTATAAATTTACCCTTAGCTATATTTATGTGGAGAAAAATCTCCAGACTTGATCACACTCCCTGGAAATTTTTTCCTTGTGTGACTGCTCCCCAGCCTCTCGGGCTGGCCTCCGTGGTCACCAACATCCAAAACTGAATGCCGAATCTGCGGCCCTCTAGAAGATGAGCACTCTGTAACCACCACAGGAGAGACACCCTTGTCCTTGGATATAGGGTTATCCGCTGATGCATCTGAAGATGCGATCCGGACCATTTGTCCAGCAGATCCCACTGAAAAGTTCTTGCATGAAATCTGCCGACTGGAATTGCTTCGAAGGAAGTCACCATTTTTTTTACCATGGCCCTTGCGCAATGATGCACTGATTTTAGGAGGTTCCTGACTAGCTCGGATAACTCCCTGGCTTTCTCTTCCGGGAGAAACACCTTTTTCTGGACTGTGTCCAGAATCATCCCTAAGCACAGGAGACTTGTTGTCGGGATCAGCTGCGATTTTGGAATATTTAGAATCCACCCCTGCTGTTGTAACAGTATCCGAGATAGTGCTACTCCGACCTCCAACTGTTCCCTGGACTTTGCCCTTATCAGGAGATCGTCCAAGTAAGGGATAATTAAGACGCCTTTTCTTCGAAGAAGAACCATCATTTCGGCCATTACCTTGGTAAAGACCCGGGGTGCCGTAGACAATCCAAACGGCAGCGTCTGAAACTGATAGTGACAGTTCTGTACCACGAACCTGAGGTACCCTTAGTGATAAGGGCAAATTTGGGACATGGATCCCGGTTCGTTATCACTGCTCTGAGTGACTCCATCTTGATTTGAACCTTTGTAAGTGTTCAAATTTTTTTAGCTTTAGAATAAGTCTCACCTAGCCTTCTGGCTTCAGTACCACAATATAGTGTGGAATAATACCCCTTTTCTTGTTGTAGGAGGGGTAATTTAATTATCACCTGCTGGGAATACAGCTCGTGAATTTTTTCCCATACTGCCTCCTTGTCGGAGGGAGACCTTGGTAAAGCAGACTTCAGGAGCCTGCGCAGGGTAAACGTCTCGACATTCCAAACTGTACCCCTGGGATACTACTTGTAGGATCCAGGGGTCCTGTACGGTCTCAGCGTCATGCTGAGAGCTTGTCAGAAGCGGTGGAAACGCTTCTGTTCCTGGGAATGGGCTGCCTGCTGCAGTCTTCTTCCCTTTCCTCTATCCCTGGGCAGATATGACTCTTATAGGGACGAAAGGACTGAAGCTGAAAAGACGGTGTCTTTTTCTGCAGAGATGTGACTTAGGGTAAACACGGTGGATTTTCCAGCAGTTGCCGTGGCCACCAGGTCCGATGGACCGACCCCAAATAACTCCTCTTCCTTTATACGGCAATACACCTTTGTGCCGTTTGGAATCTGCATCACCTGACCACTGTCGTGTCCATAAACATCTTCTGGCAGATATGGACATCGCACTTACTCTTGATGCCAGAGTGCAAATATCCCTCTGTGCATCTCGCATATATAGAAATACATCCTTTAAATGCTCTATAGTCAATAAAATACTGTCCCTGTCAAGGGTATCAATATTTTTAGTCAGGGAATCCGACCAAGCCACCCCAGCTCTGCACATCCAGGCTGAGGCGATCGCTGGTCGCAGTATAACACCAGTATGTGTGTATATACTTTTTATGATATTTTTCCAGCCTCCTGTCAGCTGGCTCCTTGAGGACGGCCCTATCTATAGACGGTACCGTCTCTTGTTCTGATAAGCGTGTGAGCGCCTTATCCACCCTAAGGGGTGTTTCCCAACGCGCCCTAACTTCTGGCGGGAAAGGGTATACCGCCCATATTTTCTATCGGGGGGAACCCACGCATCATCACACACTTCATTTAATTTATCTGATTCAGGAAAAACTACGGTAGTTTTTTCACATCCCACATAATACCCTCTTTTGTGGTACTTGTAGTATCAGAAATATGTAACACCTCCTTCATTGCCCTTAACGTGTGGCCCTAATAAGGAATACGTTTGTTTATTCACCGTCGACACTGGATTCAGTGTCCCTGTCTGTGTCTGTGTCGACCGACTAAAGTAAACGGGCATTTTAAAAAAACCCTGACGGTGTTTTTGAGACGTCTGGACCGGTACTAATTGTTTGACGGCCGTCTCATTTCGTCAACCGACCTTGGCGCGTGTTGACATTATCACGTAATTCCCTAAATAAGCCATCCATTCCGGTGTCGACTCCCTAGAGAGTGACATCACCATTACAGGCAATTGCTCCGCCTCCTCACCAACATCGTCCTCATACATGTCGACACACACGTACCGACACACAGCACACACACAGGGAATGCTCTGATAGAGGACAGGACCTACTAGCCCTTTGGGGAGACAGAGGGAGAGTTTGCCAGCACACACCAAAAACGCTATAATTATATAGGGACAACCTTATATAAGTGTTTTCCCTTATAGCATCTTTTTTATATATTTCTAACGCCAAATTAGTGCCCCCCCTCTCTGTTTTAACCCTGTTTCTGTAGTGCAGTGCAGGGGAGAGCCTGGGAGCCTTCCCTCCAGCCTTTCTGTGAGGGAAAATGGCGCTGTGTGCTGAGGAGATAGGCCCCGCCCCTTTTTCGGCGGCCTCGTCTCCCGCTCTTAACGGATTCTGGCAGGGGTTAAATATCTCCATATAGCCCCCGGAGGCTATATGTGAGGTATTTTTAGCCAAAAAAGGTTTTCATTTGCCTCCCAGGGCGCCCCCCTCCCAGCGCCCTGCACCCTCAGTGACTGCCGTGTGAAGTGTGCTGAGAGGAAAATGGCGCACAGCTGCAGTGCTGTGCGCTACCTTAAGAAGACTGAGGAGTCTTCTGCCGCCGATTCTGGACCTCTTCTCGTTTCAGCATCTGCAAGGGGGCCGGCGGCGAGGCTCCGGTGACCATCCAGGCTGTACCTGTGATCGTCCCTCTGGAGCTAATGTCCAGTAGCCAAGAAGCCAATCCATCCTGCACGCAGGTGAGTTCACTTCTTCTCCCCTAAGTCCCTCGTTGCAGTGATCCTGTTGCCAGCAGGACTCACTGTAAAATAAAAAACCTAAGCTAAACTTTTCTAAGCAGCTCTTTAGGAGAGCCACCTAGATTGCACCCTTCTCGGCCGGGCACAAAAATCTAACTGAGGCTTGGAGGAGGGTCATAGGGGGAGGAGCCAGTGCACACCACCTGATCCTAAAGCTTTACTTTTTGTGCCCTGTCTCCTGCGGAGCCGCTATTCCCCATGGTCCTTTCAGGAACCCCAGCATCCACTAGGACGATAGAGAAATGTATTAATTCACTGTCTATTCATTATTATCTGAGATTTGTTTGTTAATTTAGTAGGGTTGTGATAATAGGCATATACAACCTTCTCTATACAAATATTTTTAATGGACTAATTAAAATAGATTTTTAAACAATAATTGATATACTGTATCTTCATTTAATAATGAGTGCACCCACAAAGAAGTCTATTTCTATGTCCCCTGCTTCTTGTTAGGGACAACTTCTTGTTCCAGAAATGTCAGATTGCAAGTGGCTGTCTCCAACTCTAACCATCTCATGGTACAGCAACTGGTAGACCGTGACCCTCCTTGACTGAAATAAGCAGGTAGATAATTTCAGGGACTGCCATCCCCAACTGCCATTTGTTGTTTCCCTATAAATATTCTGAAAATTAGTAATGAGAGTTTTGTTGTTCCATAGAAACTGCCAAAACCAGAAAGCACAGCATCTAGGACACAAATAGGCAATGTCTGAGATAAGTAGAGAAGTTTCAGTAAGAGGACCTGTTCAGGTTGCAAAGCCACTATGGGGAGATGTACTAAGCAGTGATAAAAGTGGAGATGTGAGCCAGTGGAGAAATTGCCCATAGCAACCAATTAGCTGCTCTGTATACTTTTATAGTATGCAAATTATAACTGTTACATCAATGCTGATTGGTTGCCATGGCCAACTTCTCCACTGGCTCACTTCTCCACTTTTATCACTTCTTAGTAGTACGTCTCCCCATAGTGGCTTTGCAACCTGAACAGGTCTCTTCGTTTTGTTGAGAGTATTCTCATCGGTCTGTATAACAAAAACTCCTAAGTATTTACACTTTCAGCAATTATATAGTGATCTAGTCATCAAATGGCATAAAAAATTACACTGTATAAAAAATATTGCACTTTTCCTAACATTGACTATTTCTTACATAGTGCTGTTGACTTTACAAAATAGTGTTTCAAATAATTATTTAATTTCATTGGTTTTAAATGAAAACTCAAGTACATTTTGCTTGTAATTAGTAATAACCATCAGCTTCACAATTGCCAAATAAAGAAAGTACTTTACCAACTTACTGTAGCAAAGCAAAATAAGATGTGAAAAAGACAATTTGGTGAGATTTACACTTGATAAATGTCCCAATTTCCTTTAGACTTATGTCTAGAGTCCAGTTATCATGCTTATAACTGCTGAACACAGTAAATGTCAACAAATTTCGTAGACTTAAAGACAAATAATATTGCAGGTTTAAGTATAGGTGCTTATTTACAAGTGGACACATTTGCAATATGAACTTAGAAATAGTTGTATGTAATAGATGGAGTATTTGTATGTGCATGTTTTCAATTCATTTCAATTAACTTTGTTCACTGCATATAGAAATTCCATTAAAATGAATAGCCCACTGAAGTAACAAAAATAAAGTGCCGTGAATTGAGCTTAGCAGGATTATTAAGTTTTCTTTTCCTTACATCAATAGATATTCCATAAAAAATAATCAAGATTTATCTATCCCAGAGCCTAGAGTGTATGCTCAGGTCTCCGTGAAAATGGCACGGTGGCCATTTTCCCATTGATGTTTCCTACTGCGCATGTGTGAAACACCAGGAAAATGTTTATCGCACCATTTTCCAGTAATTTCTGCAGTGCTGACTCCGGGATGTGAGTATTGAAAATAATGGGTGCAAGGTGTGCCAGTGTGCACCGCACACACTGCACCAATTATAAATATGTCAGTGGAAGTGTAAAGTTACTCCTACGGAGGGCTCAGCATTTCTCATATCTTCAGTCAATTCAGTACAGCAGAGCTGGGAAAAGCTCAAGGGCTTTGTTAGACAAAGATTTTAGACTTTGGGAAGGGGAGGTACATCCTAGCATTTTAAAATTACACACATTTCAGTGAGGGTTTTACATACTGTAGTGTATTGGGAACTGAAGTGAAATGACTGGGCTATTGAAATGAATGGGAAAAGTCCTATTCTGATTGCATTTTGGACAGATTCGCATACACATTACTTACTAAGCAGCAGGTTGCAAAATCCCCGATTTATTATGGCATGTTTAAGCAGGAAATTTAAAACAACAATACAGTTCAAAGCAAATAAACAGCATGTTTTTTAACTAATAATTCTAATTGTTCAAATTCAATTAAGAATTTGGGCTAGTTTTTAGTGTTTTACACATATAGATTAAGTGTACTTTATCCAGAATTCCGAAATGAGCCAAAAACTGAAATTTAAGATATAAGAGATAGTGACACCTTTCTGAGGTTTTAATCTGCACAGTTTTAGTTTCATGCACAAAATTATTAAAAATATTGCACTGAATTACATTCAGACTGTGTAAATGGTACTATATATATATATATATATATATATATATATACAAACAAAAAATTCAGCACTCACCAAACCAAGCTCACTTATCTTCACAACATCAATAAATAAATGATGGGGGTTTAGTTAGTGAATTGGCCAATGCATGGAAGCCTGCAAACCGCTCGCCAAGGTACCCCACCTTAATGCAGGTCCTACACTATCACAGAGTCTTAAAAATGAAAACCTGGCAACTGTATCGCACATAACATAACTGCAAATATGCCTACTTGGTTTAATGTGTACCTGCCACACACTTTATGGCTTTTAAAGTGGGAATAGGAGGTTGACCTGCTGGCTATATCTACTCCCCTTACTAATTGTGTAACACACCCCTGTAGTACATGTATTGGGTGCACCAGAGAGTCTAAGGGATAATATATTTTTCTCCTAAATCTAGTCCACACGTGGTGCAGAATAGAATTGTCCTTAGTGTTTTTCTTCTATTTGGGCACTGATTTGTCTGTTTTAAAGGGGACACTTCTACTAGACTCAGAGCGTGAAGGTTTTGTATCATCATCATATGATGTTCACATAGCCACATGCCACTCACAGGTATGTGATATTGGATCATTTTCTTCAATAATAAAGAACGCCTAATGTTTTGGTTTCACTTGTTTGATTTGGTTCTCTTTATCTACTTTAGGACTTGTTTGAAAATCTGAGGTAGTTTTATGCCAAATTACAGTAAAAATATAGAAAAAGAGTGTTGATGGTGGTCATGAAGTGACCATTCAAATGGTATTTTATTATCATCACCAGGAATTGAATCGCACATAGCTATATTATGTAAATGTTTCTTCCCAACAATTATTAATGGAAGTAATTTCAAAGGGAAAAAAAATAACTGTTTTATGAGCTTCTGTAAATATTCTATAACATTTGGAGAATTGATAGGATCAGATCACAGAGCACTCTCAAAGACCATTGGCTAAATGTAATAGCTTCAGAGTTCCGGAGGTTTAGGAATTTTGTGCTATTCCAATGTATATTTATCATTTTTCTATTGCAACCATAAAACAATAATAATATATTAATCTGTCATTTTAGTCTTTCTGCTGCTTAATGAGGTACACAGTTCTGCCAAACCTTCTATAAGTTTCTCTTCTCCAAAGACAAAAATATATATGCACTATTACAAAAACAAAGAACTAAAGTCAGCTACTACCAGCACTGAGCTAAACAGCAGTAAGCAATTTAAAACCTGTATTCAAAATTCATTGTTGTACTGTTTGCAAACAACACAAGCAATTCACTTTCAATGTCACTCATATAGATTGTAAGCTCCACTGGGGTAGGGACTGCATTAAATATTTTCTGTAAATCATTGCAGCATATGTATGTGCTATATATAATATCTATAAATGAAGCAAAATAATTTGGTAATGTGGTCTTCATTCTAAAAACATAAAAAAACCACAAAGATGAGCATGCATTTTGTAAATTTGGGGTTATTATGCCTCTTCATTAGTATTTTATGTAAAGGAGTTTTTTAAATACTTTTTTTATTTTATTGTATTATGTGTGGGTGGTTCAATAGGTAAGGTAACAAGACCTTTCATGTGTGTAATGTTTTCTATTCCACTGCTTTCTTTCACAGCCATTAAACTGCACCTCAAATTAGTCTTACTGTCCCAACATCAGTTGTTAGTTGGCTAGAGATGAGCGGGTTTGGTTCTCAGAGAACTGAACCCTACCGAACTTTGTCTTCCGAGCCTGGATCCGAGTCCGGCTCGGATTTGGATTCCATATAAGGAGCCGCGCGTTGCAGCAATTTTCATTCCAGTCTCGGAGAGTGTATAGAGAGAACATGTCCTCAGTGTTCAGTGTCTGTGTGTTGGGGTAGGAAAGTGGGGTGGCAAGTGTTGTCCAGTCCAGTGTAGTCACTCAGTGTATTGTGCTGCATCAGTCCAGACAGTCACAGTGTTGGTGTTCTCCACTGCCATATATACAGTGTAGCTGTATAAGTGATGCTGTGTTGTGCAAACCAGTCCAGTGTAGTCAGTGCATTGTGCGGCATCAGTCCAGCCATTCACAGTGTTGGTGTTCTCTGCTGCCATATATCCAGTGTAGCTGTATAAGTGATGCTGTGTTGTGCAGACCAGTCCAGTGTAGTCAGTGTATTGTGCTGCATCAGTCCAGCCATTCACAGTGTTGGTGTTCTCTGCTGCCATATATCCTGTGTAGCTGTATAAGTGGTGCTGTGTTGTGCAGACCAGTCCAGTGTAGTCAGTGTATTGTGCTGCATCAGTCCAGCCATTCACAGTGTTGGTGTTCTCTGCTGCCATATATCCAGTGTAGCTGTATAAAGTGGTGCTGTGTTGTGCAGACCAGTGGTAGTGTCCTGTGTCATCAGTAATTCCAGTGACGATATACGTTGCTGCTATATGTCCACTGCTGCAGTATAATAACTATAACAACAACAACCTGTTGTACAGCATAAGACCAGTGGTAGTGTCCTGTGTCATCAGTAATTCCAGTGACGATATACGCTGCTGCTATATGTCCACTGCAGCAGTATAATAATTATAACAACAACCTGTTGTGCTGCCTCAGACCAGTGGTATTGTCCTGTGTCATCAGTAATTCCTGTGACGATAAACGCTGCTGCTATATGTCCACTGCAGCAGTATAATAATTATAACAACAACCTGTTGTGCTGCATCAGACGAGTGGTATTGTCCTGTGTCATCAGTAATTCCAGTGACGATATACGCTGCTGCTATATGTCCACTGCTGCAGTATAATAATTATAACAACAACCTGTTGTGCTGCATCAGACCAGTGGTAGTGTCTTGTCTCATCAGTCATTCCAGTCATTCCTGTGCCACATATTGTCTCATATAACTCCCAAAAAATAATGGAAAACAAAAATTTTGAGGATAAAATAGGGAAAGATCAAGAAGAACCACTTCTTCCTAGTGCTGAAGCTGCTCCCACTAGCCATGACATAGACAATGAAATGCCATCAACGTTGTCTGTCAAGGCTGATGCCCAATGTGATAGTATAGGGCGTGTAAAATCCAAAAAGCCAAAGTTCAGTAAAAAGAACCAAAAAAAGAAATTTACATTGTTTGAGGAGAAACGTAAACTTGCCAATATGCCATTTACGACACGGAGTGGCAAGGAACTGCTGAGGCCCTGGCCTATGTTCATTACTAGTGGTTCAGCTTCACATGACGATGGAAGCCCTCATCCTCCCGCTAGAAAAATTAAAAGAATTAAGCTGGAAAGAGCACAGAAAAGAACATTGCGCTCTGAGATGGTATCACAAATCCCCAAGTAGAGTCCAAGTGTGTAGGCGGTTGCGATGCCTGACCTTTCCAACACTGGACGGGAAGAGTTGGCTCCTTCCACCATTTGCATGCCCCTTGCAAGTGCTGGAAGGAGCACCTACAGTCCAGTTCCTGATATTCAAATTGAAGATGTCACTGTTGAAGTACACAAGGATGAGGATATGGGTGTTGCTGGTGCTGAGGAGGAAGTTGACGATGAGGATTCTGATGGTGATGTGGTTTGTTTAAGTCAGGCACCGGGGGAGACATCTGTTGTCCTTGGGATGAAGAAACCCATTGTGATGCCAAGGCAAACTACCAAAAAAGCCACCTCTTCGATGTGGAATTATTTCAACAGAAATGCGGACAACAGGTGTCAAGCCATCTGTTGCCTCTGTCAATCTTTAATAAGTAGGGGTAAGGATATTAACCACCTAGGAACATCCTCCGTTATACGTCACCTGCTGCGCATTCATCAGAAGTCAGTGTCAAGTTGTGAAACTTTGGGTAAGAGCGTAAGCTGTCCACTGACACCTAAATCCCTTCTTCCTCCTGTACCCAAGCTCCTTCAAGCCACACCACCAACTCCCTCAACATCAACTTCCTCCTCAGTCAGGAACATTTGTAGTCCTGCAGGCCATGTCACTGTCAAGACTGAGGAGTCCTCTCCTAACCAGGATTCCTCCAGAGGATCCTTGAGTGTTACGCCTGCTGTTGCTGCCGCTGCTTTTGTTGCTGCTGGGAGTTGATCGTCATCCCAGATGGGAAGTTAGAAGACCACTTGTACTACTTCCAGTATTCAATTGACTGTCCAACAGTCCTTTGTGAGGAAGATGAAATATGACAGCAGTCATCCTTTTGCAAAGCGGATAACTGAGGCCTTGACAGCTATGTTGGTGTTAGAGGTGCGTCCGGTATCCACCATTAGTTCAGTGGCACTTAGAGACTTGATGGAGATAGTGTGTCCCCGGTATAAAATCCCATCTAAGTTCCACTTCTCTAGGCAGGCGATACCGAGAATGTACACAGACATCAGAAAAAGAGTCACCAGTGTCCTACAAAATGCGATTATATCCCGTGTCCACTTAACCACGGACATGTGGACAAGTGGCACAGGGCAGACTAAGGACTATATGACTGTAACAGCCCACTGGGTAAATGTATGGCCTCCTGCAGCGGCACCAGTAGCAGCATCTTGCAAATGCCAACTCATTCCTAGGCAGGCTATGCTATGTATCTTACGGAAACTGAGGAACATCCTTTGCAGAATGGCTTACCCCAATTGGACTCTCCTGGGGATTTGTGATATCGGACAATGAAACCAATATTGTCCATGCATTATATCTGGGCAATTTCCAGCATGTCCCATGTTTTGCACATACAATTAATTTGGTGGTGCAGAATTTTTTGAAAAATGAGAGGGGTGTGCAGGAGATGCTGTCGGTGGCCCAAAAAATTGGGGGCCACTTTCGGCATTCTGCCACTACGTGCCAAAGACTTGAGTGCCAGCAAACACTCCTGAACCTGCCCCACGATCAACTGAAGCAAGAGGTGGTAACGAGGTGGAATTCAACACTCTATATGCTTCAGAGGATGGAGGAGCAGCAAAAGGCCATTCAAGTCTATACATCCACTTACTATATAGGCAAAGGAGGGGTAATGCACCTGACTCAAGCGCAGTGGAGAATGATTTCCGTCTTGTGAAAGGTTCTCCAACCCTTCGAACTTGCCACACGTGAAATCAGTTCAGACACTGCCAGCTTGAGTCATGTCATTCCCCTCATCAGGCTTTTGCAGAAGCAACTGGATAAATTGAAGGAGGAGCTAAGACAGAGCGATTCCGCAAAGTATGTGGGACTTGTGGATGGATCCCTTCATTCGCATTGCTAGGATTCAAGGGTGGTCAATCTGTTGAAATCAGAGCACTACATTTTGGCAACTGTGCTCGATCGTAGGATTACAGCCTACATTGTATCTCTCTTTCCAGCAGACACAAGTAAGCAGAGGTGCAAAGACCTGCTGGTTAGTAAATTGTCAACTCAAGCGGAACGTTACCCATCAACAGCTCCTCCTTCTATTTCATCCGCCACTGGGGCTGCAAGGAAAAGGATAAGATTTCCTAGCCCACCCGCTGGCGGTGATGCAGGGCAGTCAGGAGCGAAAGCTGACATCTGGTCCGGACTGAAGGACCTGCCAATGATTACTGACATGTCTACTGTCACTGCATATAATTCTGTCACCATTGAAAGAATGGTGGAGGACTATATGATTGACAGCATCCAAGTAGGCATGTCAGACAGTCTGTTCGTATACTGGCAGGAAAAAGAGGCAATTTGGAGGCACACACTGGCTTTATTTTACCTAAGTTGCCCCCCCTCCAGTGTGTACTCCGAAAGAGTGTTTAGTGCAGTCGGTATACTTGTCAGCGATCGGCGTACAAGGTTACTATCACTAAATGTGGAGAAGATGATGTTCATTAAAATTAATTATAAAGTCCTCCGGGAAGACCTTTACCAACAATTGCCTCCAGAAAGTACACAGGGACCTGTGATGGTGGATTCCAGTTGGGACAAATTAATACTCAGTGAGGAGTATGTACACGGTGAAAGGGGTGAGAAATCGGAGGATGATGATGAGGTGGATATCTTGCCTCTGTAGAGCCAGTTTGTGCAAGGAGAGATTGATTGCTTCTTGGCGGGGGCCCAAACAAACCAGTCATTTCAGCCACAGTCGTGTGGCAGACCTTGTTGTTGAAATGATTGGTTTGTTAAAGTGTGCATGTCCTGTTTATACAACATAAGGGTGGGTGGGAGGGCCCAAGGACAAGTCCATCTTGCACCTCTTTTTCTTCTTTGCATCATGTGCTGTTTGGGGACAAGTTTTTAAATCTGCCATCCTGTCTGTAACTGCAGTTCCACTTCTAGATGGGCCAGGTGTTTGTGCCGCACACTTTTGTCGCTTAGCTTGGCCATCCAGCTACCTAATTGCACCTCTTTTTCTTCTTTGCATCATGTGCTGTTTGGGGACTAGTTTTTGAATAGTGCCATCTTGTCTGTAACTGCAGTGCCGCACCTAGATAGGCCAGGTGTTTGTGCCGCATACTGTTGTCGCTTAGCTTAGTCATACTGCCAACTCGGTGCAACTTTTAGGCCTAAAAATAATATTGTGAGGTGTTCAGACTGGAAATGAGTGGAAATGATTGTTACTGAGGTAATAATACCGTAGGAGCAAAATTACCCCCAAATTCTGTGATTTTAGCTGTTTTATGTTTTTTTTTTTAAATCATCCAGATCCAAAACCAAAACCCGAAAGGGTGGTTTTGGCAAAACCAAGCCAAAACCAAAACATGAAAATGGAATTAGAACCAAAACCAAGACACAAAACACAAAAAGTGCCCGCCGCACATCTCTATAGTTGGCAGGGTTGGTCAACTTGTCAAAGTGTATGATGATGTAATATCATGGAAACAGGCTTCTGTGAATGCGATTGGCCGGCTAAATCGCTGGTCATCTTCAACATCTGTCCTGCCTTTATTAAAGACAGTGCACCAAACCCAAACCTGTTTTCATGCATAACGTTATCACAGTACCTTCACAAGTTGGCGATAAATTTCAGCAGCTGATGTGCCTTTTATAGGCAGAAATCTGATCACACTATGCACCTCAATGTTTGTTCATGTTTTTGCCCGCCACGTCATCTTACATCTGATGTTGGGATGGTATGACTGATATGAGGCACAGTCTAATGGCCATGAGGGGCAGTGGTCTACCTACTCTGGCAATGTAGGAAATTAGCATGAACTACAGAACATTACACACGTAAAAGGTCTTGTTACCTTACTTCTTGAATCACCCTGGTATATATGTAACTTGATGTTCTTCTAATTAGGTAAAACTATTCTGCAATTACTACATTGGATTGCATCTAGAAATTGTTCTATTAACAGTTCTTTCCACTGATCTGATTTGCTCCTTTTTTATTATTACTGTTTTTTTCTATTTTCTCATGTATATGACATTTCTTGGAGTCAATATAAGTCCAATTGATTTTAAGAGGATTAATGTTCAGTGTTGGGACAAACCAATGCCATGCTCTAGAATGCAATTGGGTTGGGCATTGTCCCATATGATGGCTCTACTAGTTTAGCATTACCCAGAAGTTTATTGTACCTTTGCTGTGGCATATTTCTTATATGTTCTCTTTTGTGAGTAACTTGGAAATATCCTTGCGTTTAGTATATAAGTGACACATTAAAGGGCAATACTCAAAAAGGTACTACAGTATGCCACATGGAACCAACCACTGACAACATAAAATCACCTACTGAATGCTAACCAGAATAAAACTGCAAAAGATAATTGAAGTAATTTATCCATTTTCTGTATGAAGCACTTATTAACATAAGTGATTAAGTGATGATGAGTGATATTTGTACAAGACATACAAGACTTACTGTTATTCCCTGTGTGATAAATTGCTGTAAAGTGGTTCATTCATAACGGCGCTATTAATGCATTTAATATTTTTCTCCCATTCCTTTTGTTCTGTAGAATGTTCACAGTAAGAATAATAATTGTATATTTACAATGTAAATTACATATGAGAAAATACTGGTTTATTCTTGTGAAATTAATTCATTTTAATTGGAAATGCATATGTGGCGGATTGCTTGTTGCTGCAAATTATATTCAATATTGTTTGTTTTGCTAAAAGATATAAAAAAAATACAATATTGTTATATTTCTTTAACATACAGATTCATTACATTAATGGTGTTGGCGACAATAACGGATTTCTTTTCAACATTTTCTAATCGGTCTTATATATATCCAATGTTACTTTGCTCATGTAAAATATAATTCTTGGTATGATTTCAAACAAGACATTATTACAAATTAATTATGTTCAGGCCTGAATAACTATAAATGAAATGTTTTGTTAAATGAGATGTCTTACTGTGATTAACCAGGGCATCACATCAGAGCCTAGCAGAAAGTGGGCATTGGGTTCAGTATCTTAGGAAGAGAAGTAGATTCATGGGGGTATATTTACTAAGAATTGCATTGCAATCTCAGCTGACATCGGCAGTGTGAGATTGCAACTTTTTGAGAAAAAACACGGTAATTTACTAAACTACCGTGTTTTTTCAATTTGCACTCACCGTTGACAAAGAAATTCGTATTGTCCGGCAGTGTTTTACAGGAGAGAATACTAAAACACTGCCGGACTTAACACAATGAAGCCCGGACAGATCAGTGAGATCCGTGCAGGGCTTCATTGTGTACAGTATTGAAATAGTTAAAAGTAAAAAAAAAATTTTGTGGGGTCCCCCTATTAAGCATAACTAGCCCCGGGCTCTTTGAGCCGGCTCTGGTTGTTTAAATACCAGGACAAAATTGCGTAGGGTTCCCCGTATTAATACAACCAGCACCGGGCTCTTGGTCCGGACCTGGGTCTAAAAATATGGGGGACAAAAGATATGGGGGTCCCCTGTATTTTTAAAACCAGCACCGGGCTCCACTAGCCAATAAGATAATGCCACAGATGGGAGACACATTTATCTTGGTCCCTGCGGCCGTGGCATTAACCCCCCAACTAGTCACCCTTGGACAGGGTTCACTGAGAGAGTGGAGACCCCTTAAATAAAGGAGTCCACCCCTCTAGGCACCCAAGGTCCAGGGGTGAAGCCCGAGGCTGTCTCTCCCCCATCCCTATGGATGGAGGGCTGATAGCCTTTAAAAGTTTAAAATAAAGAATATTGTCTTTTGCTGTGGAACTACAAGTCTGGTACTTGGAGAACCACAAATACCAGCATGCAGGGAATTAATGGGCCCGCTGTTACCTGTAATTCCGCAACAAAAGAAATACCCCCCAAAAAAACAGGACACCCACACCATGAAAGTACAAGTTTAATACACATACATGCACACTTACATACTCACATATACTTACCTAGTGTCCCACGGAGCCCATCGGTCCCCTTGTCACTGTAGAATCCATTGGTGTACCTGTAAAAAAAAAACTACTCACCTATAATCCAGTGAAGATCGGTCCTCTTCTGTCCATATAGGCATCCACGGGTTAAAAAAATGAAACCACAAAAAAAAGGTCCACGCCACTAAAGGGGATCTATGTTTACATACTGTATGGACCCCCTTTCCCCAAATGCCAGCCCCCCCGTGACTGCTGTAACTAGAGGACCCGGCAGCCAATTAATCATTATCCAAAAATACTAGAGGAGTTTAAACTAAAAAAATCGACACGTTTTGGGCCATATATCTGATGTATAAAAAAAATGAATTGGTTTGTTTGTCCAGTTATGCATTCAAACACCCTCACATTGATTGAAATGAAATCAATGCAAGGTGATCCAGTTGGATCCTGGACAAGTTTTAGGGGGATAGGGACCTGGTCTGAGCTCATGGCAAAATGCGCTGGTCAGAACTTTGACCCATGGAGCCTGTTTTGGGCCTTTCACTGAATGGATTTGGAAGGAAAATGCAGAATGTTAACATTGGATCCCAGAAAACATACAAGGGGGTTGGGGTCGGTTGGACCTCATGGTCACTGGCGTTTCTATAATGGGTACAGTGTGTGCAGTGCATATGGGCCCCTGAGTTCGGAGGGGCTCCACCGCACAAGCTGCACCCATTTTTAAAATACTCACCCCTCCAGAGTCCAGCGCTGGCATCCGCAGCCATTTTCAGTGAGTTCTGCACATGCGCAGTAGAGAAATCTCAGGGAAAATGGCTGCTACGCCATTTTCCCGGAGATATGCGCATGCGCAGTAGAGTCTGAGCCCTCTAGTTCTCAGAGTCTACAGCCCTCCAGGAAGAGAGGAGGGGGCCCGAATGGAGGAGGCTGAACACGTGCCTCCTCCTCTCTTTAAGCGCCCCTGCTCATTGTGGAATGTGCCGGACAAAACTTTGACCCAATGAGTCTGTTCTGAGATTTCCGCTACATGGATTTGGAAGAAAACTTCACAGAGTGGTAGCAGTGGATCTCAGAAGACATAATAGTGTGGTGGGGTCATTCAGACCTCATGGCAGAATGCACTGGACAGAACTTTGACCCAGGGAGCCTGTTGTGGGCCTTCCATTGGATGGACTTGGAATAAAACTTCACAGAGCAGTAATACTGGATACCAGAATACATATTAGGGGGTTGGGGTCCTAGTCAGTCCTCCCATTGGTGTACACTGGCTAGAAATTGGACCAGGGAACCGGTTATGAGCCTGCCACTGAATGAATTTTGAAGAAAATTTCAGAGTGGAAACATTGCATCCCAGAAGACATACTAGGGGGTTGGGGTCCTGGTCGAACTTCTCGTTGATGTATGCTGGGCAGAACTTCGACACAGGGACCCTGTTCTAGGCTTTCCACTGAATGAATTTGAAATAAAACTTCAGAGTGGTAACATTGTACCCCAGAAGACATACTAGGTGGTTGGAGTCCTTGTCAGACCATATGTCATTGGTGTACATATATCATTGGTGTGCTTTGGGCAGCACTTTGACACGGGACCCTGTTCTGGAACTTTCACTGGATGGATTTGAAAGAAAACATAACATAGTTGAGCATTGGATGCCAGAAGACATACTAGGGGGTTGGGATGGGTCGGACCTCATGGCAAAATGCGCCAGCTAGAACTTTGACCCAGAAAACTGTTCTGGGTTTTCTACTAGATGGATGGATTTGAATGAACTGTAATAACTGACAGAAATTACCATAATTCAATGACCTGAAATAACTGACTGAAATAAACATAAATCAATTAATTAAAATAAATGACAGAAATGAAGGTGGAAAGATAAAAAATGTTGTGTACACAAAGCTTTGGAATAGCAACACTGATAACAGAAGGAAAACTTTATACCCATCTTGCGATAGAAATGTTATTATAAAACTGAACAGAAAGAAAAGCTGGGGATCAGGGCTGCCGGTAACACCCAAAAATAAAAATTACCCCAACTCAACTTTTTAGTAAATAATGTATAAGGATTTGGTACTGTCGATCATCTGATTTTAGATTTTGATTTAAATAGATCAAAAATTAGTAAATGCATGCTGGGGGCCGCCCATAGCAGTGCAAGGCCACCCAGCATGCAGGCCACCACCCAGTGCGATCACGCTGTAATTGCAATTGCACTGCAATTACAGCATGATCGCAGAAAGTATGAAAGCCTCCTGCTGGTGCAGCTTGACTGTGATGGCAGGAGAGCTGCCGACATTTGTTCGTTCAGAGTGGCTGTGTGTGACGACACGCATTTGCCCTGAAAATGCCACCGGCACTCCATCGTTCACGTCATCACACCCACGCAACACTCTGTCTCCTCCTTGGAAACAGAGCATTGCTGCCCTGCGAACACCTCTGCCTGTCAATCAGGCAGAGGCATTCGCATTTAATGCAGGCCATCCGCATTAACTGTGGGCGCATGCGTAGGACAGGACCTGTGCATGCGTGCGCAGGTCCCATGGCTGATTTAGTGGTGGCATCGCATTTGCGATACGATCTGAATCAGCCCCTAAATTGGGAGTGAATGAAAGGTAAGCAGGAGATATTCAGGATTTCTCCTGTGGCGCATTGCCTTAATTTATACAAAAGGAGGCAAACATTTTATTTTTCACTAGAGGTAAGCAGGCTCAGTTTAAAAACAAAACAAAAACAAGCAGACCCAAACTTCAGAGATCTGAGGGAATCCAGGTGCCGGCTTGGGTTTTTCTGCTTTTCTTAGATTCCAAATCAAGGCAAAAAGCCATCATCCTGGCATTGGATTCCTGTGGGTTTTGAATTCGATATAAGTGCCTGCATCCATGATTTGGCTGCCATTTCACAGTATGAGCCAGTGAGAGCTGTGTGACTCTGATGTCTGTGCTTAGCTGAATTATCTGTCTATTCACTCCAATGCTGTTTAGCTGAACTATCTATCCATCCTTAACTGCAGTGCTGCTGAACTGACTTATCTGAGTGTTCACTCCATTTCTCCCAAGAAAGATAAACTGTACAGGCAGATAGCAAGTCATTGTTTATTGATTTTTATAGTGAAGGAACTTGGAACTTACAGTACATCCACTGTCTAATTGTATCACACTGGTGCTGCTGTGTAACCCTAAGTTTCACACTGGTGCTGAGCATTAACCCTTGATGAAATTGTACACTGCGGTTGCAGGCCAGAGCTCCATATAGGGCAGTATTACTCTTGGTGCACAGCACATTGGTGTTTTACACTTTTTTGTCATTGATTGCCCACAGTGCAGCCCAGAGCTAAGCTAATATATTTTTTTGTACAACTGATGTGTGGTGTAGGTAATGTGCCCCACTGGTCACATAATTAAATGTAAACACTGAGATTCCGCAGACCTTACCTTAATGCGTTCACATCACATAAGCAATGTGAGTGGTCATTTAAAAAAAAAAAGTTCATGTAAATAAATAAAACTATACTTGTTTTTTTGGTACAACTTGTGTGTGCTGTACCCAAGTGCATTCACATCACATAAGCAATGTGAGTGGTCATTTTAGAGAAAAAAATAAAGTAAATAAAAAATACACTAACTAGACAATAGTGATTTGACACCCCCTTCCTGCACAAGCGAAATGGTGTGCTCCTGCAGCAGACATGTGTGCATGAAGGTATAAAATGGGTAGAGGGGCACTGATTAGATTATTTACTAATGAAATAGCTTGCCTGAAGGAATTTTCCTAATCTGAAAAGGGGATCATTGTAGGCTTCGTGATGTCATGTTTCCAGGGCAATGATGAAATGGTATACAGAAAATTCGGTAACACGAATAGACTGGACAGCTTAGAGTCTAGATCTTAACCCCACTGACAACCTTCTGGATGAATTGGAGCAATGGGTGCATTCTAAACCAACTTGACCTTCATCAGTGTCGCAGTTATTCACTGTACTTTAGGCGGAATGGCAAAACATACCGCCTGCTGCTATTCAGGAACTTGTGGACAATTTGACAATAAGGGTGTCTGCAGTAATCACTGCACATGGTGAACCTACAAAGGACTAACATCAATAAAACCGTGTTGATCTATTTGCTGTCAGTGTCCAGTCACTTCTGTCTATATATGGGGAAATCCAATTGGAGGTGGGATTTAAAAAAAAACTCAGCGGGTTTTGGTATTCAATTAGAGCCTTTTTCTTCCATCTTTAGAGCATGTGTAATTTGTCCTAAAATTGTTAATCTTAGGGAAAATCAATGGGACTTGCTCTGGGACCCTGGCAGCAACCCCCCCCCCCCTTCTGAGGACTAATTGGGCAATTGGAAGTTTCACCATCAAAATCAGGGTCTTCTTCATCCAGTGTCGGAAGCCAGTTCTCTACAGAACCGGTGAGTATGTGAGGTGTGTGGAGTGTGTGTGAGTGCTTGCAAGTATGTGTAAGTATGTGGAAGTGTGTATGACTGTGTGTGTATGAGAGTGACCCCTGGTGTGTGTGTAACCCCTCATGCTGTGTAATCCCCCCAGAGGCAGCTGCTTAAAGAACTACATCTCCCAGCAGCCCTTGTACCTCCCTGCAACCCCTGAGCCTCCCAGCAGCCCCAGGTACTTCCAGAAGCCTGCTCTCCAGTCAGAATATGGAGGGGGAGACCACTGAAAGCCCAGGAGACAACCGGGCAAGTGAATAGGTTTTTTATTTATGATTTTTTTTTTACTCTAAAACCCCCCAATTGGATACCACGGGTATTGGTAAACCTTGTGCCCAATTGGATTCCTCTCATGGTGTACTATACTTGTTTTTTGGTACAAATTGTATGTGCTGTACCCCACTGCATTCACGTCACATAAGCAGTGTGAGTGGTCATTTAAAAAATAGTTCAATTAAATTAATAATACCTAAGTATACTTGTTTTTTTGGTACAACTTGTGTGGCTGTGCCCCATTGCATTCATGTTACATAAGCAGTGTGAGTGGTAATTTTTTTTAAATAGTTCAAGTAAATAAATAATACCATTATATTATACTTGTTTTTTTTTTTACAAATTGTGTGTGCTGTACCCCACTGCATATAAGCACTGAGTCATTATGGATCACATTCAGTCGATAGAACAGCAGGAGTAGCAACCAAGTACTAGTTCCTTGGCTGCTACCAGTCATGATACTGTAGTAATACAAAATCTACTAAACGTAATCCAGGGGACACCCATTTGCACTTATTCAATTCCAAAATTGCAAAAACAGGATTTGCGCAAAAATTCTTGCAGTGAAAATGGGGAAATCAGCTTGTACCCCCAAAAATGCCAAATTAGCATAGGATAACAGTATAGTAGTGTATTAGAGGTCATATTAAATAGATTTGGAGTATTACATTGCGTAAAATGGCTGTTATATGCATTTTTTATGGAAAAAAATTATCAAAGCTATTTTTTTCAGCAAAATACTGTAAGTGCTCGCATTAAATTAGGGGAACATAAAAATGAGTATAAGTATATTATTTAGGTTATTTTAGGAGACTTAAAAAAAAGTGGAAAAAGACTGTAAGCCTAAAAACATTTGTCCCACTCATAAAGCACCCCCATATACCCGTCCTTTACCTAGAACCCCAATTTACATCACTTTGCACTTTTTCACCCCCAAAATTACATTATTGGACAGTTAAAAATAATTAAAAGTACCTACTTCAGTGGTTCCCAAACTGTGTGCTGTGGCTCCCTGGGGTGCCTCGGGACACTTGCAGGGGTGCCCTGGGTTGGTGGTCCAGGAACAATTCAAATTATTTATGGTCAATATAATAGGCAAAACTATTGCTAGTAGCTGTCAGTCATAAAATATGGGGACAAACAGAAGCAAATCTTGTCCCTCACCACACAATTGAGCCTAAGTATGACATATAAATACAATTTACTTAATGTAATATTTCTCTCTAAATTTCTCCATAAGAAATTTTTGGCCTAGGGGTGCCGTGAAAAAACTTCTGATACTCTAGGGTGCCGTGATTTCAAAATGTTTGGAAACCACTGGCCTACTTAGTCATTGGGGGGAGGGGTTGTGTACCAGGGCTTCTGAGCCAAATCCCAACATTTTTACCGTCAAATACAGATTTTCCACAACTTTGCACATGCTCAGAGTAGGTGAAGTGAAATTCACGGTTAAATTATCAATGATAAAATATTGCGGCTTATTGAACAGGGGTCTTTCATGATTTGCAGTAAAATCACAGTTTTTCATGCAAAAAACAGGTTATCGCAGCTAATTGAATTCTCCCCTATGTGTAATTGGAAATCTGAACATACACATAGAAATATACAAATGAAAATACTCCCCTGGTGGGCAAAATTATATCTAATGCTAATTTTAGTTTTTAACGATATCATTATAATTAAACATTAAAATACTCATATAAATGCAAAGATTAAAATTGCGCCACATGTATGATAAACAAATATAATGTTTGGAGAACTAGTTGCTATGACACTCCCCTATGCTACTGTTAGGGCGTCTGCTATTACCCTCAAATTATAGGGGTGGTAAACCCCTAAAGACAATGTAGGAATAGGAGGGGATGAGGGTTTGTAGCGACCTTGGTGTCAGTAAGGTAAAAACTAACAGTAAGTTTTTAAAAAGTTAAAACTATTTATTCCCATAAAAATTCAAACATAAAAGAGATACATAAAAAATGGCACAATTTAAAACACAACTGAACTAAAAGCACCAAATAAAAGAGTATAAAAGATCCTTATTTTAGAGAGAGGTATGTACAGGTCAACCAACGCGTTTCGTCTGATGAGACTTCTTCACAGGGTAGGGACAAAATGAACCTTGGCAGCTATTTATAGCTCTAGCCCTCAGTGGGAGGGTAGTGACATCATTAGGAATCATGTGACATAATTTGTTAACACTTATTCTTATACATATAGATCAGTATACCTGGCAGTGGATTACAGCTTAGTGGGGAGTTATGCACAGTAATTACAGTTCAAAATGAGTATTTTTAGGGCCCAATGTGTAGGAAATAGTCTTTAAAGTCATAAAAAGCGGCATTTCCGCCACACTTCCCTTTTGCAGCGGTCGCGGAAAGTCACTTCCGCCCCACATCCGGTTTCTTCTGCGCATGCGTCCACGGCAATCTAGCGAGATCACATGAGCTGTAAGCTTGTGCAGGATTCGGAGGCTCTTAGGTCATAGAAAGAGGCTGTGATATTCAGTATCTCCATATAGCGGCGGCCATTTTCTGCAGGATTATGTCCATAGAATTCCAGTATGTGGCGGC
This sequence comes from Pseudophryne corroboree, assembly GCF_028390025.1. NCBI lineage: Eukaryota > Metazoa > Chordata > Amphibia > Anura > Myobatrachidae > Pseudophryne > Pseudophryne corroboree. The sequence goes on along the minus strand of NC_086448.1, from coordinate 725,289,674 downwards.
CATTTCTCAGTAGTTCATTGTATGAAAATGACACTCCAGTAATCCCGGTCGTCATGACAACGATTCAGTACATAGAAGTAATAAATGAAAATGTCAGAATCACATTATACTTATTACGAGATATCTAGTAGCTTTCTAGTAGTACAAAAAACTTAGTTAGAAACAGTGTTATTAATGGAGCAGATTACTTAATGTTAGAACAGTAAACTATTATGACATTAAACTATAAGGTGTGTATTATATCGTAACTGTGGTTACAGAGATATGGATGTGTAAATTTAGTACTTGTGTGATATAATAGGGGGGGTTGGGGGGGGTGCGGGGGAGGGGGTGTATATGGGATTGCCGAATGGCGACTATTAAGAAGTGAAAGTACCATGTTTTTAAAGGAAGGGGGCGATCTCGTAGTTGTCATTAAATCCTTTAGGCTGCAGTGTCTGTAGTTGAAATATCCAAAACATTTCGCGACGTGACAACTTGTTAGCGAGATCTCCTCCTCTGTCTCCTAGTTTCACCAATTCTATGGCTTTGAACGTCAGGGCTTCCGGATTAGAGTTGTGTGTATGGATGAAATGTGTAGACACGGCATGGCTCTCTACTTTATTCTTGATGTTTCTCACATGTTCTTGTATCCTTAATTTCAGAGGTCTCTTTGTCTTCCCTACATACTGTTTACCGCAGTTGCATTCCAAAAGGTATACCACTGATTGGGTGTTACAGTTCATATGTTCTTTAATTCTGTACTCCTTTTTCTTTTCCATATCAGTGAATGTTTTTATGTTAGGGTGTATATATCTGCAAACGTTGCATCGCCCACACTTATAGGATCCCACACATTTAGGCCATGTGTGGTCCTTTTCTTGGTGTGCCTTCAGCATACTTGGTGCTATCAAGTCCTTCAAGTTTCGCGATGGGGAGGGAGGATTTCTTTCAAGATTGGATCCATCAATAAAATTCTCCAGTGGTTCCTCAACGAGTCTCTGATGGATTGTTCGTGCCGGTTGAAAGTTGTAATAAATGCTGTAGAGTCTTTTGGTTTTTCCTTTGTTTTATACTCGAGCATTTTTGTTCTATCTGTTTGGTTGGTTCTGGTGATGGCTTCTTTCAGGATGGTGTCCTGATATTCCTTCTGTTTGAATCTATCTCTGTATGTTTCTAGTTGGATCTGGCAGTCTTCTGGTTTACTACAATTCCTTTTGATTCTGCTGAATTGGGAGAAGGGAATATTATTCTTCCAACTTTTAAGATGGTTACTCTTGTAATGGAGATAACTGTTGGTATCTACTTGTTTGATGAAGTTTTTTGTCGTGACTTTCCCATTCTCTCCTGTAAGAACCAGGTCCAGAAATTAAATTGTTCTTTATTCACGTTGAAGGTAAAAGCCAGGTTCATCATATTGGTATTAATATGTTTAAAAAATTGGTTAAAACATTCCATATCGCCATCCCAGATGATTAAAATATCATCAATGTATCTTCGATAAACGATGATATTACTGGTAAAAACTTGATTGTTATAAATAAAATCTCTTTCCCAGCTACTCATAAAAAGATTTGCGAAGCTGGGCGCAAAAATTGTGCCCATAGCGGTACCACACTGTTGTAGGTAAAACTGATCCAAGAACTTAAAATTATTATGATGAAGGATAAAATACATAATATCACAAATAAAATTTTTATGGTTGTCTGCTAGACAGGCATCATTATCCAGATATTCCTTACAGGCCTTTACTCCCTTGTCATGTTCGATACATGTGTATAAGGATTGGACATCTATTGTAACCCACATGTATGAGTCCTTCACATAGAAATATACAAATGAAAATACTCCCCTGGTGGGCAAAATTATATCTAATGCTAATTTTAGTTTTTAACGATATCATTATAATTAAACATTAAAAAACTCATACAGGCAATCAAAATCCCATTATTTTTCTTTCATAGCCTTTTAAAGTATACTTTACAGTTCAATTTAAACAAAAAAGGGGCATGACAACTCACATGCCTTAGGTTGATAATGCTAACTGAACCCACTTTTTTTTTTGCACCCAAAAAATTATTAAGTATGACATAAAAGAATGTATAATGAACTCTCGGAGTTAAGCAAGATTGCTAAAACATTTTTTTTATAGAATCTCAATATTTCAATTGACAAAGAGTCAAAAGTGATACATGGATCAGGCACTGAGATGTGAATTTTTTTCAGCTGCACCTCAGAAAAAATGGGGCATCAGGAGTGGCATTTACCAGCAATTTTTCAAAACTTTGATCCCCTATATCTCAAAAACTGTGAGGCCTAGAGCAGAAAACTTTGACATGGTTTAGTAGCTCTATGGTAGTATCAAGTGTACAAAGTTTCATGAAAATTTGAGTCGGTGGGTATCATGCCGGGGTGAACTGACATGGAATGAACCCTAACTGTTCCCTGAGGAAAGTGTAGGGATTTCCACATTAGCTATGTGTGAGTCTGACATTTATTGACTGTACTCATAGAGAATCCTCTTTTGCTTCCTTCCATTTCTGTACCATCTGCAAATGTGGGGATGATCAGTACTTGTAAAGATGGTGATGATGATAACATGATAGAAATTGAGGATGCTACTGCGGAAGTAGAGCATGGTGAGAGGGATATTTTTGTACTATCTGACACTAATAAGGATGATGAGGATGTTGATGATGCTGTTTATGTCAGTCAGCCCCCAGTGGCAGTGGTTCTTTCCTGTTATAATAAGAAACTCATTGTGATGCCTGGGCATAAACCAAAAAAAGCCAACCCTTGGGTGCAGGATTTTTCCCCCCAAATCATGACAATGTTTGTGAAGGCATCTGCTCCATTTTTGAAGTTAAAGTTAGTAGAGGTAGTGATGTTAACCATCTGGGAACCTTCTCTATGTTACATTATTTGCGGTGAGTCCATGAAAACAATTTTACAAAATTATAATAATTTTTTTTAATTTAAAGGACTGTCATCATCAACCTCCTCATTAGTGATTGGAGATAGTCCTTCCAAAAAATTTGTTTGCGGGGGCTAAGACAAAACAGAACTATAGTCACAAAAGTGGCAGTCGCTGTTGCTGAAGTATTTGGTTTATTAAATTGTGTATGTCCTTCATAAAAGTGGACAATTCCATATTGCCACTGTTCTTTTCAAAATGGGCTGTATTTTGGGGGGCTTTGAGGACGGTCTTTGCATTACTAATTTGCAATACATTGCTTGAACAAGAAATTATATGTTGCCTAACACATGTTAATTTTAGCTAATCAACTGATCAATAATTCTTGTATTGTTAAATGTCATTTTCTGTCCTGACTTGCTGCAAAAAAGAAGGCAGATATAGTCCCCCTATCAATTACTATTGTTTATTATTAATAAATTGATCATTCTTGTATTCTTTGTATGGCCTTTTCTCTCCATACTTGATGCAGATCAGAATGTTGATATACTGTAGAGCCTAATCCAGACCTGGACGCAGCCCTGTGGTCGGGGTTATATTATTTATCAAATTTCCATTCTGTCTGCCATTGCATTGCTACTCTGTTTCCCAGATGTGTGATTTTTGAAGTTGAACAGCCATGTGTGTGTGCCGCTCATTACTATCACTTATCTTAAACTGGATTAAAACAATATTATGAGTTGTGAAGTTGTCAAAATTGACTGGAAATTATTGGAAATGAATGTTGTTGAGGTTAATAATACTGTAGGAACAAAGACAGGCCCAAATTATTAGAGATGAGCGGGTTCGGTTTTACTCGGTTTTACTCGGATTTACTCGGTTCTCAAAACGGCATCTTATTGGCTCACATATGTCACGTGTTTTGGATAGCCAATAGGAAAAATCCGGATAAAACCGAACTGGCGTTAATTCTGGCGTTAAATCCGAACCCGCTCATCTCTACAAATTATGTGATTTTAGCAGTTTTTATCAAATTTTGAAAGAAATACGGATGCAAAACCAAAACATGTGAGGGCGGTTAGGGCAAATCTAAAACTAAAAGGCAAAGTTAATACAGATCCAAAACCTAAACCAAAACATGGGGGTCATTGCACATCTCTAATTCCCAGAATAGACCTCTTAAATATGTCAGTTCAACAAGGCTTACATCTCGTATTTAGTTCAGCTCTGGTGAGTGAATCTAGTACTGTATTTGTCAAAGCCCAGGTTGTTTCTTCTTTTCCAGAGAGAACAGAGATAAAAATAAAAAATAAAAAAAAATGTAGAACCCAATGACAGATTCTCCTTACACAAGTGAATACATGAGACATCAAAGAAAGGATATGCTTATCATTTTTATAGCAACTTCAGCCCCTTCCGTGATCGACTTATAATAAAAAAAAATCATATATACTGTATAAAGCATTTGTATTTACTTCACTCATCTAAATAATTTGCAAAGAAGTAAATTATATTTCCTGCTATTGTTACCCATGGAGATTGCAGAATCACATTAAAGAAATGTTCTATTGTACAATTTTTTTTTTTTTGTAATTCCCTTATTTCACTATCTAATTTCTGCAATAGCACTTTGGGCTGTGTTAGAAAAGCCTACATAAATTGTTTTGCTTAAATTAAATACTGAATTGCACATATTGTGCAGTATACAGTAAATCCTTAGAGTACCTGGAAAGTACAAAACTTTCACAACTAAAATAAGGAATATTTATTCTTAACGCGAGGTTGTTAAAACCTTTGAAGTTGAAATGTGCTTTCATTTGAATACACATATCAGTGCTCTCAATAATAGATAGCCCATTAACTTGATTTAGTATTTTTGAACAGTGGCAGTCAACAATTCCCGAACAATGTGACAGCTGTGAATCTCTGCCGTAACTCGCCGACTTTTAACAGAACAAAAAGTGATAGATGTCTGAATAATGTTAACTTACTACTTTACCTCATTTGCATCTTGCCAAGCAGCCTTAATTTTTACTGCTACAATAATTATATATATACAGTATATATATATATATATATTGGATTTTTAAAAGTAACAACACAATGCTTCAGTTTGCTGCCCGCCTGCATGAGTGGTGACTGGAGAGTCGAGCTTGAGGGGGCTCTGAGGCAAGCATATTAATGGTGCTCTGAGGTTGGCATATTTATGGGGCTCTGAGGCTGCAAATTAGGGGACTCGGAGGCTGGGATATTAAGGAGACATGACAGGGGGATATGAGGCTGACATATTAAGGGGGCTATGAGGCTGTAATTTTAAGGAGGCATGATGGTGCTTTGTGACTGGTGTATGAAACTGGTATGGCAGAGGTGTCTGCTGGCTTATTAATGGGGCATGACAGTGTGCTTTAAGGCTGACATATGAAAGGGGCATGGTGGAGCTCTGATGCTGGCATATAAAGGGGGCATGATAGGGGCTCTGAGGTTGGCATGTTAAAAGTACATAATAGGGTGTTCTGACTGGCATATATGTGATATATAGGGCTGAGCGGGTTCAGTTCCCTGAGAACTGAATCCTACCGAACATCACATCCCGGGGCTGCATCCGAGCCTGGCTCAGGACTCAGACTCAGAAACCAGAACGAGGCAAAACGTCATCATCCTGTCAGATTCTCATGGGTTTTTGATTCCATATAAGGAGCCACGCGTCGCCGCCATTTTCACTCCGGAATTGAAGTGTAGCAAGAGGACATGTCTTCTCAGTGTCTGTGCGGGAAAGTGGTGTGGCGTGTGGGGTGGGGACCTGCTCTTATGTGTAATTCCGGTGCTGTCTTGTGCTGCATCAGTCCAGTGGTGGTGTCTTGTGATGCGTCAGTCCAGTCACAGTGGTGGTGACCTGTGCTGCCATAAATCCAGTGCTGCTGTATAAGTCCAGTCTAGTGCAGTGGTGCTGTGTTGTGCTGCATCAGTCCAGTGGTGGTTTCCTGTGCTGCCATAAGTCCAGTGGTGGTGTCCTGTGCTGCCAGAAGTCCAGTGCTGCTGCTGTATAAGTCCAGTCAAGTGGTGCTGCCATATAAGTCCAGGGGTACTGCCGTATAAGTCCACTGTTACTGCCATATTAGTCCAGTGGTACTGCTGTGTAAGTCCAGGGGTGATGCTGTATAAGTCTAGGGCTACTGCCATATAAGTCCAGGGCTACTGCCATATAAGTCCAAGGGAACTGCCGTATAAGTCCAGGGGTACTGCCATATAAGTCCAGGGGCACTGCCGTATGAGTCCAGGGGCACTGCCGTATGAGTCCAGGGGCACTGCCGTATGAGTCCAGTGGCACTGCCGTTTAAGTCCAGAGGAACTGCCGTATAAGTCCAAGGGTACTGTCATATAAGTCCAGTGGTACTGCCATATAAGTCCAGTGGTACTGCCATATAAGTCCAGTCCAGTGGTACTGCCATATAAGTCCAGTGGTACTGCCGTATAAGTCCAGTCCCGTGGTACTGCCGAATAAGTCCAGGGGTACTGCCATATAAGTCCAGTGGTACTGCCATATAAGTCCAGTCTAGTGGTACTGCCATATGAGTCCAGTGGTGCTGCCATATAAGTCAAGTGGTACTGCCATATATGTCCAGGGGTACTGCCATATAAGTCCAGGGGTACTGCTATATAAGTCCAGTGGTACTGCCGTATAAGTCCAGGGGTACTGCTGTATAAGTCCAGTGGTACTGCCGTATAAGTCCAGGGGTACTGCCGTAAATGTCCAGGGGTACTGCCCTATAAATTCAGTCAAATGGTACTGCCATATAAGTCCAGGGGTACTGCTGTATAAGTCTAGGGGTACTGCCGTATTAGTCCAGTCTAGTGGTGCAGCCGTATAAGTTCAGGGGTACTGCCGTATAAGTCCAGGGGTACTGCCGTATAAGTCCAGTCCAGTGGTGCAGCCGTATAAGTCCAGGGGTGCTGCCATATAAGTCAAGGGGTACTGCCATATAAGTCCATCAATATTGTGCGTGCATTACATCTGGGCAAATTCCAGCACATCCCATGTTTTGCACATACAAATAAATTTTGAGGTGCAAATTTTTTTTTTAAAATGACAGGAGCGTGCAGGAGATGCTGTCGGTGGCCAAAAAAATCACGTGCCACTTTAGACATTCAGCCACTGCGTGCCACTCCTAGATGGGCCAGGTGTTTGTGCCGCACACTTGTGTTGCTTAGCAAAATCATCCAGCTACCTCATTGCACCTCCTTTTCTTCTTTGCATGATGAGCTGTTTGGGGCCTAGTTTTAAAAGTGCCATCATGTCTGCCACTGCAGTGCCACTCCTAGATGGGCCAGGTGTTTGTGCCGAACACTTCTGTAGCTAAGAAAAGTCATCCAGCTACCTCATTGCACCTCTTCTTCTTATTTGCATGATATGCTGCTTAAGGCCTAGTTATTAAAAGTGCTATCCTGTCTGACACTGCAGTGCCACTCCTAGATGGGCCAGGTGTTTGTGCCGCACACTTGTGTCACTTAGCAAAGTCATCCAGTTACCTCATTACACCTCTTTTTCTTCTTTGCATGATGAGCTGTTTGGGGCCTAGTCAGTTCTGCTTTCTGCATTGATTAGCACCTGGATCCGTCTGCTCCCTTCTGTTGTTCTCGTTTCCTAGCAACTGATCACCTGGACCTCATTACCTGCAACTTCAGCCTGACTATCATGTGATTGGTCTGTCTCCCTTTAACTAGGGAGTATCCACATACCACTGTGCCAGTGATAGAGTTCAGTATCAGAGAGTGTCAGGTTCTAGTCTGGACTCCTTAGAGCCTGTTCCTGTGTGCTCAGCACGTGGCCATTCCCAGTGCAAGTTCCCAGTCTCCTGTGTCCTGGTAACTGGTCCCAGTATTTCTGCCAGTCCTGCATCCAGTTCATCTTGGACCTGTATCTACTACAATTATATATCCAGTGTGTTCTTCTGCCTTGGAATCCCTGCTTCAAGATATCTGTGCACCATTCCAGCCAGTCTTGCATCTTGCCTCAGTAATCCTGCACCTGTCCAGTTTTGCCAACAGCACTCAATTCACACAGACCTTTCTGTATGTTCATCTCCATTCAGTACCTGCAATTCTGTATCCAGACTCCAAACAAACTCCTGTAAATCCTGCCAAATTCCAGCTCTGCAATCCAGAACTTTCAGCCTGCAAGTTTGTTTCCCTCTGTGTCCCAGTTCAGCTCTCATCAAACCTCTGCCATTAGCCCTGCTGTGTCAGTCACTCTGCAATTAACCCCTGCCTTACCAGCTGCATTTCTCCAGGTAAATTATCCTGTTTATACCTTGTGGACTCCTGTGCAGATTCCAGGTGACCCAGGCAGAGGGCCGTGACCTGCACATCAGGGGCAGCGAAGCCCAAATCCCCTTGCAGGGTTCCCTGGTGAACACCAACCGATGTGTTAGACTCTGCGCCTCTGCTCTGGGTCGTGCCAACCACCTGGTGTCTGCTTCCAGAATACAGGTGCTTCCAAACACCATAACAGTAGCTTAGAAAAGTCATCCAGCTACCTCATTGCACCTCTTTTTCTTATTTGCATGATGTGCTGCTTAAGGCCTAGTTTTTAAAAGTGCTATCCTGTCTGACACTGCAGTGCCACTCCTAGATGGGCCAGGTGTTTGTGCCGCACACTTGTGTCACTTAGCAAAGTCATCCAGTTACCTCATTGCACCTCTTTTTCTTCTTTGCATGATGTGCTGTTTGGAGCCAAGTTGTTAAAAGTGCAATCGTGTCTGCCACTGCAGTGCCACTCCTAGATGGGCCAGGTGTTTGTGCCACACACTTGTGTCACTTAGCAAAGTCATCCAGCTACTGTACCTCGGTGCAACCTTTTGGCCAAAAAAACAATATTGTGAGGTGTGAGGTGTTCAGAATAGATAAATAAGTGGAAATTAATGTTATTAAGGTTAATTATACCGTAGGATCAAAATTACCCCCAAAATTCTTTGGTTTTAGCTGTTTTTATGTTTTTTCAAAAATCATCCAGATCCAAAACCAAACCCGAAAGGGTGGTTTTAGCAAAACCAATCCAGATCCAAAACATGAGCAAGAATCCAGATCCAAAACCAAAACACAATACACGAAAAGTGCCTGCGGCACATCTCTAGTGATATATGAGGGTATTATGTGGCATTTTTGTGACATTTGGGGGCACGATGTGTCATCTTCTTTAACATATGGGGGCACTATGTGCCATTTTCTGTGACATTCTGTACTGTATGTGGGCTCTATATGGCATCTGCTGTGACATAGGGGGGTCACTATGTAGAATTTTCTGTGACATATGGTTATGGTAGGCACTATGTACAGGGCTGCTATCTGAAATTGTGGGGTCTGGGAGTGAGAAAATAGACAGCCCCCCCTGGTGGGTCGTAGCTATGGATAATGTGGGTGGAGCTACAGCAGGAGTAGGACATCAATTGGAGTGTAAACTAGAGAAGAGCGGGTTCGGTTCTCAGGGAACCAAACCCACCCGAACATTCAGATCCGAAACAGGATCCGAGTCCAGCTCAGGACTTCCCGCATTACTTGGATCCCAAAGCGAGGCCGAATGTCATCTTTCCGCTGTCAGATTATCGTGGGTTTTGGATTCTATAGTCCCCAGTGATCTTCACTCCGGCTGTGTGCAGTGTACTAGACGGACATGTCTGTCTCAGTACTGTATTGTCTGGCATGGGGCAGGTGTGCTCTCTCTGTCTGCTGTATCTAAATGGGGTGCTCTCTGCTGTATCTGAAAATGGGGTGCTTTCTCTGTCTGCTGTAACTGAAAGCGGTGCTCTCTCTGCTCTATCTGAAAATGGGGTGCTTTCTCTGCTGTATCTGAAAAAGGGGTGCGCTCTCTGTCTGCTATATCTGAAAGGGGTTCTCTCTCTGTCTGCTGTATCTGAAAAAGGGGTGCTCTCTTTCAGCTATATCTTAAAGAGATTATCTGTCCATCCATCCAGGGGCTCTGCCCTAGTGTAAAATTAAATTATAATAAAAGTTAAAAAAAAAGCCTAAAATTATAATTATAATTTTTTTGTGTGCTGTACTTCAGTGTACTATACAATTTTTATTTTATTTTCATAAGTACAGTAACACTGCCAGTCAGACCACAGTATATTATGTCATACTATCTGCTCTATCTGCTGTATCTGAAAAAGGGGTGCTCTCTCTGTCTGCTGTATCTGAAAGGGGTACTCTGTCTGCTGTATCTGAAAAGGGTGTGGTATGTTAGGTAGATTAGACTTAGGTAGACAGTGACTAGGTCGACCACAATTGGTCGACAGTAAGTATGTCGACATGGACTCTAGGTCGACATGTACTAGGTCGACATTAATTTTTTTTTACTTTTTTCTTGTAGTTTTCTCTGTACAGTCACCGGGAACCGCAATTAGTGCACTGTGTCCCCACGCATGGCTCACTTCGCTCGCCATGCTTCTGCAAAGGTGCCTTGCTCCTCTACTGCTGCACTTGGCACAGGTTACCGTTCTCAATTGTAGTCCACTTGGATTGTAAAATATGAAAAAGTTCAAAAAAATTAGAAAAATAATGTGAAAAACTCATATCAACCTTTTGTCATGTTAACCTAGAGTCCCTGTCGACCTAGAAACCATGTCGACCTACTTACTGTCGACCAATAGTAGTTGACCTAGACAGTGTCGACCTACTTACTGTTGAACTAAAGACCGGATCACATCTAAAAAAGTGGTGCTCTCTCTGTCTGCTATGTCTGAAAAAGGGATGCTGTGTCTACTGTATCTGAAAAAGGGGTGCACTTTCTGTCTGCTATATCTGAAAGAGTTGATTTGTCCATCCATCCAGGGGCTCCGCTCCAGTGTAAAATTAAAATAATAAAAGCTAAAAACAAAAATCCTAAAATTATCATTCTAATTTTTTGTTTGTTTGTGCTGTACCCCAGTGTACTATACATTTTTTATTTGATTTTCATAAGTACTGTGACACTGCCAATCAGACCGCAGCATATTATGTCATACTCATACATGTATTGTGCGATGTTGTTGGAAAAGTTAAACCGCAGTGTGTAATAATATATATATCTAACTCATTTGTGCGATACTGTAACCTCCGGTGTGTTATATAAAAAATAATACATATTTTTTACTCATTTGCGCAACACTGTAACCACAGTGTGTGATATAAAAAATTATATATATATATATATATATATATATATATATATAAAAAAGAAAAAAGTGGATGCGAGGGCCCACAGATAACATTAAAAAGCTACACAAACTGCATGTGATGAGTGGTATAATGTTATAAAAGTGAAAAAAATGAAAAGAATGCTTAAGGGTTTATAAATTGATGACACTCCTCCATACAATAATGAGTGGCGACAACCTTAATCAGTGTGATATGTGCTTGGAAACACATATACAGTAGAACGTGAATTTAGAAAGTGAAGAAAACGGCACCTTTTAGTGTCTCAAGTATATAGTGTGAAGACCAATATTGATGAATGGACACTACTTATATAATACAGTCTTTCTTCGGTCATATAACCATTATGGGTATGACATAGAAGAAATAAAATAAATATAACATAGCACATACAGTTTTCATACCATTGTTGCTCAAAGAACTGGTTGTATACATCAAATTATATTTAAAACCTTTTAAGGGCAAATATGTCCCTAAATTTTTGTAAACCACAGCCAGGGATTAAAAGGTTTTTCACAATTTGAATACAACAAATAAATACAAATGGTAAAAATGCAAGTGTACAAGATAAAAGAGAAATTTTAGCTTATCTGTCCACATAAAAGATCGGATACCTCCTGTCTCCAATAATTCTTTCTTTAAACAGTGGTAATAATGCAAACGTGCAAGATGAATAAATTTAAAAAGCTTATCTGTCCATATAGAGGTTTGGGTACAGCAGTCCCAACGCATTTCGTCAGTGATTTGACTTCATCATGGGGATAAGGGCAATGGAACCGAAGAGCTATATTTATACCAACACACATAATTGAAATCCAGCACATGGCTGGATCATTAGTGACATCACTTCCTGTGTAAAACATTTGGTGTAATAAAAGACATCCTTTAGTTATTTGATAAGGCTTTAAAAACGCATGTATTACTAATGATACCTCTATTAGAGGTTTATACATAAAAACAACACGTTTCAACTTTCAACCAATAGATTTGTATACCCGCAGTGGAGCACACGGTGGAACACACCGTCGCTTCCGGGTATAGAGGAAGCAGCATTGAAGATCACATGCGATGTCACTTCTGGAGTCATGTGGTGCACCGCACCAGCCAATCCTCCTGGTGGAACGCACCGCGGACCACACCGACATCTTGGCGTTGAGACGCAACCATTCTTACGATCACATGGTGCATAGCACCAGCAGGTGGAGCGCACCTTGAGCCGCACTGCCATCTTAAGAGGGGATTATTTCAAAACATTACACAACCAATCTGCTGGTGGAGCGCACTTTGCAACGCACCACCATCTTATAATCTGATATGAGGCTAATAATAGAAATGTGATTATAACATATATAATAATAATTTTAGCCATAAAAGTTAATAAATAGCTTCATCTCATAATGGAACGTGTTCTGTAGTGCACCACTATATAGTATAATTTTTACAACATAATTAAATATTAAATCAAAAATAATTAAAGTGCTCATAAAATTCATATATATTCATAAATAATAAATAATTAATTAGTTAAAGTGCTCGTAAAGTTCATATATATAATCTCATAAACTTGATTGAAGAGACCCAAAACATAGAGACCAGTGTACACCAAGCTCGATAATTCCAAGGTTTTGAAGGTTTGATGGTACTTTTTCCAAGGCTAAAAGTATATTTAATGGCTTTTTTCCACGGATCTTCAAATGCCCAAAGTGCACATGGAAAATGTCTCTCTTAGTTAAATAACTGCAATTCAAATAATCATACATAGATAAGATAAGAGCTTTACATGGGGATAGTCACCTTTCTCTTATTTCATTGCATGGTGTAAAGGTGATGGAGTGCTACATGCAAATATAAAAATTATATCAAAAGCAGTGTTAATATAGTAGCCATTATATCTGTATAAGAGAGAATCCATGAGAAGTGAAACATGCTAATATTTACTAAAGAATAGTACCAAAAATTAATAAGAGTTACTAAAATATAGTGCAGAAATGCACCAATGTGTTTGGTATTGAAGATCATGATGACAAAAAAAAAAATCATTATAAAAATCATTATAAAAAAACATTATAAAAAAGGGTCAGTTTTAAAAGTTTCATTAAATCCAAGGAGTGACATGGTTTTGAGCTCGAAAATCCAAAACATCTCTCTTTTGGATAATTTATTCAATAAGTCACCCCCTCTTTCTCCTGGTTTTACTAGTTCTATTGCTTTTAAGGTCAATTCTTCTGGGTTGGACTTGTGTTTTTGTTTAAAGTGCTTGGAAACTGCATGGTTTTCAACTTTATTCTTCACATTACGAATATGTTCCTGTATTCAAATTTTGAGGACTCGTTTAGTTTTGCCCACATATTTTAGACCACAGGAACATTTCAAGAGATAAATGACCATAGATGAATTGCAATTCATGAAGTCTTTGATTGGATATTCCTTTGAGTTGTTGTAATGGGAAAAAAGATCTTCTAATGGGGTATACATATCTGCACATATTGCAGTTTCCGCATTTGTAATTGCCCTTGCATTTCGGCATGCCCATTTTTTTCTACGATTTTCTAGGGGTTTCTACGATTTTGCGGATTAGAACATACAGTACATCGGAACTATCTTGGTGAAGATTGGATATCTCACTCAATAGTAGTGATGAGCGGATTCGGTTTTACTCGGTTTTACTCGGTTCTCAAAACAGAATCTTATTGGCTATCCAAAACACGCGACATCAGTGAGTCAATAAGATTCGGTTTTGAGAACCGAGTAAAACCGAATCCGCTCATCACTACTCAATAGTAGATATCATCAGAGTATAACTCATCAGATCATTGTAAAACAATATATTTATGTTCAGTTGATGTATATGATTCTGAAAAAGGCTTTTATATGTTTGTGTCATAGACGTACAGTGGCGTCATGAGGGAGGTGCGGGGGGTGTGGTCCACACCCAGGTGTCACCCTTCAATGAGGTGACACCAAAAGGAGCTGCACACACGCACCCCCATCCCAAACATGACTTGACATGCCCGTTGCAGCACCCACTCCTCCCTAGGGCACCAAGCTCCCACACCCCCGCAGACTCATGAGCTCATTGTCGGACTGTCATTGTCATTGACCGCTGCGCGCCGCCGGGTCCGTACTGCCGCAATCACTCTGGAGATGATGCCGGGTGCTATATGCCACTGCTCGTGATGTCATCGCGCACTCCGGCACCGCATACCATTCTGGGAGGGACAAACGGAAGGAGACTTGAGTTCTGCTGCTGCTGCTGCGTTAAAAGAGGAAGGACCTGGAGTGCAGTGAAGTGCGCACCTCGGATGTCACACTCTGTGGGGGTGACACCAAGTGCTGCACCCATTTCTACACTGTGTCCCCCTCAGCTGACATAACACACTGCTGACACCCCCCCCGCGCGCGTGGCCCTATCATAGAGCTACTGCCCCTGCCATCCAACGCAGTCTCCAGTGACTGTCTAACTGGCCGCGCTGGCAGTGTGTAGGGAGGGTCGCGGGGTGGGTTTTCTACCACAGATGATGTATGTTTATAATTCAGCAGTGCGCTGCCCTGGCTTCGGCTGTCTCTGGCTACCTGCATCTATATGTCCCCGACTGACACTACATCCAGCACTCTGCTGCCTGAAGCAACCTGCTGGATTCCTTGAAGAACTATCCCAAGTTACGGCCAAGTAAAGGTACATTAAAAAAGTGTGTGGCAGTGTAGGATAGAAAAGGGGTAGATGTGTATTCATTATATAAGGGGCTGATATGCTAAAAGTATATAACTGGTGGGGTCTGATGGGCATAAAATATATTAGGGGTGGGTTAAGGTGTTGATGGGCAAAAAATAGGAGTGGAGGGTGATGGATATAATATATATATGGGTAATAATGAGCATAAAAACATAAGGGGTAGTATAAAATTCTAAATAAATATAAGGGTAGGGGAATATGGGGCACAAAATCGCTAAATATATATACGGAAAGGGTTGGAAGGGTCTTCAAGCACTACTACTGTGGGCATTATGTTTTCTAAGGGAAACTAGTACTATGGGCAGGCTCGGCAACAGGGGGATCAAAGGGGACACCCGTACCAGGCCCCAAGTCCCCAGAGGGGTCCCTAGGATCAGGGGAACAATAAATAGGGACACAGTGCTTAAGAGTGCTTTTTAAAGCATGCACTCTGGGCTACCCACAAATTAATTAAAAGAAAATTATTATCAGGCCCACCAACACAAATACTATCTATATAGTAAATATCTGGAACACCCCCTTACAAACCCTGTCCTATGGGGGGGACTTTAGGGGGTAGGGGCCCCAGAGATATCAGTGTATAGGGCCCCCCATTTCTGTTTCCAGCCCTGACTGTGGGTATTGTGTATAAGGGCCACTACTGTATGTTGTAACGTGATGTAATATGCATCATGGACACTACGTGCAGTGTAATATGAATAAGATTGTATGCTATTGTGTGCTACTGTGTGGCGTAATTTGAATTGGGGGTACTATTGGTGGTCGCGCCCCTACCTTGTTAGACCACACCTCTCTTTTTGCTGTGTGTGCCTTCACACAGTGTCCCTTTATTGCGTATGGAGGGAGATCGCAAATTTTTCATTTGCTGAGGGTTCCAAACACCCTAGCACTGGCCCCTGCTCTCAGGGTTTCTATATGGACTGATACAAGATTAGGTCGATGGGGGGGTGACACCATGTGTTACAACACCGGGTGACACCAACCCTAGAGACGCCTCTGTAGACGTATATGACAATGTTATAAAATTCATTGTTAATTTTATATTAATTAAAAAAAAATATTGTACATTGTGAAAATTGAGGTGGTTTAGCTCCCATGAAAACTTTCTCTAGGGGTGTTCTGTCAGTCCACCCTAAATAAAATACATCTTTTTTAATATATATTTTGTGCTGCATTCTCCAAGTATACATCCAGGCGTGCTCCGTCCATTTCAGGGTGCTGTGTCCGTAGCTCATATTCTTATGTTATAACTTATTGTCCTATTTTCATAATTCCTCTTGTCACCACATTGTGATTAATTCAAATTAATATTAATAATAATAATTTAAATTAACTAAATTTAAATTAATATAACTTACCTTCTGCATGTCAAAGTTATCTTTGAGGAACAGAAGAACTTAATCCTAATTTTAAAATAATTTTAACAGATGATTACAGAAATGTAAAATATATTGTTAACTATCGTGTTTGCTGCCTACTGCTGTTTCTTATCTTAGGGCCTAATTCAGACCTGATTGCAGCAGCAAATTTGTTAGCTAATGGGCAAAATCATGTGCATTGCAGAGGAGGCAGATATAACATGTGCAGAGAGGGTGGGGTGTGTTCAAACTGAAATTAAATTGCAGTGTATAAATAAAACAGGCAGTATTTACTCTGCACAGAAACGATATACTGTAACCCACCCAAATCTAACTCTCTCTCTGCACATGTTATATCTGCCCCACCTGCAGTGCACATGGTTATGCTCATTAGCTAACAAAGTTGCTGCTGCAATCAGGTCTGAATTAGGCCCTTAGTCATCCAGCTACCTCAGTGCAACCTTTTAGCCTAAACTGGATAAAAACAATGGCCCTCATTCCGAGTTGATCGGTCGCAAGGCGAATTTAGCAGAGTTACACACGCTAAGCCGCCGCCTACTGGGAGTGAATCTTAGCTTCTTAAAATTGCGACCGATGTATTCGCAATATTGCGATTACTAACTACTTAGCAGTTTCAGAGTAGCTCCAGACTTACTCTGCCTGTGCGATCAGTTCAGTGCTTGTCGTTCCTGGTTGACGTCACAAACACACCCAGCGTTCGCCCAGGCACTCCCACCGTTTCCCCGGCCACTCCTGCGTTTTTTCCGGAAACGGTAGCGTTTTCAGCCACACGCCCCTGAAACGCCGTGTTTCCGCCCAGTAACACCCATTTCCTGTCAATCACATTACGATCGCCGGAGCGAAGAAAAAGCCGTGAGTAAAAATACTTTCTTCATAGTAAAGTTACTTGGCGCAGTCGCAGTGCGAACATTGCGCATGCGTACTAAGCGGATTTTCACTGCGATGCGATGAAAAAGAACGAGCGAACAACTCGGAATGAGGGCCAATATTGTGAGCTGTGAGGTGTTCAGAATAGACTGGAAATGAGTGGCAATGAATATTATTGAGGTTAATAATACTGTAGGAACAAAAACACCCCCACATTCTGTTACTTTAGCTTTTTTTAGGATATTTTTTTTTCAAACCAGATCCAAAACCACAACCCACAAAGGCGGTACTGGCAAAACCAGTACAGATCTAAAACACGAAGGAGATCCAGATCCAAAACCAAAAACATAAAACCCAAAAAATGGCCCGGAGCTCACCAACAATGTAAACCAGTTTAAAACAAAATTGTCATATTTTGGGCAGTGGGTGTTATTATAACATGTTAATCTATCATATAAACTATATGATACCATAGCCCTGCCTCAGCCACCTCTGTACTGTATGACAGAAAACCTCATGGCAGCTCCACCCCACACACACACACACACACACACACGCGCATGCACACATATATATATATATATATATATATATATACACATATATATACTCCAACTCTGCCCCATCCACCTCCCTCTCTCAGATATATAAACCATAATCCTGCCTTACCACTGTCAGCTGGAGACTCCCAGTGTGCTATTTGATATGCCACGATCCTGCAGACATACTGTAGTGTTGACTCCTTCCTAACTTCTGTTAAACATGATGCTTCCCTGTGTTCCTGTGTATTAGATAGTCCATATTATAGGTTGTTTTGATTCCTACATTGTGGCAGCCAGTGGCGTAACTAGAAATTTTTCTCCCCAAGCCAAAAAATTATCTGGCACCCCCCCCCCCCCCCATAATTAGTAATAGTGAAGCGCTGAATTTGCGCGTGCCAAAGGTGTGTGCGCCACAAAAAGGGGTGTGGCTTTGTTGAAATGGGTGTGGCTTTGCATAAAGGGGTGTGGCATTGCAGGAAAAGACTACCTTATACCCCAGTTTTGCAACCTGCAAGCCCAGACATTGGCCACCACAGGAAAGAAAAATAATCCTGATTCATGCCACTTACATTATTTGTCATTTTTCCTCCTTATAGTAATGGCCAGTATACATTATGCCACATACTGCAATGGCCCTTACACATTATGCCACACAAAATAATGCACATGACACAATATGCACACACCATAATACCCCCGACACATTATGCCACACACCTTAATGCCTGTGACATATTATGACAGGAATCGAAATGCCCGTTATACATTATGCTACACACTGCAATGCCCCTGATACATTATAGCACATACAATGCCTGTGACACATTATGACACACACCGCAATGACCCTGAGACATTATACCACATACCACAATGCCCGTGATATAGTGTACCACACCGTAATGCCTGTGACACATACCGCAATGCCCGTTATACCCTATGCCACACACCGCAATGCCCGTTATACATTATGCCACACTGCAATGTCCCTGCGACATTATACCACATACCACAATACCCGTGATATAGTATGCCACACACCGTAATGCCTGTGACACATTATGACACACACCGCAATGTCCGTGATGCATTATGCCATTACACATTAAGTCCTACAGTAAGGCTTCTAATTACTTTTAAATTACCTGCTCGTTGCCAGGGGTTTCATGCTCTTGGTTCCATGCACGGTGCCAGGGGTTTTCATGCTCAGGGTGTCATGCTCGTTGCCTGGGGTTTCATGCTCTTGGTTCCATGCACGGTGCCTGGGGTTTTCATGCTCAGGGCGTCATGCTCATTGCCAGGGGTTTCATGCACTGGGTGTCATGCTTGTTGCCAGGGGTTTCATGCACTGGGTGTCATGCTTGTTGCTAGGGGGTAATACTTGTTGCTAGGGCTGTTCTCCCAGTGCCACATATGCCCCCAGTGCCAGATATTCCCCCAAAGTGCCAGGTACACACATGCCCCCAGTGCCAAATATAGCCCCCCCCATGTGCCAGGTACACATATACCCCCCAGTGCCACATATGCCCCCCAAGTGCCAAATATGCTCCCTCTCCCCCAGTGCCAGATATGCTCCCCCAGTGGCAGGTACAACTCTAACCCCCACCCCCTGCTCCCCGCTCCTCGCTCCCCCGCTGCTGTGAAGGAGGGACACAGAGGGCACAGCGCGTGCCTCTCCTGTGTCCCTCCTGCGTCTCCGGCGGGTCTATTATATAAAGTGACAGTTTGTGAGCCAATCAGAGCTCATGAACAGGCACTTCATTTAATAGACCTGCCGGAGACGCAGGAGGGACACAGGAGAGGCGTGCGCTGTACCCTCTGGGTCCCTCATTCATGGCAGTGGAGGGAAGGAGGGAGAGGAGACAGCAGTTTGACATGCGGACGGCTCATCCGCATGTCAATCTGCGCTAAATCAGTGGTGGCGCCCCCTGCAGCCCTGCGCCTCCAAGCCACTGCGAGGGCTGCAGGGGCAGTAGTTACACCACTGGTGGCAGCTATTTTGTTGAGGACATTTGTATACAGTTATACCCTCATCCGCAGCTGCACAGATGGAGGCCCTGACTATGAGACATTTGGGGTGGCACTATGTGGCATTTTCTGTGACATTTGGGGGGCACTATGTGGCATTTTTCTGTCTCATATGAGGGCACTATATGGCATTTTCTGTGACATATGGGGGCACTATGTGCATTTGTTATGTAACAACTAAACATTTGTAATTTAAAAAAAAAATGCCCAGCTGAACACACTTTTTTAAAATTAGGAATAGTGGGACCAAGACGTGTTCCTAGAGGCTAGACATTGGAATTGAGAACGCAGTGTATGGACATGAAACAGCTCATAAAAGGCATTTTTTGCCTTTCTACATGGTACATGTGCACCTGGAAATGTTTTAGCTTTACATACTTTATCACAGTTTCACTAATATATTGCACTAGGGAGCACTTTTTTTATTCAATTTCAAATCTATAAGCTGTGTGTCTCTTGATGAACGTGCAGCTAAGCACTGAATACGCTGTATGGCCATGGGCTGTTTATGAAAATGCTGCTAACAATGGGCCTAATACAGATAAGGGATTTCTTATTCTTACTACTGTTATTCCCATACACGGTTGCGATAATTTGCTAATATAGGCAGAGGCTAACATGAGTATAGGGACACCCACTGCTCTTACATCCGACGGTGTAATTTTAGAGCCAGGACTGGTCCAAGAGCCTGGTGTTATTTCCTATGCTCAGGCAGAAGCTAACCTGTGTAGAGGTACACCTACTGCTGTCACATCCGATGGTGTATAATTGCTGACACATCGGTACCATTTTTCGCAAATCGAGTCGGGTTGCGGGTTCTGAGTGCCCTTATAGACTCGCAGGCTGAATTGCTCTCCCCAGATGCAGAGGGCTCTGTAGTAGCATGTAACACAACACAAGTGCTAATTTATACACCCCCAGAAGATGCTGTCTGAATAGCCATGACATGCCTATGTTTACCCGACCACTCCCCATTACCACCCCCAAATGCTGTCTTCCTCTCACTCACTTTGCAACTAATTTCTTGTGCAATTACAATCGTAATTCTCTCGCTGTGCATGCACACTGCGACTCAGATGCATGCACAGTAAAAAAAATTAACTGATTTTTGTACAATAGCCGTATTACGACCACATCTGAATTAGGCCCAATATGACTGCACAACACCTACAAAGTCTGCTAAGTATCTATGCTGCTTATTTGCACATTGCTGCTTGTTTGCACTATGACTTTTGGTTTGTGACTGAAAGTTTTTGATGCATAATAGATTTTTTTTTTTTTACACTGCAAACTGGTATGCTGGTCTTTCTTGGTTCTGCTGAACTGTGCATGCTTCTGTCAAACTCGCATCTTATAATGTAATTACAAGGTACGAGTTTACACACAAAAAACTTGCATTGACTCACATATGTAATAGCATTAAACTCTGTAATCCACAGGCTATTACATTTACGAGTTGCAGGACAATCTTGCACTGTCAGACTGTGTGATCCCACATGAAAACTAGCACAATATTACATTTGGCCCATAGTGCAGTCAATTTTTTAAATTTATAAAAGTGTGTAATAAGATTGCATACATAAAGGTGAACTGGATCCTCCAACTCATTTCGTTTAGAAGGTCTTGTTGGTGTTCCCAGTATGCAGTGAATTGTACCTAACAAAGTGGTCCAATAAACGACATCTATTGAACTGGACGAAACTGTCATGGGCACCCAAGGCTCATTGACAGGTGCGGGAAGCGAAGGCTAGCCCCTCTGGTCCTATCCCACTTAAAAGCTATTGTAGCTCAAATCTCTAAAAATTTTAATGCTGGCTATAATAGTATATGGGGGAGGGGAATTGGACTGCATACCCTAATTACACATATAGTAAGAGGATCTATCATGCTGAGACTTGTAGTTGCTCTAAGAAAGAGAAAATATAATGCTGGTGCACACTCTACAATACCAAGCACTGTTAATCAGAATAATTATAATAAACTTTGCAAACTAACATAGTGCAAAATTGAGGTTCTTGGCATTCATTTTGGCCAAAAAATAGCTGCCCACCAACCAGTATCTAAGTGACCTCGTCTCTGCTGGGTCTCTAATAGTTTAAGTGCGGGGTGTAGAACCCCCACCCAACCCAGCAAAGATCACTCAACCCAGTGCAGCACACTAGTGAAATGCTAAAGTATGAGTGTCAATAAGAAAGAAGCAAAAGCTATGTGTTAAACGGTAATACATGGGTAAAAGGAGTTAATTAAAATCTTAAAAAGTGTAGTATTAGTAGAAAAAATATTTGAAAATGTTAAAAAAGTTCTAAAAAAATGATGGTGTCAGTACAGTGAGTAGCTGTGTGCATTACTCTTCTGATGAAATCGCCTTGGGTAATGAAATGCATAAGAATTGCTAGAACGATTGCTACATTGTATGAGCTATTTAATTATTGCTCATGGTTTGGGTACATTTATAAGGCTGCTGGAGAGACATAAGTGCTCAACTATGCTGATAAGACTTCACTCTTTTGAGGATAAGAGGACTGTGTTCATGGTTTACTGAAAATATTGTCCAGCAAGATAAATGCCTGAAACATCTGATGGGGGAAAGAATGCAAAGCTACATGATGTTCATTCAAGTACATTTTGTTAAACCTATACTCTATTTTCTCATGATTTAGATGTTGACACGTGCTGCGTTGTTTGAAGACATCCATTAGGAATGATTCGTCCCTTATTTCTTTCCTTGAGTTACTGTACGGTCAGCATTTACAGTCGGTTGTAATATGGATTAATCAATAGAACTTCCATTTTAAGAGACCATTGATGAGACAGATCTTCCTATTTATTGCCAGCACCAATGTTTTGCTCATTGAGGAGCCGAATGCAAAATTGATGGCAAGTCAGAGAGCGTATGTCTAGCATAAAATGTAATAACTCTGTTATCATTATACTAGATTAAAACAAGTATGAAAACATAGGTTAATATTGTTACTAGCCAACTCATATACAGTGGTGATAGACCAGCTAAGTACATCTCTAATTAAACAACCCTATTATAAATAGTTTTCTATTTTGTTCCTAAATTATATAAATGTATTTATAAATTTTATTATACTGTATATAGTTTTAAGTACTGTACACCTATAAAATTGAAGTAAATATAGTTATTATGAACAGTTTATTTATCCTGTTTCACCTTTTTTGGTAATAACCGCTGTGTCTTAATGAATACAAATGTAAAGATTATTTGTTGGTATTGTTGGCATTGTAGTATTATTACTTTCTGTTCTTTAGATTGTCTTTGTGCTATTAAATTAAGCGACCTGTGAATATAATATTTATTTAAATATTTTTGTTAACCACTTACTTTTATTATCAATGTATTTTAATTACAGTATAAGTCAATATCCCAATTTAGTGTGCATCTACACATGTGGTTTAATACACAGGTCAAAAAACAATCAGTGACTTGATTGTTTATTTGCATTTTAAAAGAAATTTTAGCAGAAGACACAATACACAGACTCAGGGCGCCAACAGCTCTGTCAAGCCCACGTATAGGGAGGGGGCATTGCCAGACCCCACTTAGAAAATAATAATGATGCACTGTCGCAAAGTGCGCCTCACAGTAGGGGGAGCGTGTGCACAGTCTTTCTTGCTGACAAAACTGTGGGCTACTCAACACCACTGGCTTCAACATTTATAGCAACGAATCTTGGAAACTTTAGGCAGGATATCATCTTCACCTGTGTACAGGTAATTTCCTTTTTAGCTGTGAAACATTTATATTTTAATGACAGATTAGATTTGGAGGGACAACCAACTCGGTATCTACTTTGGTCTTAAGTACTGTTCTGTTCCATCTTATGTAATGTAAGTGTAAATACATAAACACAATTGTGTTTATTTCTCCAGTGGTTTAACCTGATACATATTTTTTATGTGAAATGAATAGTATTATTTGTATTAGGTTATTGACTCTCTCTATTTTAGGTTACACATAAGCACTCTTGTTTTCATGTTTTGTTATATTTTATTACTGTAGGCACTGATCCTCCAACAAAAGTGTAGTGCCCATATTTCTTCCTTGGATCGCATGTCAGCCCTTATGGGTCTTAGCTCGATGACAGGGACTTCAACCATGGCGGTTAGATAAGGCACCAAAACCCCAGTTTTGATGTTGTATTGAATCATTGTTTTGGTGTCATATCTAACCACCACAATTGATGTTTCAGTGATCAAGTCACACCTGTAAGGGTGTTGTAAGGATATGTTTCCATCCCTTCTGAAGTGGTGTTACAATGACACCTTTTATAAAGAATATAAGCTTTCTTTTGGGTATAATTCCAGAATCCTTTGGTCTTCCAACTTCAAAAGAACATCTTTGGTGGTTCATAAAGAATGGATAAATTACGTGACATTATGAAGTAAAATTGCTTTTATTCAGGAACAGAAGAAATTTATTTTTATTATTATTATTATTGATCATACTAAATCATTGTAAGAAATTTGTGTCGATCAGCATCTAATTAACTATCATGGGTCACGGAGCCCTCTAGACATCTTGTTCTACAGTATTTGTATAGATGTCTTGTTCTACAGTATTTGTATTTATGCATTTATGTCACTGGACAGCCCTCATGCTACACTTGATTTGATACCTGTCATCATTAATAATTGCTCACTTGCAGTAGAACTATCCTTGGTGTAAAGATTTGTCTGAAAACAGATGCTTCCCATCCAACCTGATGGTGGTTGAGAGGTGCTGCAAAGAGGAATGGGTGAAACAGGCCAAAGATAAATGTGCCAAGCTTGTGGCAACTTTTTCAAAAAGACTTAAGGCTGTAATTGCTGTCAAAGGTGCATCAACAAAGTATTGAGCAAAGGCTGTGAATACTTGTGTACATGTGATTTCTTAGTTATTTACTTTCAATACATTTGCAAAAATCTCAAAGAAATGTTTTCACATTGTCATTATGGGGTATCATGTGTACAATTTTGAGGGAAAAGATTACTTTATCCCATTTTGGAATAAGGATGTAACATAAAAAATTTGGAAAAAGTGAAGTGCTGTGAATACCTGTCGGATGCAATATATATATCACGCCTTGACAAAGGGGCTACGGGCCCCGAAACGTTGGACTGCACATGTGATGTGTTTATTTCTCAATACACTTTGACTTTGCATACAAGACCTGGAGTGACGCCGTTTTTTGCACGTATATATATATATATATATATATATATGTATATGTATATATATATATATATATTTATATATGTATATATGTATATATGTATATATATATATATGTGTGTATGTATATATATATATATATATATATATATATTTATCCAAATCGAAAATCCGACACTCAAAGGGTATAATTGCTCTGGTGTAATTACTCTGGTACCCTCTTACAGGGGATAGCACCCCCACACATGCAGCAACGGAAATGAAGCGGCACTCGTAGAACGTGCAAACAGCAATTAGGCTTTAATATCAACGTTTCAGGGTTACCCTCTTCATCAGGATAACATACATAACACACAAATCGAAATTTATACATTACCATCACCAATCCGATCGGAGCGTGCGGGCAGGAGAAGCCAGTGATCGGATTGGTGATGCTAATGTATAAATTTATTTTATTTTTGTGTATATATATATATATATATAGTATAAGTAACAATGAGCGGCACTCAGCAGACTTGTAGTAGAGAAAATGCAGTTAGTTTAATCTAAACTAACTGCATTTTCTCTACTACAAGTCTGCTGAGTGCCGCTCATTGTTACTTATACTGCATACTGGGAGATTGTATTCATCTTACCTGGGAGGGCACCGCAGCCATTCATCTACATGAACAGGGAGTGCCGGGACAAACAGCTTGGATATATATATATATATATATATATATATATATATAGTTGCAGAAAGGAGGCGGCACTCAGAGTCTCAGGAATATGGTGAAAAACCGACCCGTGTTTATTTCAACGTTTCGGACCCCCGTTTCGGACCCCCGTCCCCCGAAACGTTGAAATAAACACGGGTCGGTTTTTCACCATATTCCTGAGACTCTGAGTGCCGCCTCCTTTCTGCAACTGTATTAGGAGAATCACTCCGTGAGGAGGGCACCTGAGCAAATACCCAGGTGGAGAGAGAGTGCCGGACTGCAGCGAGGAGATTATATATATATATATATATATACATATATTTTTTTTTTTTTCCTTAAAGATATAATTTTTTAAGGTATGGAAGTAAATGCATTACTGTTTGTAGTTCCATTATTTATACAGTCCATTATTTATATATACAGTATATTTTCTTCCTTAAGTATATGCTTATAGCCAGAAATGTGAAGTAACACAATATGCATATTAAAAGAACGCAATACATTTTCATGACAGGTATTATAAGGAAAATAATGCGGGAAAAACTGAATAAAGGAGAATTCATTGGTTTAACTGGCTTATACTTATGTTTCAGGATAAAATATGTTAGTTTTATTATCTAGAGTGTTATTTCTAGCAAAGAAATATTTGGTTAGGAAACAAAATGTTTATACATGAAAATGTTTTCCCCTGATCTCTAATCATAATTTACATTAGACTAGAGACATAGGTAACAGGTGATCTGTGCGATTATTCAATTACTTTGAGCATAGTTACATTTCATATTATGATCATTTTCTATTTACAATGTCAGTTTTAATTTGTCACAAATAGGTAGAATGAGATGATTGCGCTGCCATGTTAGCTCAATTAGCTGACGAAGGCTGTGTAGAAATGTCCTAAGTTTCCATTAACACCATATACCATGGGCCAAGGTAACAGGTGTTTGTTCTAGCATTGTTCAAAATCTAAATAGGCTTATTTAACACTATGGTGAATGCATTTATAACAGAGTTACACCATGTCTACGCTGTTTAAAAAAATAAATATTTTTTTTCAATCATGTTTTTGCTTTTAAATTTAAATCCTTGAGGTGAAATTATTGATATTAAAATGCATTATAAAGTACAATATATTGTTTAAAAGAACATTTGACAAAGGGAAACTAATGCATTGATATGTGCAAATCTAAAAGTTGTATTTAATGCGTAACCCACATTGGTGGAGGTCAGGGCTGCTAAGAGGTAAGTTGTGCCCCAGTACAGATGTGAGAAGGGTCTTTGGCACAACTTTATAGCAGTGAAAACTTACTCTAAGAACCCACTACCCTGGTGGTGGTGTGTTTGCTTTCATTTTAGTATAAAATAAAAATATAATAATGCCCAATGTCTAACCTAATATGGAATGACATTGGATATCTATACAGATCCACTATGCATGACTAAATTTGATGCTATTAGTAAGTGAGTGATGTGAATGACACATTCGCTTTGAAGTGCAGCAGAATATGTGTGCATTACATAAATAACAACTAATAAATAATAATAATAATAATAATAATACTACAGGTATAGTCTCCCATATAAAAATGCTCGGGCCAGAATTATTTCAGATATCAGATATTTTCTTATTTTTTAATATTTGCATACAGTAATGGGATCTCTTACACTAAACACTGTAGGGATCTCTTATCCCTAAACACTTTATGTTTATAAACACCTTATACACACAGCCTTAAGGTAATTTTATAGGGAAGCAGTTAGCTTACCAACAGCTGGTAACCTGGCGGTCGATATACAGATGCCGGGATCCCAAAGAAGGATGCTATGCCGCCTGCATACCGATGCCAAACGGAATGCTAGCATCACAATACCGACAGTTTGCTTTCCGAATGTCCTGCCATGGGGTGGGAGGTTAGGTCTAGGCAGAAGAAGGGGGGTTAGGGGGAAGTGTAGAGAAGGTTAGAGTTAGGGACTGAGGAGGGAGGGTTAGGGTTATGCACATAGAAGGGAAGGTTAGGGTTAGGTATCAAGCAGCATGGGTTAGGGTTTGGCACCACCAGGGATGGTTAGGGTTAGTAACCCACAGGGTAGGGAAAAAGAGAGGGTTGGAGGGCTTACTGGAGAGCTGTTGGGATTATGATGGATGGGATGCCAGTGTCGGTATGCTGCCCACCGGCATCCCATCCATCGGTCATTCATACTGATCCCATTTTATACAATATTTTTAATAATTTTGTGCATAAAGTTTGTGTACATACACAAAATTAATTTGTTTCATATACACCTTGGGGTGATTCAGATGTGGGCAGAGTTCAAGCATCCGTGGTAAAGTACGGATTACCGGTACTTTGTGATGGGGCAGCGATGGCCTCTCTTACTCCAATCGGGGGCATGTTGCTGCTGTTGCAAAGGATGGAAGAGCATGGAAGATATAGGTGGTACTTCAGACTTGATCGTAGCAGCAAATTTGTTAGCAGTTGGGCAAAGCCATGTGCAGTGCAGGGGGGGAAGATATAACATGTGCAGAGAGAATAGATTTGGGTGGGGTTTGTTAAAACTGAAATCTAAATTGCAGTGTAAAAATAAAGCAGGTTGTATTTACTCTGCACAGAAACAAAATAACCCACCCAAATCTAACTCTCTGAAAATGTTATACCTGAAGTGCACATGGGCCCTCATTCCGAGTTGTTCGCTCGGTATTTTTCATCGCATCGCAATGAAAATCCGCTTAGTACGCATGCGCAATGTTCGCACTGCGACTGCGCCAAGTAACTTTGCTATGTAGAAAGTATTTTTACTCACGGCTTTTTCATCGCTCCGGCGAACGTAATGTGATTGACAGGAAATGGGTGTTACTGGGCGGAAACACGGCGTTTCAGGGGCGTGTGGCTGAAAACGCTACCGTTTCCGGAAAAAACGCAGGAGTGGCTGGAGAAACGGTGGGAGTGCCTGGGCGAACGCTGGGTGTGTTTGTGACGTCAACCAGGAACGACAAGCACTGAACTGATCGCACAGGCAGAGTAAGTCTGAAGCTACTCTGAAACTGCTAAGTAGTTAGTAATCGCAATATTGCGAATACATCGGTCGCAATTTTAAGAAGCTAAGATTCACTCCCAGTAGGCGGCGGCTTAGCGTGTGTAACTCTGCTAAATTCGCCTTGCGACCGATCAACTCGGAATGAGGGCCATGGTTTTGCCCAACTGCTAACAAACTGGCTGCTACGATCAGGTCTGAATTACCCCAATAGTGTGTACACACTGAACGATATTGCTCACGATATTGTTCAGTGATGCCACACCGTCGCCGGCCCTAACGTGCAGTTTTGGCCGACATAGCCAAAATTTACCTGCATGCACAGATGACAACAATATCATTAAAAACCCGCAGGAGTGTGCATTAATAATGATATAGTACATGCATACTGGGTGATATTACAAACATTATCTCTCAAAAGGGTCAAAATGAGCAATGTCGTTTAAAATATCACATAGTGTGTACCCAGGTTTACATGCACAATTTGATCATTAATATATAGAGAGTAAAGTTACCAAAAAAAATAAAATACTGAAAGATTCCAATTAAACCATTTAGGCTTGATAATTAACTGACAGGATGGCAAAATTATATTACACTGATTTACAGATGCACAGGGTAATTGTAAAATGTGTGGGCAGATTTAAGCATATAAGAGTTTTTATTGTAGGGGCCCAACAAAACATGCACTTCAG
The DNA here is from genome assembly GCF_028390025.1 of Pseudophryne corroboree. Classification (NCBI taxonomy): domain Eukaryota; kingdom Metazoa; phylum Chordata; class Amphibia; order Anura; family Myobatrachidae; genus Pseudophryne; species Pseudophryne corroboree. Next base: position 725,260,437 of record NC_086448.1, on the reverse strand, counting down.
CCACAAAAGTGGCAGTCCTGTTGCTGAAGTGCTTGGTTTATTAAAGTGTGCAGGTCCTTTGTATTATCCAACAAGTTCTAATTTGACTTAAGGTGTAGTTTCAATTAGATGCATGTCTCCATAAGTTGTGTCACATGTACTCTTTTCCCGTGTAAATTATAGATTCACGATCAGGCCTGAGGCAGAACTTAATGTCTATTTCTGCTTGCACTTGCATCCTGCCATTGCCAGCTTACACAGCAATTTATAGTGCCTGATAGACACACTGAACTGTCTGCACTATTTTACTCTATCTGGCTTATCGAGTCAGCACAAAAAATAAAACTTGAAGATTTTTTTTCTAATTGTAGATTGAATATAGAATTTTGCTAAATTTTTAAAAGTTGAACAACCTCAAACTTATTCTAGTTTAATTTGATATATACTAGAGCAGTGGTTCCCAACTAGGTTTTCGTAGAACCCTAACAGTCCCATTTTTTTTTAATTTCCATTCTTAAGCACAGGTGGATTAATTAGTATCAAACACAAAAAAGCTAAATCAGATGCACACGCATCTACTAAGCACTGCTAATCAGAATAATTATAATAAACTTTGTAATCTTAAAGAGCAAAATGCAGGTGCTTAGCATAACTTTTCCAAAAGAAATATGGGCCCTCCAATCAATGGCCAGGTGATCTAAACTGGTAACATCATTTGTGTGGCCTGGCTACTTTGAGGCATCACATTGTTATTAATTTAGCATTTTGTTAGCATCTAATTATTTTCTACTAGTGTAACTAATTTTAACATTCTAATTATTACCTCTCCTCTATTTAACACTCTTAACACATAGCTTATGCTTCTTAATTGTTGACACATCAGTTTAACCTCTCACTAGTGTGGTGCCTTGGGGTGGTTGGCCTGTGCTGACTTGGGCTATCCAAAGAACTTGACTTGAACCTTAATGTTAGGGACCCACCAGAAGAGATATTTTTAACCACCTCCATTTTGCTCTATGTTAGATTATAGAGTTTATTATACAGTGCATCTGGAAAGTATACACAGTGCTTCACTTTTTCCACATTTTGTTATATTACAGCCTTCCAAAATGGAATAAATTATTTTTTCCCCCTCAAAATTCTACACAAAATACCCCATAATGACAACATGAAAAGTTTTTTTGAGATTTTTGCTAATTCATTAAAAGTAAAAAACTAAGAAATCACGTTTACATAAGTATTCACAGCCTTTGCCATGAAGCTCAAAATTGAGGTCAGGTGCATCTTGTTTCCACCGATCATCCTTAAAATGTTCTTACTGCTTAATTGGAGTTCACCTGTGGTATATTCAGTTGATTGGACATGATTTGGAAAGGCACACACCTGTCTATATAAGGTCCCACACTTAACAGTGCATGTCTGAGCACAAACCAAACATGAAGTCAAAGGAATTGTCTGTAGACCTCCGAGACAGGATTGTCTTGAGGCAGAAGTATGGGGAAGGCTACAGAAAAATATTTGCAGCTTTGAAGTTCCCATTGAGCACAGTGGCCTCCATCATCCATAAATGGAAGAAGTTCAGAACCACCAGAACTCTTCCTAGAGCTGGTAAGCCATTTAAACTGAGCAATAGGGGGAGAAGGGCCCTAGTCAGAGAGGTGACCAAGAACCTGATGGTCACTCTGTCAGAGCTTCAGGACAACCATCTCTGCAGCAATCCACCAATCAGGCCTGTATGATAGAGTGGCCAGATGGAAGCCACTCCTTAGTAAAAAGCACATGGCAGCCCACATGGAGTTTGCCAAAATGCACTTGAAAGATTCTCAGACCATGAGAAACAAAAATCTCTGGTCTGATGAGACGATTAAACTCTTTTGTGTGAATGCCAGGTGCCATGTTTGGAGGAAACAACTAATCACTCATCACCAGGCCAATACCATCCCTACACTGAAGCATGATGGTGGCAGCATCATGCTGTTGGAATGTTTTTCAGTGGCAGGAACTGGGTGACTAGTCAGGATAGAGGGAAAGATGAATGCAGCAATGTACAGAGACATCCTGGATGAAAATCTGCTCAAGAGCACTCTTGACCTCAGACTGGGGTGACGGTTCATCTTTCAGCAGGACAACGACCCTAAGCACACAGCCAAGATATCAAAGGAGTGGCTCTGAGAATGTCCTTGAGTGGCCCAGCCAGAGCCCAGACTTCAATCCGATTGAACATCTCTGGAGAGATCTGATAATAGCTGTGCACCGGCGCTTCCCATCCAACCTGATGGAGCTTGAGAGGTGATGCAAAGAGCAATGTGCAAAACTGCCCAAACATAGATGTGCCAAGCTTGTGGCATCCTATTCAAAAAGACTTGAGGTTGTAATTGCTGCCAAAGGTGCATCAACAAAGTATTGAGCAAAGGCTGTGAATACTTATGTACATGTACGGCCAAATGTAATAGAGTGAGAGTTTCAAAAAGTGAGGTTTTGCAGGTTTTTTTTAAAGTGGCAACCATTTACACAGCAAGATCAACCTAGTTTTGCAGTGTAAATGATTGCCACTTTAAAAAAAACCTGAAAAACCTTACCAAATCTCTTTCTGAAACTCTCACTCTATTACATTTGGCCTTTGATTTCTTAGTTTTTTATTTTTAAGAAATTAGCAAAAATCTAAAAAAAAAAATATTTTTCATTGTCATTATGGGTAATGAGAGGTAATTCAGAGTTAATCGCAGCAGCAAATTTGTTAGCAGTTGTTCAAAACCATAGGGGTAATTCCAAGTTGATCGCAGCAGGAATTTTGTTAGCAGTTGGGCAAAACCATGTGCACTGCGGGGGGGTGGGGGGGGGCAGATATAACATGTGCAGAGAGAGTTAGATTTGGGTGTGATGTGTTCAAACTGAGATCTAAATTGCAGTGTAAAATTAAAGCATTCAGTATTTACCCTGCACAGAAACAAAAAAAAAACACCCAAAACTAGAGATGAGCGGGTTCAGATCTCTGAGAACCGAACCCCCCTGAACTTCATGTCCCGAACCCGGCTCGGGTTTTCCCGCCTGACTTGGAAACCAGAATGAGACAAAACATCATCATCCCACTGTCGGATTCTCGCGGGTTTTGAATTCCGTATAAGGAGCCACGCGTCGTCGCCATTTTCACTCCGGCATTGGAGAGTGTAGCGAGAGGACGTGTCTCTGTCCTCACTCAGTGGGGGAAATTTACTAAGCTCCCGATTTTGACCGAGATGCCGTTTTTTCATCAAAGTGTCATCTCGGTAATTTACTAAACACTAATCACGGCAGAGATGAGGGCATTCGTAATTTTTTGCAAGTCCAAGTAAAAAATTACGAATGAATACACCATCGGTCAAAACGCGGCTGTTTAAGTATGAATCTCGGTCATTTACTAAGAAGTGCAAAGCAAAAAAAAAACAAACACTGCCGTGAAAAATTACAACTCGTAAAAAAGTGCTAAAAAAAAACAGACCTTTTTTTTTTATTCGTGATTGGATAGGCATGCACGGGCAATCGCGTGTCGTCACTTCCGGTTTCGTATGTAAACATTAAGGGGATTCCATGTTTTGTTATGCATGCCGTAATCGGAGGATAAAAGTAAACATAATATAGTGTCAATATTTCAAGAAACATAACAGTGTCGATTAATTTATTCAATGAACCCTGGCACTAATTATTTTAGATGTTAATTTTTTTCAAAATATGTTTAAAAAATTGGCAATAAACACATATACAGACTCTTAAACTTAAATGTGAGATGAATGGAAGTGGAGAACATATAATTCAACTCAATACTTCTATTGTTTTTACTAGGTTAGTGTTTAAATTCACTCTGGGAAAATTATCTGTACTAATAGATGTATTTATAGGCTAAATAAAAAGTTTTGGGTGAGGGAATATAAGGATTTCAAATGGTAAGCAGATTTCATCTTTTTTATAAAAACCATTTGATCTCAAAGTCACAATTAAGGCCCTCGGGTTTGAGTGTTCCTAGTTGGTATATGGCCCTCATTTCTGCTTGTGCTAATTGTGCAGCGATGTCATTCCGTCTCCAATCTCCCTTAATATGCCTTATACCGCAGAATTGTTTTATTGCACTGCATTTGCTTTGATGAACTACCCGGAAATGTTCAGATAGAGCGTGAGTGGTAAGGGATTTTCTAATATTTCTAAGGTGTTCCCCCAACCTTACTTTGAGAGGACGGGACGTTCTCCCAATGTACCAGAGGCCACAATTGCACTCTATTGCATAAATCACATTGCTTGTGTTGCATGTGACGAAATCCACAATCTTGAAGTTGGTTTTGTTGATTGTTACCTCCGTAGTCTTACTCCCAGATCCTACGACTCCTCTACACCCTAAGCAGCTGCCACACCGGAAAAATCCTTTGGACTTGATTGTGTTCATTTTCTTTGTGGTGGTCTGTGCACTTTTTACTAGGCTGTTCTTAATGTTTGGAGCCTTTTTAAAGATGCACTTTGCTTTAGTCGGTAATAAACCACCTATAACTGGATCCTTTTGAAGAATTTTCCAGTGTCGGTTCAAAGTTTTTTCTAAGGATCTATATTGACTGCTGAATGTGGTGATGAAGGACCAATCGTAGTTCTTACTGTCACGGGGTTTGTCCTTGATGGTTAGAAGGTCCTTCCTTTCCAAGTCCGTCACTCCCAATCGTGAGCCGGTGACTTTTGCTGGGTCATATCCTGATGCTTCAAATTTCCCTTGTAGTTCTTCTGCTTGGTCTTCAAAGACCTTTGTTTTAGTACAATTGCGTCGTAAGCGCCTGAACTGACTTCCTGGAATTGAATCCAGCCAATTTGGATGGTGGCAGCTGGTAATGCCAATGTACGCTCCTGAGTCTGTTGGTTTGATATAATTCCTGGTGTTAAGACCATCTTCATCCACTGTTAATGTTATGTCCAGAAAGTTTATGGTATCTAGACTACTTTCGAATGTGAACTGGATGTTTTTAGTGTTCGTATTTAAGTAAATACAAAATTCCTTGAGGGTTTCTTCATTGCCCTTCCAAACGAAAAATACGTCGTCTATATACCTTTTCCAGGTCACCAGGTTCGCCCCAAAGGGGCAGTGGTTCCATATGGTTGAATTATATGTTCTCCACTTCCATTCATCTCACATTTAAGTTTAAGAGTCTGTATATGTGTTTATTGCCAATTTTTTAAACATATTTTGAAAAAAATTAACATCTAAAATAATTAGTGCCAGGGTTCATTGAATAAATTAATCGACACTGTTATGTTTCTTGAAATATTGACACTATATTATGTTTACTTTTATCCTCCGATTACGGCATGCATAACAAAACATGGAATCCCCTTAATGTTTACATACGAAACCGGAAGTGACGACACGCGATTGCCCGGAGAGGTTTTGCCAGGACATTCAAAGAAAGCGTCACAGGAAGTGACGAAACGCCATTAGAAGAACTTGGCAATCGTAGGATATATACAAGAAGACATCCTTGGACACACTCTTTCAAAACATAAGAACTTGCGGAGCGGCGCGGGAGTCTGTCCACGTGGACGGGGAAGATCGGGGAAATGACTGTGAAATGGAACAGTTTTTGGACAAACGGAAGTGGACAAACGATCACCTTGGTAACGACAGGAGTTTCCGGATGCCATCACTGGCGACCGTCTCTGTATGTTAAGAGACAGAGGGGGACATGTGACTTAATTAGCTAATTAGGACACATTAGGTCCACCTAATGTATCCACCACACTATTGGCTGGGGACCATTTAAAAAGGTAACACAGCAGCATTTTATATTACACCTTGAAAAAGACCTCTGTAAGAGGACATAACATTAACAGTGGATGAAGATGGTCTTAACACCAGGAATTATATCAAATTATATCAAACCAACAGACTCAGGAGCGTACATTGGCATTACCAGCTGCCACCATCCAAATTGGCTGGATTCAATTCCAGGAAGTCAGTTCAGGCGCTTACGACGCAATTGTACTAAAACAAAGGTCTTTGAAGACCAAGCAGAAGAACTACAAGGGAAATTTGAAGCATCAGGATATGACCCAGCAAAAGTCACCGGCTCACGATTGGGAGTGACGGACTTGGAAAGGAAGGACCTTCTAACCATCAAGGACAAACCCCGTGACAGTAAGAACTACGATTGGTCCTTCATCACCACATTCAGCAGTCAATATAGATCCTTAGAAAAAACTTTGAACCGACACTGGAAAATTCTTCAAAAGGATCCAGTTATAGGTGGTTTATTACCGACTAAAGCAAAGTGCATCTTTAAAAAGGCTCCAAACATTAAGAACAGCCTAGTAAAAAGTGCACAGACCACCACAAAGAAAATGAACACAATCAAGTCCAAAGGATTTTTCCGGTGTGGCAGCTGCTTAGGGTGTAGAGGAGTCGTAGGATCTGGGAGTAAGACTACGGAGGTAACAATCAACAAAACCAACTTCAAGATTGTGGATTTCGTCACATGCAACACAAGCAATGTGATTTATGCAATAGAGTGCAATTGTGGCCTCTGGTACATTGGGAGAACGTCCCGTCCTCTCAAAGTAAGGTTGGGGGAACACCTTAGAAATATTAGAAAATCCCTTACCACTCACGCTCTATCTGAACATTTCCGGGTAGTTCATCAAAGCAAATGCAGTGCAATAAAACAATTCTGCGGTATAAGGCATATTAAGGGAGATTGGAGACGGAATGACATCGCTGCACAATTAGCACAAGCAGAAATGAGGGCCATATACCAACTAGGAACACTCAAACCCGAGGGCCTTAATTGTGACTTTGAGATCAAATGGTTTTTATAAAAAAGATGAAATCTGCTTACCATTTGAAATCCTTATATTCCCTCACCCAAAACTTTTTATTTAGCCTATAAATACATCTATTAGTACAGATAATTTTCCCAGAGTGAATTTAAACACTAACCCAGTAAAAACAATAGAAGTATTGAGTTGAATTATATGTTCTCCACTTCCATTCATCTCACATTTAAGTTTAAGAGTCTGTATATGTGTTTATTGCCAATTTTTTAAACATATTTTGAAAAAAATTAACATCTAAAATAATTAGTGCCAGGGTTCATTGAATAAATTAATCGACACTGTTATGTTTCTTGAAATATTGACACTATATTATGTTTACTTTTATCCTCCGATTACGGCATGCATAACAAAACATGGAATCCCCTTAATGTTTACATACGAAACCGGAAGTGACGACACGCGATTGCCCGGAGAGGTTTTGCCAGGACATTCAAAGAAAGCGTCACAGGAAGTGACGAAACGCCATTAGAAGAACTTGGCAATCGTAGGATATATACAAGAAGACATCCTTGGACACACTCTTTCAAAACATAAGAACTTGCGGAGCGGCGCGGGAGTCTGTCCACGTGGACGGGGAAGATCGGGGAAATGACTGTGAAATGGAACAGTTTTTGGACAAACGGAAGTGGACAAACGATCACCTTGGTAACGACAGGAGTTTCCGGATGCCATCACTGGCGACCGTCTCTGTATGTTAAGAGACAGAGGGGGACATGTGACTTAATTAGCTAATTAGGACACATTAGGTCCACCTAATGTATCCACCACACTATTGGCTGGGGACCATTTAAAAAGGTAACACAGCAGCATTTTATATTACACCTTGAAAAAGACCTCTGTAAGAGGTAGAAACGCGTTGGTGGTAACAATTAGGACGCTGAGGAGGGGAGTAAGGAGAGGAACGATCCTATCCAGCACAGCGAGGCACAGGGATTTTCCGGGTTTCCCTGCACCTGAATAAAACCCGCAGGCTGGCTCAGAACTGTCTTTACAGTTCGCACCATCTGGTAATTTTCTCACCACTCCCCACCCCAGCTCCCCATGCTGTTATTTTAGTTCTAACTATGTTTTAAGCAATTACAGAAAGCATTGTAAAACTTGATAATTGTCCTGCGAGACGATTCAAATGACTGCAACACTGGAGTAAATGCTATATTGTTTTATTATTTTTTATATCCTATATTAAACTGTACTTCACCATGTACACACAATTTTCTTCTTTTTGCATATGACATCTGCATGAGTTTGCAAATAACTCTGGGTTCATTGAAAACGACCATTGATTACGAAGCGCAGGTTAAGTCCCCTTTTCTCAATTATTCTTTCTTTGTCACATGTGGTGAAGGATTTGGGAACCTTCTATAGAGAAGAGGGGTGCTATCCAGCAGCTTTTTTTCTGTGCGCACTGAGACCCTCCTTGAATTTTTGTTCACACGTGATTATATTCCCAAACAAGGTCGATCATAGTGCTGCAATATGTTTAAAATTAGAGAGAACCGCAAAAATACTTTTGATTATGTTTTCAGAGAGAATGGCGAATCAGTCATCCTAATAGATGAGAATCTTGAGAGTATCACCAAAAAATTGGAAAAGGTACTCCAGAAGGAAAATAGAATCTGGTGGGAGGCTTTAACATTAGAAAAATATCTCTCACATAAAATCATTCCGAAGGGATTATTGATAAAGAAATCTGCTTCCTTTAGATCATCAGAGGAAAGTTTTGAACAGGAATGGAATAAAATCCTTGAGACCTGTTCTCTAGATCTAATTAACCTAATTATTCTAGACAGAAAACAAGAATTGGTAAAATTAGATTCAGAAATAACCAACTATAAAACCCTGATCAACCCCTTTAAAGAATTGCCTGAGTACAAGGAAATAGAGAAAAGAATAGAGATTAACCTTAAAAAAAGTGAAAAAGCAATTATTGAAAGGAAGGTGCGGAAGTTTAACAGAGACAAAACAAGAAAATCAAGTGAGATAGATCTAGAAGATGACGAGGACGACGCTACAAGCAATAACGATGCCATAAGCAATTGTGACTGTAGGACACCAGAACAAAGTCAACATACACCTGTGAAGAGAGGTGACCCCACTAGAAGGGACATAACGAGGTACATACCACGAAAGAAGAATTATCAGTCCCACAAAGAGGAGGGATATACTGATCCCCAGTTAAGACCTCTCAAGTGGGCGGGCAGATCAGAACTACAGCATAAAAAGGGTTCTGACCAGAATTGGAGAAGATTCGAATCACCCAAATGGAGGACCAAACAAAGATACCCCCTATACCAGAAAAGGGTGACCCACCCAATAGAAGAAAGCAGATACCATGGGATAAATCATACAACAAACCGATATGACCAATTGGAGGACATGAACGGCCACCCCACATCTCCTTTTTTAGTGAGGGACCATCGGAGAAGATATATCAAGTAAGACCAAGGGGTTCAAGAGGAGGAAAAGCCAATAAAAAACACAAACCTCGGAAAAACAAACAGAGAAAGAAAAAGAAAAAGAGTAAAGATATCCAGGATCCAAGTGGGAACGAACCAGAAATGGCTCCGACTACAGAAGGGAAAATCAAGATTTTCAATTTAAGCAAACATATCTTAACAAAAGAAGAGATCTCGGTTTTAGAAAAGGGACTCAAGTTTGCACCTTCATTACCCTTGAACAAATTTAATACTTACGTGGATTTAAATAAATTTATACGCAAGTTAAGCTTAAAGAAATTTTTCATCTGTAACCCAGTAGAGGAATCTACAGAGATTCAAAACACTCCTTTTAAACCCAGGTCTATCTTTAACCCCGTGCATATGAGGGGTAATTATATCGAAACATTTTTAAAACTGGTGTCAGATGATATAAAAGAAATGGAACCAAAACTGCACAAACAAAACCTGACAGTTAAAGAACGTCAAGCACTTCTAAGATTGAAAGAAAATGAAGAACTGATAATTAAGCCTGCTGACAAAGGAGGCGGTGTGGTCATTATGTCCAAAGAAGAATATAACCAGGAGGTTATGAACCAATTAAATGATGGCCACACATATAAGAAAATTAGGACGGATCCAACTATAAACATTTTGGAAGGACTACATACTCTATTGACGAAATATAAGGAAAAAGGAACCCTTTCAGACAAGGAATTCCAATTTCTATATAATAAAGATCCGGTAGTGCCACTGCTCTATGTATTACCAAAAATACATAAAAATCCCACTAAACCACCGGGAAGACCGATTGTGTCAGGCATCGGCTCGGTCACATCGAATCTGTCAGAGTATATAGATTATCATCTTCAACCCCTGGTGAGCAAATATCCATCCCATTTGAAAGACACCACCGACTTTCTAAGAGGACTAGAAGATCTAGAATGGAGAGAGGGATTCATTTTGGTGTCGGCGGATGTAAAATCACTTTACACCATCATTAACCACGGGGACGGCCTGTTGGCACTACACAATGCCCTCAATAAAACTTCAATGGATTTGAACCTTAAGACCTTTATAAAAGAGGGGGTCAAATTTATATTAGAGAACAACTATTTCTCCTTCAACAGTGCGTTTTACCTGCAGAAAGTCGGAACTGCAATGGGCACCAGGTTCGCCCCCAGTTATGCTAACATCTTCATGGGGCAGTGGGAAGAAGATACCATATGGAACCACTGCCCCTTTGGGGCGAACCTGGTGACCTGGAAAAGGTATATAGACGACGTATTTTTCGTTTGGAAGGGCAATGAAGAAACCCTCAAGGAATTTTGTATTTACTTAAATACGAACACTAAAAACATCCAGTTCACATTCGAAAGTAGTCTAGATACCATAAACTTTCTGGACATAACATTAACAGTGGATGAAGATGGTCTTAACACCAGGAATTATATCAAACCAACAGACTCAGGAGCGTACATTGGCATTACCAGCTGCCACCATCCAAATTGGCTGGATTCAATTCCAGGAAGTCAGTTCAGGCGCTTACGACGCAATTGTACTAAAACAAAGGTCTTTGAAGACCAAGCAGAAGAACTACAAGGGAAATTTGAAGCATCAGGATATGACCCAGCAAAAGTCACCGGCTCACGATTGGGAGTGACGGCCTTGGAAAGGAAGGACCTTCTAACCATCAAGGACAAACCCCGTGACAGTAAGAACTACGATTGGTCCTTCATCACCACATTCAGCAGTCAATATAGATCCTTAGAAAAAACTTTGAACCGACACTGGAAAATTCTTCAAAAGGATCCAGTTATAGGTGGTTTATTACCGACTAAAGCAAAGTGCATCTTTAAAAAGGCTCCAAACATTAAGAACAGCCTAGTAAAAAGTGCACAGACCACCACAAAGAAAATGAACACAATCAAGTCCAAAGGATTTTTCCGGTGTGGCAGCTGCTTAGGGTGTAGAGGAGTCGTAGGATCTGGGAGTAAGACTACGGAGGTAACAATCAACAAAACCAACTTCAAGATTGTGGATTTCGTCACATGCAACACAAGCAATGTGATTTATGCAATAGAGTGCAATTGTGGCCTCTGGTACATTGGGAGAACGTCCCGTCCTCTCAAAGTAAGGTTGGGGGAACACCTTAGAAATATTAGAAAATCCCTTACCACTCACGCTCTATCTGAACATTTCCGGGTAGTTCATCAAAGCAAATGCAGTGCAATAAAACAATTCTGCGGTATAAGGCATATTAAGGGAGATTGGAGACGGAATGACATCGCTGCACAATTAGCACAAGCAGAAATGAGGGCCATATACCAACTAGGAACACTCAAACCCGAGGGCCTTAATTGTGACTTTGAGATCAAATGGTTTTTATAAAAAAGATGAAATCTGCTTACCATTTGAAATCCTTATATTCCCTCACCCAAAACTTTTTATTTAGCCTATAAATACATCTATTAGTACAGATAATTTTCCCAGAGTGAATTTAAACACTAACCTAGTAAAAACAATAGAAGTATTGAGTTGAATTATATGTTCTCCACTTCCATTCATCTCACATTTAAGTTTAAGAGTCTGTATATGTGTTTATTGCCAATTTTTTAAACATATTTTGAAAAAAATTAACATCTAAAATAATTAGTGCCAGGGTTCATTGAATAAATTAATCGACACTGTTATGTTTCTTGAAATATTGACACTATATTATGTTTACTTTTATCCTCCGATTACGGCATGCATAACAAAACATGGAATCCCCTTAATGTTTACATACGAAACCGGAAGTGACGACACGCGATTGCCCGGAGAGGTTTTGCCAGGACATTCAAAGAAAGCGTCACAGGAAGTGACGAAACGCCATTAGAAGAACTTGGCAATCGTAGGATATATACAAGAAGACATCCTTGGACACACTCTTTCAAAACATAAGAACTTGCGGAGCGGCGCGGGAGTCTGTCCACGTGGACGATCGGGGAAATGACTGTGAAATGGAACAGTTTTTGGACAAACGGAAGTGGACAAACGATCACCTTGGTAACGACAGGAGTTTCCGGATGCCATCACTGGCGACCGTCTCTGTATGTTAAGAGACAGAGGGGGACATGTGACTTAATTAGCTAATTAGGACACATTAGGTCCACCTAATGTATCCACCACACTATTGGCTGGGGACCATTTAAAAAGGTAACACAGCAGCATTTTATATTACACCTTGAAAAAGACCTCTGTAAGAGGTAGAAACGCGTTGGTGGTAACAATTAGGACGCTGAGGAGGGGAGTAAGGAGAGGAACGATCCTATCCAGCACAGCGAGGCACAGGGATTTTCCGGGTTTCCCTGCACCTGAATAAAACCCGCAGGCTGGCTCAGAACTGTCTTTACAGTTCGCACCATCTGGTAATTTTCTCACCACTCCCCACCCCAGCTCCCCATGCTGTTATTTTAGTTCTAACTATGTTTTAAGCAATTACAGAAAGCATTGTAAAACTTGATAATTGTCCTGCGAGACGATTCAAATGACTGCAACACTGGAGTAAATGCTATATTGTTTTATTATTTTTTATATCCTATATTAAACTGTACTTCACCATGTACACACAATTTTCTTCTTTTTGCATATGACATCTGCATGAGTTTGCAAATAACTCTGGGTTCATTGAAAACGACCATTGATTACGAAGCGCAGGTTAAGTCCCCTTTTCTCAATTATTCTTTCTTTGTCACATGTGGTGAAGGATTTGGGAACCTTCTATAGAGAAGAGGGGTGCTATCCAGCAGCTTTTTTTCTGTGCGCACTGAGACCCTCCTTGAATTTTTGTTCAGGCATGCACGGATCCATGAGATCCGTGCATGTATATCAGTGGGAAGGGGTGGGAAAGTGCTTATTTTTTCAAAAAAAATTGCGTGGGGTCCCCCCTCCTAAGCATAACCAGCCTCGGGCTCTTTGAGCCGATCCTGGTTGCAGAAATATGGGAAAAAAAATGACAGGGGTTCCCCCATATTTAAGCAACCAGCATCGGGCTCTGCGCCTGGTCCTGGTCCCAAAAATACGGGGGACAAAAAGAGTAGGGGTCCCCCGTATTTTTAAAACCAGCACCGGGCTCCACTAGCTGGACAGATAATGCCACAGCCGGGGGTCACTTTTATATAGTGCCCTGCGGCCGTGGCATAAAAAATCCAACTAGTCACTCCTGGCCGGGGTACCCTGGGGGAGTGGGGACCCCTTCAATCAAGGGGTCCCCCCCCCCCCAGCCACCCAAGGGCCAGGGGTGAAGCCCGAGGCTGTCCCCCCCATCCAATGGGCTGCGGATGGGGAGGCTGATAGCCTTTGTTGTAAAAGAAAAGATATTGTTTTTAGTAGCAGTACTACAAGGCCCAGCAAGCCTCCCCCGCATGCTGGTACTTGGAGAACCACAAGTACCAGCATGCGACGGAAAAACGGGCCCGCTGGTACCTGTAGTACTACTACTAAAAAAATACCCAAAAAAAGACAAGACACACACACCGTGAAAGTATAATTTTATTACATACATACATACTTACCTTAAGTTCCCACGCAGGTCGGTCCTCTTCTCCAGTAGAATCCAAGGGGTACCTGTTGAAGAAATTATACTCACGAGATCCAGGGGTCCAGGCTCCTCGGGAAATCCAGGGGTAATCCACGTACTTGAAAAAAAAAAAAAAACGGTGTCCCGACCACGAACTGAAAGGGGACCCATGTTTGCACATGGGTCACCTTTCCACGAATGCCAGAAACCCACTCTGACTTCTGTCTAAGTGGGTTTCTTCAGCCAATCAGGGAGCGCCACGTTGTAGCACTCTCCTGATCAGCTGTGTGCTCCTGTCCTCACTGACAGGCAGCACACGGCAGTGTTACAATGTAGCGCCTATGCGCTACATTGTAACCAATGATGGGAACTTTCTGCCCTGCGGTTGACCTAAAGTGACGTCACCGCTGAGCAGAAAGTTCCCATCATTGGTTACAATGTAGCGCATAGGCGCTACATTGTAACACTGCCGTGTGCTGCCTGTCAGTGAGGACAGGACCACACAGCTGATCAGGAGAGTGCTACAACGTGGCGCTCCCTGATTGGCTGAAGAAACCCACTTAGACAGAAGTCAGAGTGGGTTTCTGGCATTCGTGGAAAGGTGACCCATGTGCAAACATGGGTCCCCTTTCAGTTCGTGGTCGGGACACCGTTTTTTTTTTTTTTTTTTCAAGTACGTGGATTACCCCTGGATTTCCCGAGGAGCATGGACCCCTGGATCTCGTGAGTATAATTTCTTCAACAGGTACCCCTTGGATTCTACTGGAGAAGAGGACCGACCTGCGTGGGAACTTAAGGTAAGTATGTATGTATGTGTGTATGTATGTAATAAAATTATACTTTCACGGTGTGTGTGTCTTGTCTTTTTTTGGGTATTTTTTTAGTAGTAGTACTACAGGTACCAGTGGGCCAGTTTTTCCGCCGCATGCTGGTACTTGTGGTTCTCCAAGTACCAGCATGCGGGGGAGGCTTGCTGGGACTTGTAGTACTGCTACTAAAAACAATATATTTTCTTTTACAACAAAGGCTATCAGCCCCTCCATCCGCAGCCCATTGGATGGGGGGGACAGCCTCGGGCTTCACCCCTGGCCCTTGGGTGGCTGGGGGGGGACCCCTTGATTGAAGGGGTCCCCACTCCCCCAGGGTACCCCGGCCAGGGGTGACTAGTTGGATTTTTGATGCCACGGCCGCAGGGCACTATATAAAAGTGACCCCCGGCTGTGGCATTATCTGTCCAGCTAGTGGAGCCCGGTGCTGGTTTTAAAAATATGGGGGACCCCTACTCTTTTTGTCCCCCGTATTTTTGGGACCAGGACCAGGCGCAGAGCCCGATGCTGGTTGCTTAAATATGGGGGAACTCCTGTCATTTTTTCCCCCATATTTTTGCAACCAGGATCGGCTCAAAGAGCCCGAGGCTGGTTATGCTTAGGAGGGGGGACCCCACGCATTTTTTTTTATTATTTTACAGTGTTTAATTAAAAAAAAAAAAATAAATAAACCCCAGCACGGATCACACAGATCCGGCCGAGATTGATTGTAAAAAAAGTCGGCAGTGTTTTGCTAATCACTGCCATAAAAATAGAAAAAAAACCACGAATGACATCGACATCGGAACAAAAGAAAAACCCGAATACGACAGCTTAGTAAATTAGTCGTAATCAATTCAAAAAGTTGCAGTTTTACACTTTCGATGTCCTTCGTGATTGAACTTTGACCTGAAACGGGAAAATACGAATCTTAGTAAATTTACCCCAGTGTCTGTGCGGGAAAGTGGGGTGGCAATTCCAGTGCTGTCTTGTGCTGCTTAGTCCAGTGTAGTGTCCTTTGCTGCCATATGTCCAGTGTAGCTGTATAAGTCCAGTGCAGTAGTGCTGTGTTGTGCTGCATCAGTCCAATGGTGGTGTCTTGTGCTGCATCAGTCCAGTCACAGTGGTGGTCTCCTCTGCTGCCATATGTCCAGTGCTGCTGTTAAAGTCCAATCCATTGAAGTGGTGCTGTGTTGTCCTTCATCAGTCCAGTGGTGGTGTCCTGTGCTGCCGTATACGTCCAGGGGTACTGCCGTATACGTCCAGGGGTACTGCCGTATACGTCCAGTGATACTGCCGTATATGTCCAGTGATACTGCCGTATAAATTCAGTCCAGTAGTACTGCCGTATATGTCCGGTGATACTGCCATAAATGTCCAGTTGCCGTATAAATCCAGTGATACTGCTGTATATGTCCAGTGGTATTGCCACATAAGTCCAGTGATACTGCCGTATATGTCCAGTGATACTGCCATATAAATCAAGTAGTACTGCCATATAAATCCAGTCCAGTGGTACTGCCTTATAAGTCCAGTGGTACTGCCATATAATTCCACTGATACTGCCATATATGCCCAGTGGTACTGCCATATAAATCCAGTGATACTGCCGTATATATGTCCAGTGGTACTGCTGTATAAATCCAGTCCAGTGATACTGCCGTATAAGTCCAGTGGTACTGCTGTATAAAACCAGTGACATTGCCGTATAAATCCAGTGGTACTGCTATAAATATCCAGTCCAGTGATGCTGCCATATATGTCCAGTGGTACTGCCATATAAGTACAGTCCAGTGATACTGCCATATATTTCCAGTGGTACTGCCGTATAAGTACAGTGATACTGCCATATAAGTCCAGTCCAGTGGTACTGCCATATAAGTCCAGTCCAGTGCTGCAGCCATATAAGTTCAGCAATGCTGTCCTGTATATTATTTACTCCAAATAAAGGGGCTATTATTATTTAATCTAAATCATTTTATACGGTTTGCCTTGTGGGGTTTAGAGGTACACTCTCCTGTGCTGCATTTTGTTATATAACTCCCAAAAAATAATGGAGAACAAAAATTTGGAGCATAAAATAGGGAAAGATCAAGAACCACTTCCTCCTACTGCTGCTGCTGCTGCTGTTGTTGCTGCTGGGAGTCTATTGTCTTCCCAGAGGGGAACTCGGAAGACCACTTGTACTACTTCAACTAAGCAAATGACTGTCCAACAGTCCTTTGCGAGGAAGATAAAATATGACAGCAGTCATCCTGTTGCAAAGTGAATAACTCAGGCCTTGACAGCTATGTTGGTATTAGACGTGCATCCAGCATCTGCCATTAGTGCAGTGGGACTGCACTGCCAACCCTAGATGGGCCAGGTGTTTGTGCCGTAGACTTGTGTCGCTTAGCTTAGTCATACAGCTACCTCATTGCACCTCCTTTACTTCTTTTCATGATGTGCTGTTTGGGGCCTAGCTTTTGAATAGTGCCATCCTGTCTGACACTGCAGTGCCACTCCTAGATGGGCCAGTTGTTTGTGCCGCACACTTGTGTCTCTTAGCTTAGTCATACAGCTACATTGGTGCAACTTTTAGGCCTAAAAACAATATTGTGAGGTGTGAGATGTTCAGAATAGACTGGAAATTAGTGGAAATTAATGTTATTGAGGTTAATAATACAGTAGGATAAAAATTTCCCCAAATTCTTTGATTTTAGCTATTTTTATGTTTTTTTCAAAAATCATCCAGATCCAAAACCAAAACCCGAAAGGGTGGTTTTGGCAAAACCAATCCAGATCCAAAACATGAGCGAGGATCCAGATCCTAAACCAAATCACAAAATATGAAAAGTGCCGCCGC
The DNA here is from genome assembly GCF_028390025.1 of Pseudophryne corroboree. Classification (NCBI taxonomy): domain Eukaryota; kingdom Metazoa; phylum Chordata; class Amphibia; order Anura; family Myobatrachidae; genus Pseudophryne; species Pseudophryne corroboree. The sequence goes on along the minus strand of NC_086448.1, from coordinate 725,242,971 downwards.
ACACCTCTACCCAAAACTAACTCTCTCTGCACATGTCATATCGGGTGGTCTTCTGTATGCCGACTGACGGGATCCCAGCACACAGTATACCGGCGCCGGGATACCGTCAGCCGGCATACCGACACTTATTCTCCCTCGTGGGGGTCCACGACCCCCCTGGAGGGAGAATAAAATAGTGTGGCGCGCGTAGCGCGCCACCGTGCCCGTAGCGTGGCGAGCGCAGCGAGCCTGCAAGGGGGTCATTTGCACTAGCCACACTATCGGTAAGCCGGCGGTCGGGCTCCCGGCGCCGGTATGCTGGTCGCCGGGAGTCTGACCGCCGGCATATCGTAGTGAACCCGTCATATCTGCCTTCCCTGCACTGCACATGGGTGGTCATTCCGAGTTGTTCGCTCGTTGCCGATTTTTGCTATGCTGTGATTTGTTGCTAAATGCGCATGCGCATGGTGCGCAGAGTGCATGCGCTAAGTTATTTAACACAAAACTTAGTAGATTTGCTGGTGTTCGTGCAACGCTTTTCAATCGCTCTGCTGATCGGTGAGTGATTGACAGGAAAGGGGCATTTCTGGGTGGTAACTGAGCGTTTTCCGGGAGTGTGCTAAAAAAACACAGGCGTGTCAGGTAAAAATGCAGGAGTGTCTGGAGAAATGGGGAGTGGCTGGCCGAACGCAGGGCGTGTTTGTGACGTCAAACCAGGAACTGAACGGACTGAGCTGATCGCAATCTAAGAGTAGGTCTGGAGCTACTCAGAAACTGCAAGAAAATATTTAGTAGCTGCTAATCTTTCTTTCGCTATTCTGCTAAGCTTAGATACACTCCCAGAGGGCGGCAGCCTAGCGTTTGCAATGCTGCTAAAAGCAGCTAGTGAGCGAACAACTCGGAATGACCACCATGGTTTTGCCCATTAGCCAACAAATTTGCTGCTGCAATCAGATCTGAATTAGGCCATATGTTTGCAATTAGGGTGTGCAGTCCAAGGTCCTCCCTTTCTCCATCCCCATATACAGTATGGCTTACTTATTATCTCAGTCAATTTGATATGATGTTTGTATGCAAGCAAGTTTGTTATTAAAATCTGGACTATTAAGGTGCCTTGATGTACAAGGTTGGGAAACCTTGTACTAGGAATATTTTAATTGATATTTTAATTAGCAAACTTTGAACTACTTTACAAACACCATAGGGTTTAATTATATTTTATTTTAAATTTTTATTTATTTAAATAGCATTTACAAATAAAAAATATTTTATTATACTGACTGTAAAGGGGAATTGAACCTTAAACGAAAGGGATTAACCTCCAACGCAAACAGCAAATCTAAAAAATTGTCTGTGAATGAAAAGTGCAATCTTTCCAATATCAAACACAACCACTAGAAAAAGAAACTATTCATGATTTTTCCATGATTCTTTAAATGTTCTTGCTAACCAAACATTTAAACGCAGCCCCCATCAAGAGATGCCATTTTTCTGCAAGTCCTACTCTATCACTCAGAATTATAAACATACTGTAGCTTAAATGTATTGTTCAATATACAGTATGAACCAAAACCCCATTGTTTATTATGGTGATTGCAGAGCCTCTGTGATTTTATTTAAACAATGTGGTCACATACCACATGCAAATCTAGATGTTGTGCTGAGCCATTTTAGCTTATTTTCTAATTACTCATCTGGTTTTTGTTTTGTAATTTTGTTTCAAAAATGGACAAAGAAAGCTAAAATCACAGAAATTGGCCTTTTTTTGTACCTACAGTATTATTAACGTGAATTTCCAGTAATTTCAAATCAATTTTGACCACCTCACAGCTCTCAATATTGTTTTCATCCAATTTAGGCCAAAGGCTGCAATGAGCTGGCTGGTTACTAAGAGACAGAGCAGCGTCACAAACACACGGCAGTTTATAGCACATTGTAACATTGCCACACAGCAGTGGTAGAAATGAAAACGTGGTACAAGGTAGAATAGTCCTTGAGCCCTCCCACTCACCCTAATGTTAGATATTAAAAAGGACATGTACAGTTTAACAAACCATGCACTTCAGCGACAGGGACTGTCACTTTTGTGGCTGTAGTGCTTGGTTTGTTTGGGCCCCCATAAAATTAGCTACCAATGGGCTTGCAGCAGCTACACAAACAGCTCTGCAGTGGCAAGATGACATCATCATTACTATCCTCATCCTCACCCTCATCAGTATGTACAACATCCTCACACAAAATCAATTCATTCCTGTTGGAATCCACCATTGCAGAAGTCTCTGTACTTTGATGTATCTGCCAGTATACATTAGGTCTTCCCCATGGAATTTGTAGATTATTTTGATAACCATAATCCTTTACACATTTTAAGGAAGTGGCCTCTTACACCAATTGCTGACAAGGTTCCCGACTGTGCTTCAAACTCTTTCTGAGTACAAACTGGAGGTTGGATAGCTTAAGTAATGCAAAGCCAGTTTGTATGAGAGCTTTCAAATTGCCCTTTTTTCCTTCCAGTAGTCAAAGGGAATCTGTGACATGCCTATTTGTTCTCTGTCATTATAAAAACCATTGCTTGGCTGTTGACCATATTAGATGGAATTACGATAGAGGTGTCACTAATTTTAAGCAATTCAGCACCACTGGGTCTTTTGGGAAAGCTGGGCTTTTTCCAGGCAACAGTTGCCAGAGAAACTGAAAGAGAAGATGTTGTAGTGCAATGTGTCACTTGAGCTGCCAACCTGCTCACCATAAGCTTTTGGAATCTCTTAATATCTGGTCCATTGGAAAGAAAGTCAGAATGTATGACTTAAACCTAGTATCAATCATGGTCGCCAAAATGTAGTGATCTGATTTCAAGAAATTTCCAACTCTTGCATCCTGGCAAAGCGAATAAAGAACTTCATCTACAAGTTTGACATTTTTAGAAGAATTGCTTTGTTTCATCTCTTCCTTGAATTTCTTGAGCTGATTTACCAAAAGTCTAATTAGGGGAATCACCTGACTCAAGCTAGTATTTTCTAAACTCACTTCACAAGTGGCTACTTCAAAGGGTTTCAGCACCTTGCACAAGATGGACAGTACTGTGCTTGAGTAATGTACTTTCCCCCTCCTATCCCAATGTAATGGCTTGTTATGTAGCTGTAGATGGCTTTTCGCTGTTCCTTCAAGTAAAGGGTGAGCATGTATTGGGTGGAATTCCACCTTGTTACTACCTCTTGCTTCAGTTGGTGGCAGGGCAAACTGAACTGATCTTGGATCTGCTGCAATTTCCTGCATGCTGTTACTGAACAAGCCAGAAAATGTGCCAAAATTGTTTTGGCCACAGATAGCATCTCCTGCACACCCCTCTCATTTTTTATAAAACCCTGCACCACCAAGTTGATTATGTGAGCAAATCATGGGATGTGTTGGAATTAATAAGCTGTACAATAATGTTTTCACAATCTTTGTTGCATAATATGGAATCACATATCCTGAGGAGACTCCAAGTGGGGTAAGAAATATTGCTGTGGCATCCCTTCATTTTTCTAACAGGTTGTCATGGTATTCCTCTTAATGAAGCCAGTGACACACAGTATATTGCCTCTGAATGAGCTGGCATTGTATGTTAGATACTGCTGCTGAAGCAATTCACCCAACCAGTAGGCTGTCACAGTCATGTTATCTTTAGTTTGCCCACTACTGCTTGACAACATATCTGTGATTAAGTGTACAGTGGCATTTTGTAGGCCAATGATTAGGTTTATTAAAATTGAACCGAGATCGAATTTGGTACTGAGTACACAGCACCTCAATTACCTGTCTAAAACCCAGTACATTAATGGCAGAAACTGGCCACAGATATAATAGTAGCATAACTGTCATGGTATCAGTGATCTACTGTGAGACAGCTGTCATACATGCTTCCCCTTGCAAAGAATTGTTTAACAGTCAATATTTTTTATTTTTTATTCTAGCATAATTGGTCCCCTTCTGGGATTAAGATCCATTCCCAGCAGCAGCAAACCTAGCGCTGAAGGATTCTTCTGAGGAATCCTGGATATGGGAGAAGTCACCTAGCCTTATCAAATTTGATGCAATCCTTACTGAGGATATTGAGGATAAAGGTGTTGGTGGTGTAGATTGCAGGTGCTGGGATCTAGTTGAGAGAATGGAGTTAGCTGATGCTGGACTGCTTGTTGTTAATTTTATAGCACAAGTTTCTGATGAAAAAGCTTTTCATGAGCTCGCTGCAAATGACGTAACAGGGAGTAGGTTCCTAGATAGAGAACATCCCTACCTCAACTTACTGTGGTTTTACAAACACTACAGATGGCTTGACAATTGTTGTCAAGATTTGGGCAAAAACAATTCCCCACATAAGAGGTGGATTTTTTGGTCCTATGCCCAGACATGACAATGGGCGTCTTATCATGACCAATAGCTGCTTTCACTGGTGCCATACTTACACAAATAACATCCTCATCCTCAACATCCTCATTAGTGCTTGCATCAGTTACACAAATATCCCCCTCATCCTCTTGCACTTCTATGGTGCATCATCAATTTCTATAATCAGTTATACTTCTGCTGCTCATCCCCACATTTGCAGAGGGATCAGAAAATGCAGCTTCTCTGAGAGTACAATATCAGAAGACCAGCCTCACAGATAGCACTTGTGGATACACAAGGACTCTTCTCAGGGATTTGTAAAATTTCTGTTTTTGAACACACAGTTTGTTCTACTGCCTCTGTGATTTTTTTTAAACCTCTCCTAGACTATGAGCAAAAAGGTCTTGCATTGTCATAAGAGGCAGTACAAGATGCCTCACTGATAATTGTAGAACCACCACTCATAAATTAAGGTCGAGGTTTGAGTCTTTCATTGCCACTTCCTGTGGTGAATGGCATGTTGTCAATTTTATGTTTTTCTGCACTAATCTTTCCATTTAATAGAGGTGTTTTTTCTTTACCACTGTAAAATATTATTGTTGGTTTATATTTCAGGATGGGTGGACACAGAGACAGCACAACTTGTGGCTGTATAGACAAAGGAAGACCTGGAATGCTTGTGGATGGATGGACACAGAATCACTTTGACACAGCAGAGCACAGCACATGGCAGCATGCCTGGAGTCACCGCTGCAGAGCTTTTATATAGAACACAAAACCCACGACAATTTGACGCTGAGGTGAGGATGTTTTGCCTCTATTTGGAATACCAGTCTGGTGTAAAAACCTGAGCTACGGCTCAGATTTTCTTGGATTGGCAAAGTTTGCAGGCTTAGATTTTCTAAAATCTGAAACCACTCAGTTGGGAGATCCTCTCTCACTTCTGCTCTGCTTAGAAAAGCAGTGGTGAATCGATGATGTGTGCATGCGCAGAGGGACAGTGAGCTGGGCATGCCTCCACAGCGGTGAAAACAGGAGTGTGGCCTCATGGGAAATACTGTGATCATGGCCACACCCCCTAGCCATGAGGCCATGCCCCCTAAATTCATTTTTCCCTCCTCCCGGCCTGCAAAAGTTGGGAGGTGTGTATTTGTTTTTACTATTGGATGTATCTTGCAACCACAATTATCATACACTGTGGTGCCAAACAGTCACTCTTAGTGGCCTAGGTCCCAGGAGACTCAGCGATGCAGAGTGTCTATTTCACTCAAAATGTTAATGACATTTGCCCACATACAACAACTGGTAAACTACATTGCTAGAATACACTGATAAATTGATATGTGACACTTGTTCATTGGTGTGCAAGAGTCTGAATCTGTATACAAAGTTGCAGTGGCTTTTTCTCATGTCAAATACCATTGTGCTTCATCTGTGGCTTTGGCCGTATTGAACATATTGTATTTGAAGTCCAGTGTTTCTAGCACACTTTGGGGCAGATGTATTAAGCCTGGAGAAGTGATAAAGCAGTGATAAAGAAGTGATAAGTGGAACATGAAAACGCACCAGCCAATCAGCTTCTGTCATTTTTGTCTACAGTAATGATGGGCTGGGGTGTTATCACCTTCCGCTCATCACTGCTTTATGACTTCTCCAAGCTTAATACATCTATCCCTTTGAATTGTGTTTTGCTGCATCTGTGATGTGAATAAGAAGCAAAATGTGAAGAAAAAGAAGACACGCTACACCTTTCTGATTGGCTCAGTCATGTGGAGTGCGTCTCACACCATATGGTGTGTTGGTGCTAGGTGTACAAGGGCACATCTGTGCATAGCATGCATCAACTTCAAGAAAATATAAAGCTGATCTGAAAGATGAAAGGTCAGTAGTTCTTCCTCTTTTGAGAAATATTAAAGAGCAGATTATATTTACTGCAAATCTCACACTTCTACACAAGATGTCACATTGGCAACATGTTTATAGAATCACATTGCAAAACCTGGAGACTAAACTGTGAACACAGATTTATTATCTGTTTCTCTTTACAAACTCAAGACAAATCTGTTAGCTGTGCCACTAGATTGGAACATTGATTATGTGAATAAACCAAATGTCACAACAATAATAAAAGTAATAACAATAATAATAATGACAGCACATATTCAACAATGGACTGATTTTTTGTCTGTTTATAAATAATCTACTGACTGTATCCAGGAAACATTTTAAACAGTATTATGCGTAAATGTATTTTTAAAAATGTTCTATGCTAAAACAAAGTCTACTGGATCTATTTCTGTGCTTTTCTGAAACCTATAGTAATTATAATATTCAATAGTGCATATATACATCTTATACGTACATGTGTATACATGATAACATTAGCTATTATTCTCATTTATTGATAAAGCAGTGATATATTATGCAGTGCTGCACATAGTGGGTTCATGACTCCAGAGATGACAAGAGATGTATTGGGTGCTGTACTCAGGGGGCATGACAAAGCATGTGGATGGCAAGTCACGCCCCATTGCGAACCCAGGGGCCTCGGCAGAAGGTGAGCATGGCTACACTTCCGTGACTGGCCTGTGACCCCTTCTTGTTGCACCTGCATGATACAAGCAAAATCCATACAATGGCATGAAATAGAAGGAAAGATGGTAAAGCTGGCCCTGCACAAATGACCTTACAGCACCTTGTGCTATGATCTTAACGTTCGGCTTTATGTGGATGTACAGTACAACAGACATTCTCTATACTCCACATTGTGCACAACAAGCTGTATGGTACCTTTTCTTTCCATGCTGTATTTCACGTGTTTCTGTAATTACAATATTGAATCCTTTATCCAATCTGCATCACACTGTTTGTAACATTATCACATACTCTGTTAGTTTTTGAGCACTGTGACTCAGTAAAGACAAACATTGCATGTAAAAACATTCAGATATATAATTTGTACACAGATACCCAATCCCACCATCCCCAAGGTGAGCGCAGGTACATTAGCACACAGACCTATTATTTGCTAACACACAATCCTTGCCATCAGCAGCTCTCACAGCAACAGGTCAGGATAGCACGGTTGCACAGAATACCCAACCCCCAAGACATTGTGAACACACTCTGCCAGACTCCTTTAACTGCAGATCTTGGACCAGACCCTTTTGCAGCAATTAGTTACTTCAGCCCTGTACCAACTGCAAGGAATCTTGCTAAAAGGACTACATGGACTTACCATTCCATCTTTGTGGTAACTATCTGCTAAATACTGGACCTTATGCCATCCCTAATTTCATACAGCATATTGGATCCACCATAATGGCAGTCGCTTACTGCTCGCTATCTAATGTGCACTCACTATGACCTAGAATTTGTTCACTACAAACTGTGGTAATATTAAGAGTTAATGTTGTGTATGCTCTATAGATCTGAGCATATTATTTGATGTGATATAGATTTGAGCATAATAATTAATGTGATTTAGCCACCTTATTTATATCTGTGTATTTTAGTAAATGTTCTTCAAATGAAATGCTGCCCAATAGCCAGGGGCGGATTGGACATAGGGCTCACTGGGAATAAATAAATAAATACATACATATATACATACATACATAAATATATATATATATATATATATATATATATATATATATACTGTATATATAGTTTTAAAATATATGGGCAATGTGATTACTATTTGTGTTTTATATATATATATATATATATATATATATATATACATACACAGTATATGTAAATATCACACTCTTCAGAGAAGAGTGCAGAACCAGCACTCTGGATAATCAGCAGAGTGGATTTATTAAAGTTCCATAGTGTAAAGTTCCAAGTTCCACAAAGTGTACAAAATGACAGCAGGGCCTCAGCTGCCGTTTTGCACACTTTGTTCACGGTGGACTTCAATAAATCTACTTTCTTTGCTGATTATCCTGAGTGCTGGTCCGGCATTCTTCCCTGAAGAGGGGGTGAGTATGATATACTTCTTGTTTATGGACCCTGCACCACAAATATTTGCTAATTTGGAGTGCTGTATTGTATACCACTCTGGCATATTGGCTAGAGATCCAAGAAATAGCGATCATAGATATATACATACAAATCGTGACAAAACATAAAGATTAGAGATGAGCGGGTTCGGTTCCCTGAGAACTAGTGATGAGCGGGTTCGGTTCCTCGGAATCCGACCCCCCCCCCCGAACTTCACCCATTTTACACGGGTCCGAGGCATACTCGGATACTCCAGTATTGCTCGGTTAACCCGAGCGCGCCCGAACGTCATCATCCTGCTGTCGGATTCTCGCGAGATTCGGATTCTATATAAGGAGCTGCGCGTCGCCGCCAATTTTCACTCGTGCATTGGAAATGATAGTGAGAGGACGTGGCTGGCGTCCTCTCACTTTGTTTCAGAACTTTCAGGGGGCTGCAAATATCTTTATTCTGGGGACCAGCAGTATTATAGGGGGAGTTCAGTGCAGAGTTTTGCTGACCAGTGACCACCAGTATCATACGTTCTCTGCCTGAAAAACGCTCCATATCTGTGCTCAGTGTGCTGCATATATCTGTGCTCACACTACTTTATTGTGGGGACTGGGGACCAGCAGTATTATATAGGAGGAGTAGAGTGCATTTTTTTGCTGACCAGTGACCACCACTATTATACGTTCTCTGCCTGAAAAATGCTCCATATCTGTGCTCAGTGTGCTGCATATATCTGTGCTCACACTGCTTTATTGTGGGGACTGGGGACAAGCAGAATTATATAGGAGGAGTACAGTGCAGAGTTTTGCTGACCAGTGACCACCAGTATTATACGTTCTCTGCCTGAAAAACGCTCCATATCTGTGCTCAGTGTGCTGCATATATCTGTGCTCACACTGCTTTATTGTGGGGATTGGGTACCAGCAGTATTATACAGGAGGAGTACAGTGCAGAGTTTTGCTGACCAGTGACCACCAGTATTATACGTTCTCTGCCTGAAAAACGCTCCATATCTGTGCTGCATTGTAGTATATAGTAGGAGTACAGTGCATAATTTTGCTGACCACCAGTATATAATATATAGGAGTACGGTACAGAAGGCCACTGCTCTACCTACCTCTGTGTCGTCAAGTATACTATCCATCCATACCTGTGGTGCATTTCAGTTTTGCACAGTTTGCTGACCACCAGTATATACTATATAGCAGTACGGTACAGAAGGCCACTGCTCTACCTACATCTGTGTCGTCAAGTATACTATCCATCCATACCTGTGGTGCATTTCAGTTTTGCACAGTTTGCTGACCACCAGTATAACTATATATATAGCAGTACGGTACAGTAGTCCACGGCTCTATTTACCTCTGTGTCGTCAAGTATACTATCCATCCATACCTGTGGTGCATTTCAGTTTTGCACAGTTTGCTGACCACCAGTATATACTATATAGCAGTACGGTACAGAAGGCCACTGCTCTACCTACCTCTGTGTCGTCAAGTATACTATCCATCCGTACCTGTGGTGCATTTCAGTTGTGCGCAGTATATATAGTAGTAGGCCATTGCTATTGATATATTACTGGCATATAATTCCACAAATTAAAAAATGGAGAACAAAAATGTGGAGGGTAAAATAGGGAAAGATCAAGATCCACTTCCACCTCGTGCTGAAGCTGCTGCCATTAGTCATGGCCGAAATGATGAAATGCCATCAACGTCGTCTGCCAAGGCCGATGCCCAATGTCATAGTAGAGAGCATGTAAAATCCAAAAAAATAAAGCTCAGTAAAATGACCCAAAAATATAAATCAAAATTGTCTGAGGAGAAGCGTAAACTTGCCAATGTGCCATTTATGACACGGAGTGGCAAGGAACGGCTGCGGGCCTGGCCTATGTTCATGGCTAGTGGTTCAGCTTCACATGAGGATGGAAGCACTCATCCTCCTGCTAGAAAACTTAAAAGAGTTAAGATGGCAAAAGCACAGCAAAGAACTGTGCGTTCTTCTAAATCACAAATCCCCAAGGAGAGTCCAATTGTGTCGGTTGCGATGCCTGACCTTCCCAACACTGGACGGGAAGAGGTTGCACCTTCCACCATTTGCACGCCCCCTGCAAGTGGTGGAAGGAGCACCCGCAGTCTAGTTCCTGATAGTCAAATTGAAGATGTCACTGTTGAAGTACACCAGGATGAGGATATGGGTGTTGCTTGCGCTGGGGAGGAAATTGACAAGGAGGAATCTGATGGTAAGGTGGTTTGTTTAAGTCAGGCACCTCTTTTTTTCTTTGCATCATGTGCTGTTTGGGAACTATTTTTTAAATCTGCCATCCTGTCTGACACTGCAGTGCCACTCCTAGATGGGCCAGGTGTTTGTGTCGGCCACTCGGGTCGCTTAGCTCAGCCATCCAGCGACCTTGGTGCACCTCTTTTTTACTTTCATCATGTGCTGTTTGGGGACTATTTTTTTGAAGTGCCATCCTGCCTGACACTGCAGTGCCACTCCAAGATGGGCCAGGTGTTTGTGTCGGCCACTTGGGTCCCTTAGCTTAGTCACACAGCTACCTCATTGCGCCTCTTTTTTTCTTTGCATCATGTGCTGTTTGGGGACTATTTTTTTGAAGTGCCATCCTGCCTGACACTGCAGTGCCACTCCTAGATGGGCCAGGTGTTTGTGTCGGCCACTTGGGTCACTTAGCTTAGCCATCCAGCAACCTTGGTGCACCTCTTTTTTTTCTTTGCATCATGTGCTGTTTGGGGACTATTTTTTGAAATGCCATCCTGTCTGACACTGAAGTGCCACTCCTAGATGGGCCAGGTGTTTCTGTCGGCCACTTGGGTCGCTTAGGTTAGTCATCCAGCGACCTCAGTGCAAATTTTAGGACTAAAAATAATATTGTGAGGTGTGAGGTGTTCAGAATAGACTGAAAATGAATGGAAATTATGGTTATTGAGGTTAATAATACTATGGGATCAAAATGACCCCCAAATTCTATGATTTAAGCTGTTTTTGTAAAAAAACACCCGAATCCAAAACACACCCGAATCCGACAAAAAATTTTCAGGGAGGTTTTGCCAAAACGCGTCCGAATCCAAAACACGGCCGCGGAACCGAATCCAAAACCAAAACACAAAACCCGAAAAATGTCCGGTGCACATCACTAATTATAGGAGGAGTACAGTGCAGAGTTTTGCTGACCAGTGACCACCAGTATTATACGTTCTCTGCCTGAAAAGAGCTCCATATCTGTGCTCAGTGTGCTGCATATATCTGTGCTCACACTGCTTTATTGTGGGGACTGGGGACCACCAGTATTATATAGGAGGAGTACAGTGCAGAGTTTTGCTGACCAGTGACCAGTGACCACCAGTATTATACGTTCTCTGCCTGAAAAACGCTCCATATCTGTGCTCAGTGTGCTGCATATAACTGTGCTCACACTGCTTTATTGTGGGGACTGGGGACCACCAGTATTATATA